>NC_134852.1:140413919-140713919 GCF_049852395.1 Peromyscus maniculatus bairdii | reverse complement strand
CCCACACCGTCCACCTGTGGAGTTTCCTCTACTTGGTTTTTTTTTTTTAATCATGAAATTATTCAAATATCCAGCCAAGGCGGAAGTGTGTACAACACCCGTTGTGTGGACTCCAGAGAGAAGAGGTACATGATGTCATGTTTGCCGGAGCTGTGTATTTATGCTGTTTTTCCTTGCAGGGTGGCCCTCAGGGCCAACTGTATTCTCTAGTGTGCGGTCTACCAGTGCCATGCAGTCCTTTCCACATCCCCCAGTAACTACTGCACAGGAGCAGCAGGTATTGACCAGCACTGAGGTGCCTCACTCTCCTGCCCGCACCCACGTTCTCTGCAACCCAGGACACCACCGTGCCAAGGCTGACCTCTCATTGGGCTGTTCTGCTGGGGTGGGAGGGTCTACCAGCCGTGATGGCTCCAGAATACATTAATGGAGGTCCTTACTAATTATTAGTCATAGCACAATGATGAGAGGACAGCCACAGCAGACTCAATCCCCTGATAGTCCTGGGCAGTGGGAATAGTAACCTGTGGGGTGGTTGGTGATTATCATAGAACACACACGGCCTCTCCCATGTGCTGACGTTTCTGGAACCCCCTGGGAGTCCCCGGTGTTTGTCCCATCCTCATCCATCCATGTTTTTTTGGAATCCATGAGGCAGCAGCGACGTAAGAGCCACTACTTCCCCTCCTTTGGGACAGAGAAAACAGATGACTCGGAGAACTGAAGTGACCGGCTAGGGTTCACATAGTTGGAGGAGCTAACAGTGGAAAGGGAGAATGCCACAAGGCCTTCCACCCTCGAAGGGCAAATTCCCTTGGCATCCAAGTGAGATAGTCCTGCTAGGAGGACATTATTCTTCTTTAGCTATTGTCTCATGTAGCCCAGGATGGCCCCAGCTCACTACCCGAGGCTGTCTTTGAATTGCTGCTTCTCTGTCTCTACCTCCCTAGTACTGGGATCACAGGTGTACAACACCATGACTGGCTTCCAGAAGGACTCCATATGCCCAGGGAAGCAGGTCCATCCAGTGTGGAATCCGGGATGACATTCGGTATCAATATGGGATCAATGTCTTTTGCTTTAGAGAGTGGGCTCTTCTCATCCTGGAGTAAGCTGCCTGGCTGTAGTCCTGGACCATGAGCTTGAACTCTAGCCCTGCTTTGGACTTTATGGAGATGTCACTTAAAGACCAAGACCCATCATTTTGCATGTAGCCTGGCCCACACTGGCAGGGCTGGAGGACCCTCCAATGTCACACAGCCTTTGTTCACCCAACTTTTCCACAGGGTGAAGAAAACACGACCCGTTAAAATACACGTTATTAAAAGGCGACATCAAGATCTCAACAGAGAGAGGCCGAGCCTTTCCGCCTTTCCTGTTCTCCTCTCACGGCGACGGGGCTGACCGCACAATTTGTTTCTTGAAACGTATAAGATGGCTGAGTTCGGGTGTCCCTGTTTCTCCTTCATTCCATTGATGGATCATTACTAGAGGAGCAGGGGGGAGGGGCCGTCCTGAGGCCTTTGGGGGAAGAAGAAAAGGGTGACTACTCAAGACATTTTGTAAAAGGGGAAAATTGGGAAGAAAGGAGGCCCCGCAGGGGGTGGAGGGTGGAGAATGTGGCCTTGTCTGGGGTTTCTTTCAGCCGAAACCTGCCGCCCGGCCGCCTTCAGTTCTAACTGTCACCTCCAGTTCTTGCTGCCTTTTCTGCCCTCGCCCCCAGAACCTCAACAGATTGGGGCTTATTTACCTATTCACACTCAGCCGTGGAAACTCATTAATAGGCTTATTAGTAACAGCATTCACGGGAGGCCATTGACAAAAGGGGTTCCAGCCACTTGAAGAAGGGAGAGAGGAGAAAACCTGCAAAGAGATTATTTTCTCATTCAGAAGCCTGGCTGGGGCAAAAGCTTCCCTGGACCCTTGAGGTCACTTGAAGTCTAAATATGATGCAAAATTGATTTCTTCCAAAAATTCCAAGCATACTTAAATTTTTTTTTTTTTAAACTTAAGAATTTCCTACTGTGGATTTGTGGGCTTTGCTCACTTGAAAAAAAAAAAAAAAAGAGTGCTCTTTGGTAATCAGGGACTTTGGATGGATGGCTACCTTTTCATCTCCGTAAAGAAGAAATTCTGCACACTGCCTCTGACGTTAAAGAAGGTGTTTTTGTTTTCAGCGGAAGGCTTCCCTCCCATTCAGCATCCATAAAGCTATGGATGAATGGGGGACAGGGACAGCGGCTTCCTGGGCCATTAATTTATGTGAGAATGTGCTAACCTCATTTTCAATGGCTGGTGGACCCGCTGCAGTATGGGAAAGGGCTCTCTGTGCCCTGAGACACGGAGTTTCCCATCAGTAGGGAACATAGAGATAGAAGTACCAGCTTGGAGCAGGACCACGGCCTCGCGTTTGTGATTCCAGGCCAGAGAATGAACACACATTGGCATGGCCAGTGAATGGCCCAGCGTCACCTGGCTGAGGTGTTCTGATCCAGGCCAGAGGACTCATCCAAAACACACCCCTCCCCCCTAAACAGATAGACAGATCATTTTGTTTGGGGATCGGGTTGTTATTTTGTTGCATTTCCAAACTCTATAATTTCATAGCTATTTGCCTGGGCCATAGAAAATGGATTTGTTACTCCTAGCTTTTCAGTGATTTGCATAAAAGTTTCCCAGGCTAGTCTGTGAATATAGATGGTCTTCTAATCAAGCAGGGCCTGAGGAACCCATGTGTGTACATGGTATAAAGTCCAAGTGTTAGGTGCCACTCCCTTCCAAACCTGCTGTCACAGCTGGGCTTTACTATCTGGCTCTGTCTGTCTTCAGGCACCAGAGGAGTCCTTTTGAGCTTAGTGGCCCTTTTGAGTCAGGATCTCAAGTAGCCCAGGTTGGACATAAACTCAACATATACCCAAGACTGGCTTCAAACACCCCAACTTTTCTCTATCTGGTGAGTTCTGGGAATACAGTCATGTGGTACTATATTTGGCTCAATAATTATGACTTTAAGTTATTTATTTAGACAAAATGTAGCTCAGTAGACCAGACTGGCTTCAAACTTACTATGTGGACCAAGTTGGCCCCAAACTCATGGCAATCCTCCTGCTTCACACTTCTGAGTGCTAGGGTTACGATTTATGTGGTCTTGAATTTAAGCACTGTTGCTCAAGGGTTGGATGAGTGAGCAGGTATATTGAAAGATAAATGACCCAAGAGAGCCTAGTGGAAGAGACAAATGGGAGACGCCAATCATTTACAGCCTGGCCTGACATTTGGTAAAGGAATCCTGCTTTGCAACTGAAGAACAGAGATTCAGAGAGAAGAATCCAGTTTGCTCAAGCTCAGATGACTCTTTTTGATAGAACTGAGTATGTAAGTTCCTTTCTCTCTTTTTCTTTTTGGGCTGGAGATCAAACACGGGTCCTTGTACATGCTCGGCAAGTGATTCACCACTCTCCAACATCTCCAAGCCCTCTAGACTCTTGGATTTCCTCTCTCTCTCTCTCTCTCTCTCTCTCTCTCTCTCTCTCTCTCTCTCTCTCTCTCTCTCTCTCTCTCTCATTTTATTTGATGGGTACGGATGTAACCTGCATGTCTGTCTGCACACCACGCATGCAGTACCTGCAGAGGCCAGAAGAGGGCTTCCGACCCCTGGAACTGGAGTTTGAGGTTGTTGTCAGGCAGCCTGTGGGTGCCGGGAATTGAACTAGGGTCTCTTGAAGAACAAGCAGTGCTCTTAACCACTGAGCTCTCTCTCCAGTCTCTCTTTTTTCCTTTAAAGACTTAGTTTTATTTTATTTTACTTTTTTAATGTGTCCTTTTCTTTGGGTAGGGTATGTGCTCATGAGTGCAGTTTCCTAAAGAGGCCAGAGGCTTTGGATACCCTTGTAGCTGGAGTTACAGGCTGTTGTGAAGGCCTGAGAGAATGCTGGAAATTGGATTCTGGCACTCTGGAAGAGCGGGAAGCATTCTAAACTGCCAAGCCATCTCTCCAGCCAAATCTCCTTTGGATTTCTTTATGCTAATCTACATTGATACTATTAAACGAGGTATTTTCTGTTGGAGATTCTGGCTTTTTCGAAGACAGCCACATTAACAACAGCCAGCTGTGTTAACCTGCCCGCTCTCCAGTTTCCTTCTCAGAATCTGGGTATGTTGCTCTGCAGGCAAGTGTGCGAATTAAGTACAGTTACCTATTCACAAGTCCCCTTCCTAAAAGAGGACTTCCCAAAGACACGCCCCCCACTCCCTTCTATTGTTTAGAAGGACAAGATTACGCTAACATCTCCCACGAATATTAGTTGCTTCCACCTTCAAAGCTCCCGTGGCGTGAAATGTCCAGCCCCAGTACCCTGCAAACATATTCTCAGATGTCTGAAGGTGCACAGCCTTCTGTTTCTTGTTTCCTAACTTGACACGATACAACGAAACCCATCCACTCTGTACACCGAAGCTGGCTAGGGAAGGGGACAGCGGCGACCCAGGGCGTACCATCCGATCGATCACTAGTCAGGTTCTGAGAGATCATCTTCGCACCCCTAAGGGCAACGCGGCAGGGCCCCTAGCCTCCCGGGCGGGTGTCTCTTGGCGGCGGCTAGGCGTCGGGAACAGCGCGGGGCTCAGGACTGCCCCAGCGCGCGGCGCTGATTGGCAGAGCGGGCGCCGCCGTCCAGGAAACGGCTCGGGTTTCAGCGGGGGGCGTGACCCTCCCGAGGAGGCTGCGGCGGCGGCGCGGGCGGCGCGGGGAGAGCGCCGGGAGAGGCGAGCGGCGGCGGCGGGCGCGGAACGGGCGCACGAACGATCGGGTGCGCGGCTGCACGAGCTCCGGCGCCGGGGCTGCCTGCGCGTCCCTGGCCCGGCGTGGCGACTGCTCTCCGGGCTGGCGGGGGCCGGGCGCGAGCCCCCGGGCCTCAGCGTTCCTGCGTGTTCGCCACTCGCCAGCAAAGTTTGGAGTAGGCAACGCCAAACCCCAGTCCTTTCTTCTTCTCGCTGCCCAGATCCGAGGGCAGCTCTGGCGTCATGTCCTCGCTGTTCTGCGATCCGGGGCGTGCGTGAAGCCTCGGAACCTTGGCGCCGGCTGCAAACCAAGGGATCTTTTTCTTTTTGGAGTTTTCCTCCGAGCTTATCGTCTGCTCCATCCCGACCCACTCCGGGCTCCAGCACAGCACCGAGCGCGGAGGAGCGCTGCCGTTCAAGGTAATCGCCGTGCCGAACGCCTCCGGGAGCTTCACCAGCCGGGAAAGTGGGCGCCGTAGGAGGACCCGGGGCGCAGGATCCTCAGGAGGAGGGCGCCGGGGAAACGATTTGGGGGCGCGCCCTGTCGTTCTCTGGCTGGATTGGTGGTGGGAGAGTGGATGCATGTGGACGGCTGGCTTTGGGGGAGTTCTTTCAGCACCTCCATCCAGATGCTGACATCTGTGTCTGCCGCCGGCACCCTGTCAGACTCCGGCGGGCAATCCTGCCGACTGGGCGCGTTCCTCTGAGCTCAGAGCCGGCGCGCCATGGGGCCGCCTGCCAGTGGCACAGCCCAAAGGCGGGGGCTCGGGAAGGGCATCTTCGGGGTGCCTGGGCTCTGGGAGCTCCAACCCGGTACTATACAGGCCGTTGGGAGAGGTTCTTTCCTGGAAAGAAACTGCTGGAGTGTGTCGGGCGACATCCCTCAAGGGATGGAGATGCCCGGGTGGCACCTTTCGGGAGGCAGTGGCTCGGGTCCCGGATTCCAGTGCCGGGCGTCTCTCGCCCGCCACAGCGGTTGGCGCAGGAGGGATCGCCGCGCGCCTGGGGCTAGGGGGCGAACTGGACCGACTTTTCCTAGTTCTCCTAGCTGCTCCGACCGCAGCCGCGCCGAGATGTCGAAAGCGCAGGCGAGTTCTAACTTGCGCGCTCATTCTTTCAGCGCGGGGGAATCCGCCGAGGGCCCTGCGTGGCGCTGGCTTCCACTGTCGCAGCCAGGGAGCAGGCTCGGGAGGCCGGCCCCAGGCGCGGAGCCTCCTCCGCGCCCCTGCAAACTTCCCAAGACCTTCTTTCCTCACCCCCCCAGTTCAATAAAACCTACCCTTAAAGGCAGACTTGCTTTAAAACTCAGGGCACCCATTATGTGTTTGGTGTGAAATGCTATCAACATTTAAAACTCTATTGTCCCAGGCGTCCCAAATCCCTGTAAATCTTCCACCAGCCTCGACTCATTTTCATCTGAAAAGCCTGTTTAGTTTGAATAGAAAAGCAATCAGGCGCCCCTCTCCCTCTCGTTGGAATGTCAATTAAAATGCAGATTTCTCAGAGCTCTTTAGCGCCCCAAGAAGAAGGACAAAACTGGATATTTCAGGCTGACAAATGAAAGAAATACTACAATGAAGTGGGGTGGTGATGTGCACCCCAAGCTTGCTCAAAGTACCCAATGAAACAGGAGGGCAGGGGATTGTGATCTTACGGCAGCTTGCATTTTGGGGATTTCGTTGTGTTTGAGGCTCCCCTCCCCCAGCCCGTGACAGCTCCCTTCCCTGTTCAGCCACGGCGAGAAGTAAGGAAGCCTTGAGCCAGGACTGAGGTCTACATTTAGTATTAGCCTGGTAGTGTTGACTCCTGCCATGAGAAATCTACTTGGGAACAAAATGCCAGTTGCTCAGCCCGCTTAGGCATCCTGGGACTGAGAGCCCCTTTAAGGTAGCAGCCCCCCCCCCCCCCTCCACTGGACCTCAATTAGCCTGCTTTCTTGGGGATGGAGAAGAGTGTGCAAAGTTGTGTAGCACTGCGCAAGCTCACCAGACAGGCCCTTTCTGCCGGTCACTTTGCCTGTCTTTGGAGGCAGACTTGCGCGGAGGTGACCCTCAGGGGCGGGTGGCCGTGAAGAGCCATCCGTCAGAGCGAGGGTGAGGACTCCTCCCTAGTAGACTGAGAAGAGAGTTCCCTTTCAGGGGGAAAAATAAACACGCTGGGGCTTTCACTGGGGCTCAGCCTCCAGGAAGGATTATGGTATTGAAGGCAGGAAGCTGGGATTGTGGCCGCCAGCAGCATGCTGGGCCTGTGTTCCCAACACCGAGCCTTGGGACCTAATTATCCTGCCTAGGAGGTCGCTCAGCACTTTTGTCCACTCCGGTGAGGAGCTGCGCAGACCTGCTGCCTTCCTTCTCGCCTTACAGAGGTTTGAGGAGGGGGTTGCTGTGGGGCCTGGGCCTGCGAAGAACCAATGTTCAAGTTGAGTCAGTCCGGGGCACTGGCCATCTTCCTCCTCCAGCTGAGGCATTCCTGGGTAGGGGTTGTGGGGAAGTGGCAAGACCTACTAGGATCTGAGATTGTTTGTAAAGTGCTTGAGAGGTGGAGAATTTCCCCGAATTCTGGAAGTTCTTAGTAAACCAATGAGAATGTTTGTGGACTTTGCTCTGACAGGTATGTAGAAAGACAGGGAATTATCTTTTGGGACTCTTGACTTTAAGAAACAAAACAGTTGGGGAGAAAAATCCTTCAAGGCATCTAAAAAAACGCTGGGCACCTAAACACACACACACACACACACACACACACACTTTCCTGGCTTTTGTTGTTAGTGATACCATTTTACCTGTGCTTAAAAACAAAAACCAAAACAGCTCCTTATTCCCGGCCTGGAGATGATGCCTCCTCTTTGTGCCTATACTCCTTTGAATTCCCAGTGAAGAGCAAAATGAGCAGATTTTAGGACAGGGCCTGTTCAGGGAGGTTCTGTCAATGTTGGAATTCTATGTCATAATTGGAAGCATCAAAAGCGCAGGATTAGACTTTTTTTCTTTGGCGTTAGAACTCTCAGCCAATCCCAGTCTCATAAAGCGTGCTTCACCGAACCCAGCGCCCAGAGTTTTGTCCAATCCTCCCCTACAACTGTCTTCCGCAGAGTCACTGAAGCTTGTGCGTTCTGACTCAAGGCTTAGTCACTGAGGACACTGAACAAATTTAAAGTTATTTGTTCAGTGGTAAGGTTTCTTGGGGGAATTCTCTCTGCTTTGGATAGAGTAAGTTGAGTACCCCCTTGAAACTGATACTTTGGAAGTTTAGCCAATAGGTTGGCATATTGAAAGTCCCCAGGCCAATCAGATACCAGGACAGCTTACAGGTATCATCACCATTACCAATAAACTCTTGCATTATTCATCAAGGTTTGTGTCCGCTCTGTATCTTAACCCCCTTGACGCAGGTTGAAGACATTTAGTTAGGATGCCTGTACACTGCCTTGTAGTAAGTGGAAGGGAATTCAGGCTTTGAATCCCCCGTTTGGATCAAACTCACTCTTTGTAAGTAGCTGCTTGGCGAGAGACTGAAATACAGGCCTGCGTTTGAAAATGAATCCTGACAAGTGTAAACTGGTGGGAATTTTTTTGTAGCCTTCCTGGGATTCTTTGATTCTGTTGGTCTCCTTTCTTCCCGGGAATTACACTGAAGGGGTGGGGGTGGGGGGAGGAGGAGGACACACCGCTCAGCTCCAGCCCAGCTGAAATGTGGTTCTCGGAGCAGACCCTCCTCCTGTCAGCCTCTTAAAGGCCAGCTGGAATAAGAAAAGTTAATGAGGCTGCTTGTGCCAAGCCCAGCGTTTTAAACTCGTTTTTTTTTTTTCCCAGTTGCCCTTGAGAGGGAGGAAGGTCAGGTTGCTTCTGCAACCTGGTAGCTTTGATAGTGGATGGAAGGGCACACTCTGTGTGTGTAGCCGAGTGGCTGGGTCCTACAGCTATGGTTCATCTTGGTGTCTCCTAAAAGTAAGCTTTAAAAAAGATTAGCCTGCTCCAGCTTGTGGACCATTCTGGAAACACCTGGGACGCTGAGGTGAGGACGGAAGGCTTTTGTCGATAATGAAAAAGAATGTGTCTGATCACAGCTGACAAACGATTTTATCCCATCTGGGTTTAAGCGAGTTGGCACGGGAAAAGACTGTACTAACTGACTTAATCTCTTTCAGTGGCGGCAGCAGCAGCAGCCACAGCAGCAACAGCAGCAGCCGCCGCAGCCACAGCAGCCGCCGCCGCCTGAGCACAGCCACGCCACAGCGCTCTGGCTCCTGAGCCCCCCGTGGGCTGAAGGCATTGCAGGCAGCCCATGGTCCTTGAGGAAGTGTGCAGATGGGATTGCCGTCCACATGGAGATATGGAAGAGGACCAGGGATTGGCACTGTGACCATGGTCAGCTGGGGGCACTTCATCTGCCTGGTCTTGGTCACCATGGCAACCTTGTCCCTGGCCCGGCCCTCCTTCAGTTTAGTTGAGGATACTACGTTAGAACCAGAAGGTAAGTTCTTGCATGCCATTTTTAAAGGTACCAAGTTGTTTTGGGGACATGTCTTGGGGAAGTGGTCATTAAAGGAAAGGCTTTTTTTTTTTTTAAAGTCAGGTGCCTGAGGAGGGTGATCTTTCTCTCCATCTTCCACAGCAGATCTTAGAAAGGAGGGTCTTGGCTCCCAGGCAGGACCGGAGTGCTTTAGTTTGCTCTGTTCTCTGTGCTGGGTGAGGGAGGCAGCCTGGAGCTCTTTTTCAGCCAGTGCCTTGCAGCACTCGAGGGGATGTGTTTTAGCAAGATGACCGGCATCTGTGGCCTTCTGCAGTTGCTTTCTGGATGGAGGGAGAGCCTTAAGTTGCTGGTTTTTTGGCTGAAGGAAATGGGCAGCCTCCAAAAGCTGGTGTTTTCTTTGCATTGTTTAAAAGAAGGTTCTGAAGTTGAACACCACAGCCTTACTCTGCTGGATGGTGTTTAAGCTGCGGCAAGCTCTTTGTGCTTAAGCCCAGCATCACAGAGGGGTAGGTTTTAGGTTAGGAAGACTCGAAAGTGACTATGCCAAGGGGGTCTCCCCCACCCGAGGAAACGCCAGCTTTCATTGGGATTTGGCTTTCGACACTTGGTTGCGAATGTGAAAAGCTAGTTGTGAGGAGGCCATGCTGAAATACTGAGCCGGGCAAAGATCTGGTCCTTCTCCCAGGTCCTTCAGAGACGTGGTCCATAGCCAAGCCTCTCTGCTTGGTGCAGCCTGGAAATCTGTCATCGGGAGGGAATATTGGTAGGCGAGTTATTTTTTGAGTGGTAATCCGAGCGTGACACTGCAGATCCTAGCTCTCATCGCCACTTAATGAACGTGTTTGCTGAGGCCCACCTGGTGCCGGCTGGGCTTTGGAGTCCGTCACGGTCCTGAGGGCTGGCAGGTCAGCCGAGCTGCTGTGGTTATGCACCCCGAATCAGGGTCCTGAGGAGCTGTGTGTTCCTCCAGGGAGGAAGGGTGGACAGAACCCCCAAGGATGTCTGTCCACAAGGGGGACTATGTACTCATCCTAGAGGTGGGCTGGAGAGCTGGGTCTCCAGTCAGATCCACCCAGGCACTATCACTGGCTTTGTGTGAATGAGGCTGCGGGGATGTTGGGCTGCGCAGATGCCTGGAAATGTTACAAATTACCAGGTGAGACATTGTGGCACCTGCCCTGACTTTGGAAAGGAAATAAGGTTGGAGCTGGTGTGTGAGGCTTGTTCAACGTGCAGCCTCATACCCGTTTTTGGAACCACCACCTCTTTGTGACTTATCCTGTGACATCGGGGAGAGGGTAATTTGCAACAGTGACCTGTTTTCAAAGGGCTTAATGTGAGGGGAAGGGATTGGGTTGCTCAAAGTCTGGTCTGTACTTCTTTAATTTTGCTAATAATTAAAATGGATGTTCCCCTAATTGCTGGTTTTCCCTGGAGTGTGTGGCTCAGCACAAACTCAGGAAGCTGAGCTGGGATTTCCTACAGTGCGGGCTTCAGAAACAGCCCTAGTTAGGAAGGAATTGTCATTTTTCATTTGGACTCTCGGGGCAGTGTTGCTATGAGTTGATTTCGGTGTCTAGTCTAAAATGGTCTTGTAGGGTTTCCTGGGCTGCTTCTAATTACCTAAGGAAGGCTGCAAGATGTGTGTACGTCAGGGAGAAGACGACAGGTGGGGGAGAGGAAGGAAGAACAGTGAGATGGAGTCCCCCAAATGGCTCTTTGTGTCAGAACTGATATCCAACAATGTGAGCATTGTTGAAAGCAGATCCCACCACCTGGGGACCTGTAGATGCATGTAGGGTTAGGGAGGAAGGCCACAAAGTCCCAGAAGTTGTAGGTCACATGCTGCCAATGCCCTTGGGTACACTGTGCTAGATTCAGAGTTTGCATGAATTTCGAATCACATCCAGAGTTGGGAGATGCTAAGAAAAAGAAAAAAGAAGAGAAAAAAAGTGCTCGAAGGTGTGGAGCTTCACCAGCACAGGCTGGGGTAAAGCAGAGAAACCTCAGGGTCTCAGTTTCCCCTTCTACTACAGAGGGTTCGGTATGATGAGTTTGGAGAAGCTCTTTATCAATAGTCATTGAACAGTAACATCCCCAGAGGCCTCTGTCCACCCCCTCAGGAGGTGTATGTTTCATCAGTGATCTGGACAGAAAGAGAGCGAGCATAGCTTCTGGCATTGATGGCATTGATGGTGGCTATGGCTACCATCACCAGCAAGCTGGGACAAGGTGGTGCCAGTTCTCACAGCAGGGAGCAATCTCTGTTTGAGATGGAGGTTGCCCTGGGAGGAGGCAGCTGTGCTGGATCCCTGCAGGATTCGCGCTTTCTCCTGGTCTGTTAGATCAACATTGCCATGGGTGTCCTGGTGATTAGAAGATAATCAAGTGAGAGATGATGCTCCATGCTAAAGGCTCTGGTGTTTCCCCACCCCAAATGAAGTGTGTGTGTGTGTGTGTGTGTGTGTGTGTGTGTGTGTGTGTGTGTGTGTGTGTGTGTCCCTCCCTCCAGCTGTCTTATTTAGTGCCATGAGAACTTTAGCTAACTAACACTAGGTTTGTTTGCCTTTGATCGCCTGAAGCTTTACCATGCAAGACTTTGGTTTGCTAATTTGGAAGCTCAGTTTAGATAATGTCTGTTGGGCCAGAGAGGCATGTAATCAAGAGGTTCCCAGAAAGAGCCTGTGCTCCCCTACTAAGGAGCCCCTCTTTTTTGACCCTTTAGGGAAGTGTTCTGGCCACTCATGTAGTTCTCTGTAGTATATTTAATCACCTAATGTATGTCATCATCCCCCATCCTGTCCTGTCCCGTGTGTCTCTGGACACTTTCTCAAGTGGCTGCAGCAAGGTTGGGTCAAAGTCAGTTGACCTAAGAAGAAAGTCATCTCTATATGATTTTACTCAGTGTTTCAGAATAGAAATGGTTGTATCCAACTGGTCTCTCGTTGTGACAAAGGACACCAGTGTCAACAGTTGCTGACTGGGGGGGGGGGGGGTCCTGATGCTAAGAACTGTTCTGTTGATTCATATTTGAATGGTCCCACTGGAGTCAAGCTTGATGACTGCCAGTCCTTGTTCTTACCTTCAGGTTCTCCTGACCTTGTCACCTGCTCTGGTTAATTAAGTAATTGTTGACATTAAGGGAATCTGTTTACCCCGGCCCAGCAGGAGCTAGAATAAAAGGGCTTTTCTAACCCCAAACCCTTAATTACCTTCCCAACCTCTGCAAAGTGACAACCTGGGGGAGAGTAATTTGCATGCCTTTAAGAGAAACCACTAGTTTTTGGGCAGTCTTCTGGGGTGTCGGGGTGAAGGCAGTCTTCTGGGGTGTAGGGGTGAAGGCAGTCTTCTGGGGTGTAGGGGTGAGGGTGATGCTGCCCTGGATTCAGGTGAGTGTGAGGTCTGGGTGGAGAGCACCTTAAGCCAGACTTTCCCAGGGGAGTTTAAGTCCTGTGCCGGTGAGTAGGCCACGTGCTGTGGTCTCAGCCCTCCACGGTTAATGGTCGGTTCAAAGAGGAGAAAAGAGATATCTGCATGGTGCAAGTGGATGATTTAAAATAAGTCTTGTGTTTCCTATTATCTGCATTTTTGTTCCTCAGTGTGAGTGTGAATATTTAACAGTTGACTGTAACTTGATACTTTGCTGAGGAACAAGGGCTTATTCTTGGTCAATTAAACCAAAAGCAGGCGCATGCTGTTAAACATACAATGGAGTACACATTCTTCATTAGTATATAACATATTTCACAATTCATGGACAAAGAACTGTGTTTAATATTACTTCTAGAGCAAAAACCTGGCAAGCCCAGAAAATTGGCATTTGTCTAACTTTTTCTTGCTGGCTTCCGCTGATCCAAATAGAGCAAGGCGCTCACGTTCCCCGCCTCCCCTTCCGTGTGTGTGTGTGTGTGTGTGTGTGTGTGTGTGTGTGTGTGTGTGTCTGTCTGTCTGTCTGTCTGTGTTGCCTATTTATTTTAGTCAGTTAAAAGATTGCTTAAAGAAAATAAAGCCCCCCCCCCCAAGCCAGCACTAAAGACCTTTCGTCGTTGTTGTAAAGATTTATTTTGAATTATTTTGAATTGGGTGTAGGTGTGTGTATTTCTGTGTGGGTAAGTGTGCATGAGTGCAGGTGCCCATGGAGGCCGGAGGTTTTGGATGCTCTGGAGTTGGGTCTGGAAGTGAATGGGAGTCCTCGGCAAGGGTGGCCTATGCTCATAACCACCGAGCCATCTCTTCTGCTCCAAGGTCTTTCAAAGCTGGTTTTGCTTGTTTGTTTTTTTCTGTTGATGGTGAGAATTCAAATAACCAAGCATTCCAATATGAAATGTTTCCAATAACAGATTTAATGAATAATTACATGGTTATGAAATACTGGGGTAGTGTTTAAACAGGAAGGGGATGTTTAATGTTCACATTCTCTGTGGAGTGCGTGCAGTAGCCCTGGACATGCAGTGGTCCTCACACTTGCACACTGTTAAGTTAAAGGACAGCCAAGTCCCTTTCATCAGGACCTGCCTTACTTTTCTATTTCTGATCAAATCCCTGGGAAGTCTGATCCAGCAAGGTGTCTTGGCTTGCTCAGCAGCCCAGGAATTATTTTGGGGAAGGGGGTTGCTGCAGGCTATTTTACAGATAATTATGGGTTTCCTGTGCAGAAATGTCCCTGAAGGGGCTGGGACGATGGCTCTGTGATTAAAGAGTACTTCCTGCTTTTGCAGAGGACGGGTGTTGGGTCCCCAACACCCACAGGGAACTGCTCATAATTGTCATTATCTCCAGCTCCAGGGGGATCGGATGCCTCTGACTTCTGCCTGCACACGCCCTTTTTACATGTGTTTCCCTTGCCCTTACTGTCATGATTGCTTTGTAGAGAATGATAGAAAAATCCAAGATGGTAGTCTCGTGAGTGGTGGCCAATGGTGTTTAGTGGTAGTCTTGTCCTAATATACAAGTGATGAGCCGGGTGGTGGTGGCCTTTAACTCACTTGGGAGGCAGAGGCAGGCAGATCTCTGAGTTCTGAGGCCAGCCTGGTCTACAGAGTGAGTTCCAGGACAGCTAGGACTACACAGAGAAACCCTGTATCCAAAAACCAACATGCAGCCACCCCCCCCAACACACACACACAATTGGTGAAAGCTTGAAGCTGCATTTTTGCAAAAGTGTATTTAACCTTCAGGATAAACTGTGATAATTTCTTTTGTGCTGGTGGTTTGTTTTTGAGAGAGGGTCTCACTATGTAACCCAGACTGGCCTGGAATTTGCCCTGCAGCCCACATTGGCCTACAATTATCAATCCTCCTGCCTCAACTTCCATACCCAGCTGTCTGTCATCCTTGAAGAGCCTGTTTCAGTTTTCAGTAATTTTGGAAAACTTGCACTATTCTTTTTTTTTTTTATAGTGTATTTCTTTTTATGTGTGTAAGTGTTTTGCCTGAATGTATGTATACACACCATGTATGTGTCTGGTGCCTGTAGAGGCCAGAAGAGGGGTTCCAGCCCCCTGGAACTAGAGTTACAGATGGTTCTGAGCTGCCATGTGGGTCCTGAAAATGGAGCCAGTGCTCTTCACCACTGAGACAAGTCTCCAGCCCTGTGATTAAATGTGGAATGTGCTGCTCATTTGCTTCAGGCCGCCATAAGTAAAGGTGCCCTTTGTGGGCTTTTTTACATCATGAGAATAAAAGAAAATCCACCGCTTGCTTTTGGCTGGGCCAAGTCAGGGAGCTAAACTGTCACATACCCTTTCTCTCTCTCTTTTTTTAAAAGTAATTTATTTTACTTTTATTTTATATGCATTGGTGTGAAACTGGAGTTACAGACAGGTGTGAGCTGCCATGTGGGTGCTGGGAATTGAACGCAGGTCCTCTGAAAGAGCAGCCAGTGCTCCTAACCCCTGGGCCATGTCCCCAGCCCCAACATATCCTCTCCTGTAACTTCTCGTCCAGCTAAGGAATAATGAATCCCAAGTCATTTCTGGACAGAATGCGTATACAGAGAATTTCAGATTATGGTGAGCATGTTTTATGAGGATGTTAAAAGTAGCTCATAAGGAGGATGCTGATAGATTCAGGAGTGAGAACCAGGCAGGCATGTTTATTTCTGTTATTTATATAGCACCTTTCCCGAAACATCTCAATCCTGAGCGCTAGCTAAATAAACTCATAAATTCCATGATTGTTTCCTAACCCTGGAATTTCTCTTTTATTATACAGTAGGGTGTTGTTACACCTGATAGTTTACAAACACCTTTTTTCCCCCATATGTGACCAAGTTTTAAAGGTATCCAGACACTGAAAATGGCCAACTTGGTGTGTTTGTTACTGATTGAAACTAGAGATCTTTGCAACTGGAGATCTTCCTAAAGTTTATTCTCTTTGGACACCCTTCAAGTTCACGTTGAGAGTTGACAGTTGGCTAGCCCTAAAGTCATGTGGCTTGCTTCAAGGCGCCTCTTTCCTGCTTCGCCCCAACCTTTTGGATTTCAGCTAAGACTGTTGTTTAGCCAGTTGTATCAGGCACACTGCTGCATACATAACCTATATGGTGAAATGTTCAGATTAAAGACCAAGTCAACATTTGACTCTTAACATTTTAAATAGAAGCAAGTGGAGTTGGTTTGAATAGTGTGCAATGTGCTTTCTGGAGGTGTATTCTCAGAGGAAATTGCCCTTGGGAGCTGAGTTTGAATGTCTCTACTATCTACTTGACCTCAGCCAAGTGAGATAACCCTTCTGAAACACCAAGATAATATCTTTCTAAATTGTGCAGATTGAATACAAACTGGACTGGAGTTCCTGGCTCAGCGCAGGTGCTTGGCAAATGCTGATTTCTTCCCACCCCACACCCTCGTCAAAGCAAATAAAACCCATATTTCAAAGACCTGATAATATGCTTGCCTTGTAATCTATAATGATAAATGGTGAATGTACAGACATTTAAATTGAAAGGAACATCAGACCTTCCTTTATCCCACTCCCTCTGCCCCTGTGGACTTTTGCAAGCCCCTCCCCATCCGGAGTTTAGACATGTGACCCTTCTGCTGCTTCCAATCCAAGTGTTCGAGGTCGGCATTTTCTTTTCTTTATTAATAAAGTCAATTATAGCCTCACAGTACATAGTGAGAACACACATCATGAGGTATGCTGTATTTTGGCAAGTGAGTCTTCTGTCTGAGGTTTCTAAAGGATCAGTGTGGGCCTGGTGAAGGATGGTGGAGAGGTTGTTATGGGCTTGGTTGGGTGTGCTGTAGTGTGCTCTGCTCTGTCCAGGCCAGTGAGGGACCTGCCCCCAGAGCAGGTGGAGATTGCCATTTGCCATCTTTTCCTGTAATGTCTTCCTCCATCAGCCTGCTAGGGTTGCTAGGTACTGGGCTTCCAGTCTGCATGGAAGAGAACTTCAGAAGTTGTGATGGAGTCCAGAATGGTGATAGAGCTGAGTGTTCATGTGCATGGCTCCTCTTGGAGGGGTTCCTGAGAGCCCAGGTCCAGGGTGAGATCATGTCCTTCAGCTCCCTTCTTGGGATAGTGATGGCTACCGTGAGGGTGGATGAAGTCATGCTCTTCTCACCATTCCTTGTGATAATGATGGTGAAGGTGGTGATGATGGGAGCAGCAGGCATTTATTAAGTGCCCGTGATGTCTCAGATGTACTAGGTACGTTGACATCTTGTCCCTTTCCACTAAACAAGCAGACCCCAGGGATCCCATTTCACGAATAAAATCCCGGCAGTTCTTGGAGATGCTGGGATCTCTGGACAACTTGACAGCATACACCTAGCCTCTAGGTGAATTTATTGGTGGAAGATGGATTTCACAGCTGATTCCACCTTCCTCAGCAAGAGGATATTTTTCGGAGTGCCGAGTACCCCTCTTGCCTTTCCCTTACCTCCTAATTTGAACGTTAAACTTCAAAGGACAGGCTGGCTGATCTTCCTCAAGGACCAACACCCCTTCCTTAAGTCATTTAAAGAAGAGTTTCAGGCAACACATTTTCCCATCTGTGATTCCTCTATAATGGCCTCCAGTGAACTGTAGGGAACTGGTGAGAAGTCTGCCCTCTCCTGCCCTGGGGGGTGGGGGTGGGGGGGCAGGGGGAGACTGCACAGATTCCTGGATGGTGACTTATGCTGAGTCACTGGACAGGCGTTCAGGACAGGAAGGATTTCCTGATCTTGCCCATTTGTTCCTAGGTCACCTCAGATCTTCTTTGCCCCTTACACCCTGGTTGTCTGCCTCAGATCCTGGCAAACCTTCACTTGATCGGGATGCCATCCTGATAGCATTTCTGGCTTTTTTTCTGGTATTTCTGCCTTGCAATCAGGTGGGAAGTCAAAGGCCACCTGGACAGGACTACCCGGGACACCTTCAGCCGTGGCTATGGAAATGATAGATGGGGGGGCCCTTTCAATGCCACTCTTCTCCAGAGATTAGGGACTCCCCACCCTTCTGCCCACCTTCTGTCTCCTCCCCTCTCCCCAAGGAAAAAAAGAAAAAAAAAATCCAAGAACTAAAGGCTGGAAGCCAAGACACCCACTCCTCCTTAGGGGCAGAAGAAGCCAGGAAACGAAGCCTGTTTTTAAAGCCAGCAAAGTTCACTTTGATGGCTTAAAAAAAAAAAATAGAAGTGCACTCTGGTCCTAGCCAGGTGTGGGGGTGAGTGGCATCGGCCAGGATACAGGTCTTTGTAGAGGTGGCTTGTACAGTGAGTGGGGGTGCTCAGAGGCTGCAGCTATGAAGTGAGGCATGGGCACGGTTATAAGAAGGCAGCTTTCCCTCAGAACTACAGTCCTGGGGGACAATGACCACTTCCCAAGGCAGCAGAGAGAAGACGCTCCAGGCGTGTGCTTTTCCAGTCTCAGGTAATGAGTCAGTTTCCCAACTTACTGGTTAATTGGTTGAGCCAGGGTCTCATGTAGCCCAGGCTGGCCTTGAGCTATGTAGCTGAGGCTGCCCTTGAACTTCTGTTTCTCCTATCTCTACCTCCTGAATGCTGGGATTACAGGGCACACCAGTGTGCCCACTTCCCATCTCATCTTTGTTGTAGAAAGGTGTTCACCCTGGAAGGGGTGGCCAGTCTGAGGAGGCCGCGCCATGCTGCGGCTGGGTTATTTTGCTCTGCTCCTTGGTGTCTCTTTCCTGACACTTCATCTCTCTGGTTTCTTGCCCAATCATCATGGAGGTCAGGAACTGACAAGAGCTGAGAGGCCAGGAAAGCGCTGCTGGTCGTGGGCAGAGTGGTGATGGCTCCTTCCTTGCCTGGCACAGTGACACACCTTGTCCTCAGGAAGCCACAATGTTCGGGCACCTTGCCCGGGTCTTCTAGACTCAGTGGTGAAGTCTGAAGGTAGCCACTCTTCAGATTTGTTTGCTTTCTGAAAGCCTCCCCTCCAGGCAAATCTGAGGTCTGTGAGGCAGGAGAGCAAGGTTAACCGTGGTGGTGCCATCTTAATTAGGAACTTCCAAGCAAATGTGGGTTTCAGGCCTCCTGGCTAGCATCCCCAGAGCCTGGCTTTCCCCTGCAAAACACTGCAGAAAAGTGATTCTTATAGCTCTGGCCTGCCTTTCTCGGCCCTGCGGTATTAACCCAGCTGGAATGGTGTCTCCCCCAACTCCAGGATGATCCCTGCCCTCTCCTGAAAGCAACTTTCGGTGAGGTCATTGCTGTCCAGCTGCTTATTGACCGCTCCTCTAGCCAGAGAGTTTCCTCCGGCTTCCATGCGGGCCTGAGCTAGCTGAGCTCCAGCCAGAGGATCAAACCCATCCCAAGCAGGAAGGCCATCTGTTTCTCAGTCTCCAGCTGCTGGCCCTTCATTTGCAATTGGCTGGGATGCAGCAGAGGGGACTGGTCCTGGGGACACATCTGCAGCCTCTGAATGGTGTTGTAACTAGGGTCCTGCTGGGAAAAGAAAGGCCAAGCCCTTTAAATAAACTAGCTGAACAATACCCGCTCAAAGATCTAGAGTCCTAGAAGCTGGAGGCAGCCTGCCCTCCAGGGCTAACTCTTAACCTTGCCTTTTGTAGCCAGGCCACTTTAAAACTATCCTTTTATTCAGAAGGTACTTACCAAATGGAGGAGGGAGGGCCTGCTCTGAACAAGGAAAATGTCACATAGGATTTGGGCATCGATCTGCCCCTTAAGGGAATTAGAGGGCAAATATCTCTACTTGAGTGTATGCCATTTATTGAATATTTATCTCAGTGTCAGAGAGGCAAGCTTGTTCCAGATGCAGCTCTGAAGAGCCACAGGCAACGTGAAGTCCGAGCAGGCTTGCCTCTGGAATGTAGTTCGGCCTCAGGAACACCTGCCAATTACCCTAGTTCATTGCACGCAGGCCCTCAAGCTGTAGCTGCTTTAGGCACCGTGATTCCTGGGCCTGTTGCCTGTTGTTTGGTGTTGGAGGCCTTATCCCCACCATCTAGGGGGTTATGATAACAGCCTGCTGGCATTTTTAACTGTAGGGACTTCCTACAGGTTGTAACCTGGTGTGTGTACTCACTGAATGGATGAATAGCAGGTGGTGTGTGTGTGTGTGTGTGTGTGTGTGTGTGTGTGTGTGTGTGTGTATAAGCACATGTATGTTTGCATTTGTGTGGCAGCTAGAGGGTGACCTCAGTTGTTCCTCAGGCATTGTCCACCTTGGTTTTAGTGAGAGGGTCTCTCACTGACCTGGAACTCACTATATATAGGCTAAGCTGGCAGGCCAGCAGGCCCTGCAGATGGATCTGTCTTTGCTGCCCACCACAACTGGATTTTTTATTTTTATTTTTTTAAATGTGGGCTCCAAGGAATCAAACCATGATTACAAAGTTAGCACTTCCCTGCCTCTCATCTCCCCAGTCCCCGAAAGTACAGTAGGCTCTACGTCCTTTGGCTCACTAGCTTCTTGAAGCAGGTATTAGATATGGCCTAGATGAGGAGGAGCCTCCCAAGACCTTCAAATGTTTAGTTCCACTTGGGAACCTTGCAGGAATCCCCACTTAGGGAAGCAGCGTATATAAGATGTGACAGATCTGTTCATTTGAAAGAAAACCCTGGTTTAGAGTCAGAGGCATACAAGTGGACATTCTCATGGGGCTGCATAAATCCTCTGCTGACCCATCGGCTGACCTGTTACAATCAGGTTGTGACCCCTAAACTCAAGCCCCAGGTGGCCCCTGGCCAGTGCAGGGCTGCAGATAGAGCTCTTGCCCTTCTATGCACAGAGCGCTTTCTCTCCATGTGCTCCTCACATCCCGGTACTCGAGGGACTTCCCAGAAAGCCTGGGGTTCTCTCTTTGTGCCGTCATTTGACAGCAGCAAGCCTTAAGCTGGCAGCGCCGTCCTCACCTGAGAGCCTGTGAGAACGCAGCCCATGTCGGAGGCTGACACCAGAAGGTGGTCCTTATATAAGCACGATAAACCAGGATCATTGCATTTGTTTTCCCTTCTCCCACCTCCTCAGAATCTCTCCCTGAGACTGGTGGGTGAGGGTAAATGTGTTTGCCTGTTGTATATACTACACGGATAAAACAAGGCTGTGATGTCATGGGGACAGGGATGGTGACATTTGTCGCAATAGGAATTAGGAAATCTCATAGGGGACACACTTGGGTTGGATTTTGAAGGCTGCATAGGAGCCTCTCGAGTGGAATAGCGCTTTGGAGACAGGGGACAGTATACCTCTGGCTAGGTAAGCCACCAAGTGAATGAATGAGGGAGGGGAGGAGGGAAGAAGGGAGGGATCTGGGACCTGGGCAACGTTGTAAATTAGTTTTCCAGAGAGACACTTGAGTATACCTTAAGATTCTAACACTGTAGGTATACCTTAAGACTGTAACACTGTAGGTATACCTTAAGACTGTAACACTGTAGGTATACCTTAAGACTGTAACACTGTAGGTATACCTTAAGACTGTAACACTGTGGGTATACCTTAAGACTGTAACACTGTAGGTATACCTTAAGACTGTAACACTGTAGGTATACATTAAGACTGTAATGCTGTAGGCATACCTTAAGACTGTAACGCTGTAGGTATACCTTAAGATTGTAACACTGGCCGGGCGGTGGTGGCGCACGCCTTTAATCCCAGCACTCGGGAGGCAGAGGCAGGTGGATCTTTGTGAGTTCGAGGCCAGCCTGGGCTACCAAGTGAGTTCCAGGAAAGGCACAAAGCTACACAGAGAAACCCTGTCTCAAATAACAAAAAAAAAAAAAAGATTGTAACACTGTAGGCATACCTTAAGACTGTAACACTGTAGGTATACCTTAAGATTGTAACACTGTAGGCATACCTTAAGACTGTAACACTGTAGGTATACCTTAAGACTGTAACACTGTAGGTATACCTTAAGACTGTAACGCTGTAGGTATACCTTAAGACTGTAACACTGTAGGTATACATTAAGACTGTAATGCTGTAGGCATACCTTAAGACTGTAACACTGTAGGTATACCTTAAGACTGTAACACTGTAGGTATACCTTAAGACTGTAACACTGTAGGTATACCTTAAGATTGTAACACTGTAGGCATACCTTAAGATTGTAACACTGTAGGTATACCTTAAGACTGTAACACTGTAGGTTGGATCCCTTTCATTCAGGCCTTCACCTAAAGAGACCTCCTCACCCCATTCCTTGATGTTGTAACTACAGGGAGCACAAACCTTGCCCCACAGCTGAGATTCAACACTTTTCCAGTGGCGTTTGTCTGTCTGTGGATCCAGCCCCAGATGGCAAGGTTTCCAGACCGGCACATCCCAAGGAGTCCTGCGGACCTTAGGAAGCTCGCGCCTTCTCTGCAAGTGCGCCTTCAGGACGCAGGAGACCTGGGTCTGGCTGGCCAGACTGTGGATACAGACTCTTCTTTGTGCCTCTGAGCCGCCGCTACTAGGTGCTTTGACATAACTTGTAATGCCAGTTTCTACTTCCTGGGTGCTACGGAATCCAATGGCTGAGCTCTTTGGGATAGATCCACTCTCTGAACAAAAGGCTCCATTTTGCACTTCTTGCTCAAGCAAAGCATCAATAGCTAGGGGATTTGTGTGGACTGCACGGTTTGATTTCTACTCATGGCCCCGTGGGAATTGCACTCTTGTGACTGTCTGAATTGGGTGCATATGTTGTGGCCAGGAGTGAAATTCGTCTTTTTGTCACTTGGGCATCATCATTACCACGTGCTATGATGGGGTGGGAGAGGGGAATGCAGATGGGTAAGGAGCGAAACTGCCACTTGGAGTCCACGTATTGGCTGATACAGTGACTCATTTTCCAGCGAGGGCATTCTTAGGTCCTTTTGCCCTTTTTACATTTTGATTTTCTCCTGGGCTCAGCATAATTTCTTTCAAACAGAGAGGGCTGTTCACCCCGTTTCTCAAAGCCAAACCTAAATTATGAGGGGTGTGCCTAAATACGTAATGTGTAATGGTTCCCATATTGGAAACATTGACTACTTACTGGTCCTCTCTGATGGGGCGGCTTGAGCCAGCCCAGAGTTTCTGGGGCTGTCAGGCTACTGCGGCGGAGGTAGCTATTAGCAGGGTTGACGCTCACAGTGCACAAGGAGTTTGCAGTCCCGACATGTGTCGGAATAGACGCTCCAGCTATTGGTTGTAAACAGAAAGCCTTGGCAGCCTGCTCACCCATCTCCTTTCCCCGGCCTTTGCATCTCTTTCTCCCCGTCCCCCCATTTTTTTATGCCGCAATATTTCTTGAGGTTGAGAACTTCCAGCTTTGTCCTGTGTGGGTGTTGACCCCCTCCCCCCTTTAAGAATGAATTGTACCACGGCCTTATAAGGCCTGAGTTTGATATCAGGATTTGCAAGTTGGTTCTTGTAAAGGGGATGCTCTGAAGGAGCAGGAGCTGCGGCAGCCAGCTCTGGGATGTCGCCTTTGTGTCTGAGGACAGGCCACCCACCAGAGGTGGTTCTTCCTGACTCCACCAAAGGACCCCGTTGCCCTTAGTATCTTTCTGCTGAGCTCTGGTGCCAGCTCCATGCCAACCATGCCATGCAAAAAATAACAGACGGGGCTCTTCCAAGGTCCCAATGTGGCCAGATGTCACCGGTTTCTAAAAGCCTAGGTGGGCATGCCAGGTGTCCTCTGCTCTCCTCTCTGGACGCCTTTGATTTGCAGTTGCAAAGAGTATCTCAAGTTCCGAACACTGTTCTGTGGCCAGTGAGCGCAGCCCACTAGGACTGTGGAGTGGCCACTATAGGGCATCTTTGTGGCCCGGAGGGCAGAGTGGGCTAACCCACTGCCCCTCACCTGTCCTGCTCCTGGTGTCCTGTGACTGTGCAGTGACATTTGGCAGCTCGAGTCCCGTTCTCTGTCAAGACCGCTGGCAGCCCTGTGGCTGTGGCCTTTGTTTGTCTTGTACTAGCTGGCACTGTCTGGGAGAGCACCAAGCCATGTTATTGTGTTGTCGCAGTGTTCTTGACACAGTCCTCATGGTCTAGAGGTGTGCCGGAAGGTGGGGACAGTTGAGTTGGGCAGCCCGGTCCCCTGACAGGACATGCCTACTGAGAATGCCTCCTCTTCTCCTCCCCGCTTCTCTCCTTGGTTTTCTCCCCTGCATCCTCTCTCCTCTTTTTTTTCCCCATCTCCCCCTTTCCTCCCCATATTTCCCTCTTCTGGGTGAATCTTTTCCGATCTCCCTTTCGTTCCCTTCTAGAGGAATGTGTTTTGGGATCAGATACCCTTGTGGGGGAGACTCCCTAAAGTGAGGCTGCTTGGGGCCACCCCACCGTATCCTTAACTCAGATCCCGTAGTCGATGGAAGCGGAGTCATCCTGGGGACAGCCAGAAGTGGCTCCATGTGTGAAATGTGGTGTGGTTAGCTGGCCCAGAGGCGGTCTGCAGAGGTGGCTCCTTCTCCCCGAGCGGTGAGACTCTACCGTGCATTCTGCAGGAGGTGATTGGCCAGGGCCCGACTGAGGCTTCCATCTGTTCTCTGTTTGCACTTGGGCGCCATTTCAGAAACCACACGGGAAAAGTTTATAGGCAAACATTATAAAAAGTGACAGTCTGAAGTGCTGCTATCGCTGGCTTGGCAACATAAAGCATTACCTGAAGCGGCTTCCCATCTCTCGCCGCCGCCGGAGCTGTTTGGGAGCCTCAAGACCGCCATCCTGGTGGTGCCAAGGAAAAGTCCCTCTGGGCACTGTGAGGTTTCTCATTCCCAGCCTCATCTGCTCCTGCAGGATCCCTTCCTAGGGTGGCTCACACACACAGCCAGTCTCCCCACTTTGCTCACTTATAGGAAGGTAAACACAAGTTGTCACTGGTGACATCCAGGTGGGTCCCACCCAGAGGCTGTGGCCTACCTGGATCTGCAGAAGGACTTGGGGGAGGGGGCATGTCAGGAAGATTCTGCCTCAGTCTCCCTTTCACCTGGGTCAGAAACCCCTCATTTCTAAATCTCTATTACCTTCCAAGGAATAGTGAGTGACTCAAGGGACGTCTTGCAGAGAAAGTAGGCTCATGACAGGGTGAGAGCCATAGATATACTTTTTTCATGGCTTTGAATGCACTCTGTAGCTTAGGTAGGCCTTGAACCCACTCTGTAGGCCATGTGGGCTTTGAACTTACGACCCTCCTAACCCAACCTGTTAAATGCCCACTGAGTACCACCACGTCCCAACACAGTTGACATTTTCATTGACTTTTGACGCTGTGAAGGACCCCACCCCCTCCAGCCTCCAGAATATCAGAGTAGTTAACTCACTGAAAACATACCTACCACACAGGAAACTGCTGGCATGTCTCAAGGGATTAGAACCTGTGGGTAGAAACACAGCTAAGCCTCCACACGGGAGAGCCTCCAGCCAGTGTTTTGTTTGTGGCAGGTAGAAACAGCTGAGTGGATCCCTCCCAGAAAGTAAACATGTCACCCCTGTTTGTTCAGAGAGTTTAGGTAACAATGACAATGTATGGCCCCGCTCCCTCGCTTCTTTCCAAGTTTCCATTTAATTATGAAAAAATGTGTGGGAGCATGCTTTCTGTCTATGGTAACTTCCGAAAGGACATTTGGTGTCCAGAAAAGCAGCTTCTGGAACCTTCTCTCCCCATTGTGCTGCGGAGAGTGCCGAGGGAGGGAGCTTGAGAGTGAGTGTTGGGAACGGTGAGCCGTGGCATCAGAAATGGTAAATCCAGGAAATGTTGATATTGCTATAAAAGGGACTGTTTGGATTTCCCAGGGAGTTCCTTGCCCTACGCCAATAGTCACGTGCTCCACAGAGCGAGTGGCTTGGTGGAGTCGGGCAAGGAGCGGCCTGCATCAGAAGGCCGCCTGAGTGGTAGAGAGAGGTGAGGTGTGGTGAGCACAGTGCCTTTGGTGCCTTGGGCCCTCATAGGACACCGTGAGGTGATGACGATGGAGAGCTGTAATACCACAGGACTCTAGGAGCAGACAATGTTTGTGAGTAGCCAGCCCGGAAGTTCCCTGGAGGATTTGCGCCCAGAAGAGAAGGCTTCAGCTCTGAAGCAAGTCTCCAGGGCCAGGCAGGAACAGGGTGGCTTCTTCCCAGCATGCCTCTTGGGTCCCATGTTCTTAGTACCCTGGCCCATGATGTAGCTCATGTGTGCGCCATTTGCAGGGACCTACCAGCTAGATCAGTGGGGACCTCGGATGGCCTGGGATGCCATCGGCTTGGCTTTTCTCCCTCCTTGTGGTTCTGCCCATCCATCCCTCAGTGTCCTTCTCTATCATCTCCTCCCTGACTCTGCAGTATTTGACCCTCTTCCCTCCTTTTCCCCTTCCTCTCTTTTGCTTCCACTCACCGGTTTTCCCTCCTTCCTAGGATCCCCAAGGAGGAAGGAGCAGGGCTAACTACGGATGCTGCTGCCCCCTACGTGGGTCCTCTTGTGAAATGGCCATTGCAGAGGCAGGAGGAGTTCTGCTTTCTGCCTCGACGCGAGAAGGGCTTGATTGCAGATACCTAATTTCTTACGGGTGTTTGCAGAAGATCCTTGACTGTCTCAGGAGTCAGTTATCTTCCTGGGAAACTAGAGAACAGCAGTTGGGAGGACTGACATCACCTGGGTTGGTTGTGGCCGCAAGATCAAGTTCACAGTGGGTGGCTCCGAGGTGCCTTGCGTATAATGCCTGGGTAGTGCTGTGTCTTGGGGACCCTGTGGCTGGGAGGTTATGCAGGACAGAGAGGAAATGCACTCGGGTGTCCCCCCGTACCCAGGGCAGTGAGTGCCCCTTTACCAAACATCCTGTGTCCCGCGCTACCCGAGAGCCCCTCTTCATGCCGAGTTCCTCATGGCAGAACTAGAAATGGTGGCGTAGTGCAGGTGAACTGGTCCAGCATGGACCAGCAGTGCCGCCTGAATTCAGCGCGTCTGGATCCTTTGTTGCTGTCATGTGGAGGAAGGGCTTCTCAGTGGATAGGTCCTATCATTTTCTAACATTGTATGAATCTTTCATTCAGAGATGGCTGGGACGAGAGTGGCAGGTGTTATCAGATTTGGGGTCAAGTTGAATCCCCCTTCCTCTCCATATTTCTCTTCCTTGCTCTTAAAAATATAAACCCTTTATATTACTTGTTATTTTTATTATTATCATTATTGAGTGTGTGGATGATGTATATGCCATGCTGTGTATGTGGAGGTCAGAGTGCAGTTCTCTCGGGTCAGTTTTCCCTCTCTTTCCACCTTTTCGTGGGTTTTCACCATGACCAGTCTTGGCTTGGGCAAGCATGCCTTCATCCTCTGAGCCCATCTTGCCAGACCCGCCTCTCCATCATTCGGTTAGCTGCTCAGTTCAGCTGTCTCTTGGTTTAAACAGGCCTGGGAGACTTGATCTGAGAACCTTCCAGCTGAACTCTCGACGTCTTTTAAACTTGGCTCTGTGCTTTGCCTGTCAGCACAGGGCGGCTGCTACTCCTTGTGGAAGCCTCCTCCCATTCCCTCCTGCAACAGAAGCTGAGACACCTTCTGGGAGGGCAGCACTATCCATGTTGGGGGTTTGCAGGCCATGAGGCCTCCTTTGCAATGACTCCGGTGTGCCCCAGTAATACAAAAGCAGCCCCAGACAATACATACCCGGAGGAGTATGGCACTGCTCCAGGAAGTCTTTGTCTACAAAAGCAAGTGTCTGGCTTGGTCCTGGGGCCATGCTTTGCTGGCTCCTGCAGCCCCATGGGCCTTTGCCCACCATCTCCATGTGGACCACCTAGGCGCCTCACCCCAAGACTGCTTCACACACTTTTCATTTTCTGTGAATTTTCTATTTGCTCTCGTTCACCCCACTACAGTAGAGGGTCCTCCAGGGCTGGGACTCCACCTTGTCTCCTTTGCTTCCTGAGCATACAGAACAAAGCTTGGCCTGTGGTAGGTGTTTCGATAACCAGTGGGCAAGTGAGAGAAACAAGCCTTTGAAACCTTACCTGGCTGTCAGTTGGGGCTTGCTTTCTGCCGTGTGTGTGTGTGTGTGTGTGTGTGTGTGATTTTCTTCCTCATGTGGGTTTCCCTCTTTGTGTTCCCGAACTGTTTAAGGTCTGCGCCCCTCTTGGCTCGTGTGCATTTGGAGGGGATCCCCTGTGAAAAGCCTCGGGCCCCTTGTGTTGGCTGCTGCTGCTGCTGTGCTGGTATTTCTTGGACCAGATGTTTATTAAATAGTGGGACTGAAGCATGAATGGACTGTATTTTAGTCATGTGGGAGATTTGTTCTTTTGAGTGAGCTCTGGGCAGAATAATTGCCTTGTGATGTTGCTGCCCAGATCTGGAATTGTCCCAGATTGGATGGAAAGCATTGTGTTTTCTAGGCTTGGGACTCTGGGTACCATCCACAGCTCTCACTATGGGCATGAAAGCTTACTTCATGGGCCCTCAGGGTCACCGTGGCCCTGAGGAAGGCCAATGGTCTCATCCTGCCTGCCTCTTTGAGGACTGTGATGGTGTTCTGTGATGGTATTCAGTATGTCTGCCTTCTCTGTGTATGTCAAAGGTTCTCCAGGGTGGGAAGGGGAGTGGGGCATAAAGACCTATCAGAATTGGGCTTTCTGTCTGGGACTTGAAGGATTCCTCAGGAAGTCAGGATATTCACAGGCAATGTGTCCTATTTCAGTAGTTTTGAGGAATAGGCAGAATTTTAGAGTAGGAGAGACCTCTTTTATTTCCAGCCAGGTGGGTCACGGAGGGCCATGATTAATCTGGGATCAGAGAAGGAGCTAAGCAGGAATGAGAGGGTGGATGTTATGTTCTTCAAAGAGAAGGGTGCTGAGGAGACCGGGCACTGGGGCAGGATGGATCTGGCTTCGCTAGTAGCATGAGGCGTAGACAGTGTAGATAGCATCCTTATCCAAAAGTCGATTTACAGGGTAGGGCCATTAATTGTTAGGGACCCCCTCCTTTTCTTTCATTGGATGTTAAAGGCATCCAGGCATCTATCATTTTGAGGAAGACAGCATCTCCCAGCTCACCCAGTACAGAACCAGCTCAGTACTGTTGGGTTCATTTGCCTTCGAATTTGAGACATTTTCGCATTGAAAAGCTTGGCTAAGTGAAACATAAATAAGTAGTTCAGTCAGTCTGAGAGTGTGTGTATGTGTGTGCATGTATCACACACCCCGTCATGTTGAATGGCTAGCTTGGCAATCACCTTTAGACATTTCTGGTGGATTTTCCTTCTACTCTGGGGCGTGGTTGGTTTTTAAAGCCCTATTTACAGCCCGTGGAAACAAACCAACCCAGGACAGCTTCTGCTGGCTGCGACTGTGGCCATCATTTCCAGGGCTGCCCGTCAAAGTCTGAGTGGGGGCTGCTTCCCGGCTTCTGGGGTGCGGTGAGAGATGATGGGCGCCTCCTGAGGCCGTTTGTAGAGCAAGAACAGTGTCTCCTGGGAAAGAACGGCCTCCACTGACCTTTGTTGGACCTTCTCTCCTCTCTCCCTCCTCCCCATCTGCCTCTGTCTTCTCTCCCACCTCCTCTGCAGAGCCGCCAACCAAATACCAAATCTCCCAACCAGAATCGTACGTGGTCGCCCCCGGGGAGTCGCTAGAGTTGCGCTGCATGTTGAAAGATGTCGCGGTGATCAGTTGGACTAAGGATGGGGTGCACTTGGGGCCCAGCAATAGGACAGTGCTTATTGGGGAGTACTTGCAGATAAAAGGCGCCACACCTAGAGACTCCGGCCTCTATGCCTGTGCGGCAGCTAGCACGATAGACAGTGACACTTGGTACTTCATGGTGAATGTCACAGGTGAGTTGGCTTGCAAGTGTGACGGACGCTCCTGTCTCCTCTTCTGCCGTTGTTTTCTGGTTGAAAAGTCATGATGATTTCCGGCCGAGTGAAAGCACAGGGAACTGTACTCATTGACTACCAGGCACAGACAGTGTCAGTTTGCTATTCATTCGAGACAAGGTCTGCTTTTGTTGCCCAGGCTGGACTTGAACTCCTACCCATTCCCACCATTCCCACCCCCACCCCCACCCCACCCCCCTCAACACACACACACACACACACACACACACACACACACACACACACACACACACACACAAGCTGAGACCACAGGCGTAGAAGACTGTGCCTGGCTGATCTATTTCTGACATTCCTCACTGGGACCCTGTATACCATAGATTTCTCAAGTGACAGAGATATTCCAAAGCAGGGTACACAGTCTTCTTCATATACCCCGCCCCCACTCCCACATTCTTGGCATTTACAGTATACAGTTGAAATATGGGAATCTAGATTTGGGTTCCTTTGCTAAACCCCAAATTTCTCTCCTTTTTATTTCCTTCTATATAGTGAAGGGAATGGGTAGTAGCAGGCCTCCTTTGTGGCCAGTTGGGAATTCTCCCTTCTGAATGTTGGTTAGCAATCAGAATGCCCACTAGGGGAAACTGAGTTTTATTCGGGAGTCATTTCTATAATGAAGAGAACCCCGAGTGTTGAAAAGGGGAAATAAAACTAATGTTTGGCTATTAGAGTCAAAATTTGTTGGGGGGTGGGACGGGACTGGAGAGATGACTCAGCAATTGGGAGCACTGGCTGCTCTTCCAGAGGCCCCAGGTTCAATTCCCAGCATGCACATGGCAGCTCACAACTGTCTATAACTACAGTTTCAGGGGATCCAACACCCTCACACAGAAATATATGCAAGAAAAACATCAGTGTACATAAAATAAAAATAAAGTCATTAAAATTTTTTAAAAGTTGTTGGGGATTTGAATACTCATTGAAAGCTCAAAACCCATCCCAGTTTTAGATAGGAGGAAACCTTGAGAGTCAACACAGTGTTTCCAGGTGATCCACTCTTCACAGAGATGCTTTAAGCCACTGAAACCATCTTAACACCCCAAGGTCTCTGCCATTGCTCCTGGGCTCTCGGGTGGTTGAGCGCTCTCGAGGAGAGCTCAGCCGCAGGTGGTGGTGACTTTTGCCTTTGCCAACGCATCCATGGATATGTTCTTTTGAATGCAGATGCCATCTCATCTGGAGATGACGAGGACGACACAGATAGCTCCGAAGACTTTGTCAGTGAGAACAGGAACAACCAGAGTAAGTAACCTGCCTCTGAAGGTCCCCGAGAGGAGAGAAGAGGGGAGTCCTGCCTTCTGTCGAATCCTCACCTGTCTTCTGTCGACTCCTCCGAACCGCCATGCTGTGTCCCTGGCCCTCACTGTCCGCCCCCCCTGCCCCCCATGTCTGCTGTCCCTATTTTCCAACTTGAGAATAAACTGGGCTGCTGTCCACTCTCTCGCCACTTGTCCTTTCTTTGTGTGTCAACAGCGCTCTCTTGCAAACACTGTTTCTGTCTGTGGTCCCACTTTTCTTCTTTGGTCTCTCGGTGTTCATAGACAGACCACTAGTAGGACTTGTGGCCATCTTGGTCTTCTTCATAACCCCCATCATGCCTTTCCTGACTTAAGATGATTGCCTCTCCTCCCTCCTGGAGTAGTTCACTGTTATTACTGATCTATTCATTTATGGAGACAAGGTCTCGACTTTGTTGCTCAGGCTGGACTTGAACTCCTGGGCTTGTGTGATCCTTCCATGAGCCTCTCGAGTACTGGGGCCCACAGGTGTGAGCCACCTTGCCTGAATGATCTCTTTTGGAAAGTCCTCCATGGGGCCGGGTGGTGGCTTGTGGTTGGAGGTCAGAGATGTTCCTTATACATAGCATATAGCTTAACAAGAATTATCTGGCCCAGAGTACAATGTTCTGAGGCTAAGAGACCCTAGCCTTTGCAACATTGCCTCTTGCTGAGGGGAAAGAAAAAGCATGTCCTACTTTGAGGATGGTGATGAGAAAGAGGGTGAATGTTGGCATGTCTTAAGGCAGTGGGCATTGGGCACTCACTCTTGAGGACGCTGACTTGCTTGGTAACAATAACATGACCAGCTTCTCGGAGCTGGGCAGCCAGAGATCCAGTAATGATTCACTGCTTCTCGGTTACTCACTTGCTATCTGTGCCTCAGACGGGAATGGCAGCCATGTCTTCTGGGAAGTTAGATTAAAGGAGAGCGTATGCTTTGAAGACTTGGTGCTTGTGAACGTTTGTTCCGCAAAGACGCAAAACACAGAATCACTTACCTTCTCCAGGTAGGGCTGGACTGTTCCCAAGAGATGGTGGTTCTGTCCGTCTGTTTTGCTCCCCACACCCTATGCCTGTTGTATTCAGCGATATTGTAAAAGGATTTTTTTTTTGTCACAAGTGAGTTAAATGAGTCATAAATAATAACAATTAGTTACTAAAATGAGCCTGTGGCCTTAGACTATGTTTTTAGAGCTGGTGATGTACCTGGATTGGTAAAATGCTTACCCAGCATGGGCAAAACCCTGCTTTCGACTCCCATCCCTGTGTGACTGGGCACAGTAGCACATGCCTGCAGTCTCAGCTCCAGAGGCGGAGGCAGGAGGATCAGAAAGAAAAAGGGTACCATTTGAATAGCTCACAGCAAAATCAAGAAATTACCCACAGACTTCGCCCTGCCCCAAGGATAGCATCTCCCATTGTCAACAGCACTTGAGACCTCAAAAGACCTCAACACCGGAGCCCAAGGTCTGTGATCCTCAGGGTTCACTGTAGGACCTGGGGCTTATGCAAATGAATAACAATATGTTTCTATCATTGTGCTATCACACAAATTTTATTGTCCTAAACATTGCCGAGTATTACTTATTCACACATACACACACACCCGCCCAGCCCTTAGCCACCACCAATCTTTCCAGACTTTGCCTGTTCAGAAATATCATAAGTTAGATTCATACACTATGTAGGCTTTTCAGATAGGCATCTTCCCCCTAGTGATGTGCATTACATTTTCCCCCCTGAATTTTCCAATGAATTCAGCTGATTTTTTCTTAGTACTGAACAGTATCCCTAGTTTGTATGTACACAGATTATGCATCTCTCCATTGAAGGACATCTTAGTTGTTGCCTAGGTTTGGCAGTCACGAGTAGAGATGCCATCGACCAGGTGTGGGATTTTTAGCTATGCATTTCCTTCTCCTTGGAACATCACTGTTAGATGCTGTGGTAAGTTCAGATTCACTGGGAGCTGGCCAAACCGCTTTCCAAAGCAGCCACAACATTTTGCGTTGCCACCATCCATGAAGGAGAGCTCCCTGGCTCTGCATCCTTGCCAGTATTTGGTGATGCTGGTGCTATGGATTTCTGTCATTGTAGAATGCGGTTTCCTCATGACGAGGATGGCAAGCATCTTTATATGTGCTCGTTGGTGAGTGTCTGTTAAATGCTTTGTCTTTTTATTTTTAATTGAGTTGTTTGTTCTCTTATTGTTGAGTTTCTAGAGTTTGTGTGTTTTTGGATAGCAGTCCTCTACTCCTTCATTCAAATCCTCTCTCCTAGTGTGAGAATCCCTTTCTTCAACAGTGTCTCCCAGAGCAAACATTTTAAAGCCTTGCTTATCAGCTCTCTCGTGGGTCCCCTCATGCCATCAGTGTTATCTCTAAGAAGTCAGCAGTAAACTCTAGGGCAGTCCTCTCACTCCTTGGGAGCGTTATAGTTTCGTGTTTTACGTTTATATTCCAGTTGTGATCTATTTGCAAGGTCTGGGTGTAGGTCTATTTCCTCTTGCCTCTGGATGTTGTTCACAGTTATTCCTATATCATTTATTGAAAACACCATCGCTTAGCCTGGGTTAGCTAACAGAGAGAATGTTGTTAGGCCCTGGGATAAATATTGTCACTCCAATGAATGTTTGGCTTTGTTCTTAAGTCTCAATAGTTTGGGCATAAGGAGAAATAATTTAGTTAATATAATTTTTACTCTAGGGAGAGTGAACACTTAGGAAAGTGGTTTTCAAAGTGTGCCTGGACCAGCAGTGTTAGCGTCACGTGGGAACTCTCTAGATATACCCGTTCCTTAAGCTTGTCTTCAGACCTGCCTAGTTAGAGATGTGGGGTAAGTGTTCCTGTGTGTAATGTGTAATTCATTTCACATTAAGGTATAAGAACTGCTGCCTTGTGGACACGCACACGCGCACGCACACACACACTTGCCCCAAACAGGCACAAACTACCAGCCACGTTCATAAAAACCAAGAAGGCAAGTGAAAGTGTGTGCTGCTACTATGGGTTGTGACAGCCTTGCAAAGGCTTGTTACCTTTCTTGCTGTCCTCTGGTAACAACAGGGACCCAAGCAGAATATGCTGTTCATAGTTGCCGTTCCTTGGCTCTCCCGGAAGCAGGAGGCGGAACCCTCCCAAACCGGCTCTGGAGGGCACTGGTGCGGGCTGTCGGCTCAGGTTCGGCCTCCAGTAACCCTTGATGCAGAAAGCAGCAACCCTTTTTACAGTGATCAGAAAAGTCTTAGGGAGCAAAGGGAAGTGTCCAGCCACTCGGAGCCTGGTACCCATGGGCATCCCAGGTCCCCACGGGGGCGGGGTGTGTGTGAGATGATCTGTTTGCACAGTTGTTTATAGCGCTCAAGTGGTACCACATGTGGGTGCCTCCATGGTTGAGACATCAGGTTCCACCCACTTGGATTTGCTGGCACACCTGGGAACGGTTCTGTGCTGGGTCAGGTCTGCTGACGACATCACTAGGAACACACGTGATGTCATGACGTGTAACAGCAGGTATAGGTTATCTAACAGCCGCGGCTGAGTGATTGGAACCTCCTAGTGTTTTGGAGTTTGCCTGTTGGGGACCTCTGGGGATATTGCTGTGACTCCTTGCCCGACTGCCTAGCATCTGTGTAGAAGGGCCGGGCAACAAAGCACGGTGTGTCATGGTGCCACCCCATAGAGAGGCTGCCACACTTTCACCCTGCAGTGAAATTTTGGTAATTAGCTCTCAAATGACACCCGCTCTGTCCCTGAGATGGGTGCTGTGTGGTGATTAAGGGCTGGTGTTAGCTGTACCAGGGAGATAGTGCTGCAGGGAGGGGCCTGTGAAACATTAGACGCTATTTAAAGTGATAGCAGTTCTTAGCTGGCTACTTGGCCTCTGCCATCTGTTAGTGTGATTAGCCTGGTCTGATTCACAGGTGCAGCCTGGGGCAGCTGAGATTAAGCAGCTGTGGCCTGTGTGTGGGGACCAAAGAATGCTGGGATGAGGATACTTGGCAAGGAGGGAAAGGGGATGTTACTGTTCAAACTTTTTTTTTTTTTTTTTTTTTTTTGCCACCTCAAGTGTCAAATACCTGACCTGATTACTAGGAAAAATGCAGAAGGTCTGAATTCTTTGCATTTTCAGACACCTGGAAGCATCCTTGTGTCCACGTTGATTCCTCTGGTGCCTCTGTTGTCTGGAGATGCCACTGGCATGTGCTTGAATATTTGACTTGAGTAGAGTCGGCCAGCGGTGTTCTCGGGACTGTGCCGACTGTGGTAGTCTGGGGTTTTGTGAGCGCCATTTTCCTGCTGCCCTTTGGGATGTTGCTTTTTTTTCGAGACAGGGTTTCTCTGTGTAGTTTTGGTTCCTGTCCTGGATCTCGCTCTGTAGACCAGGCTGGCCTTGAACTTGCAGAGATCTGCCCGGCTCTGCCTCCCGAGTGCTGGGATCAAAGGTGTGCACCACCATCACCCAGCCCCGGATATTGCATGTTTTAAGTTTGTGTTATTCAGCTTGAAAAGTGTCCAAGTGATTTCTTCTGCCAGATCGCTAGACTGTCATTTATCTGGTTTTGCTGGCTCGTTGTAGGAAGGCAAGCTTCCCTGACCAGCAGAGGTCTTCAGTTCTGTATAGGGTGCAGGAAGCATGGTTACCAAGTCCAAGCACAAAACCAACCACCAAGAACTAAGAAGAGGGCTGGGAGATGGTCCTGCGGGTAGAAAGGTGCTTGCCACCTGATGACCTGAATTAGTCCTCAGAACCCACTTGATGGAAAGCGAGATCAGACTCCACAGTCAATGTTTTAGTTAGGGTTACTATTACCATGATAAAACACCATGACCAAAAGCAAGATGGGGAGGAAAGGGTTCATTTCACTCACAGTTCCATATAGCAGCTCATCATCAAAAGCAGTGAGAACAGGAACTCATACAGGGCAGGTATCTGGAGGCAGGCAGGAGCTGATGCAGAGGCCATGGAGGAGTGCTGCTTACTGGCTTGTTCTCCATGGCTTGCTCAACCTGCTTTCTTATAGAATCCAGAACCACCAGCCCAGAGGTGGGGCCACACAAAATGGGCTGAGTCCCTCCCCATCAATCACTAATCAAGAAAATGCCCTGCAGGCTCACCTACAAGGGGATCTTATGGAGGCATTTTCTGAATTGAGGGTCCCTCCTCTCAGATGACTCTAAGTTGTGTCAAGTTGACATAAAACTAGTCAGCAGAGTCAGCATGCATGTGCACACATACACACACACACACACACACACACACACACACACACACACACACACACACACACACACTCTGCATCCCTGCATTGGCTGACAGGATGGATAAGGCTCCCCATCACCTTTTGAGTCAAATCCTTCTGTTGGAGGAGGTGTGTGAAGGGCGCCTTCCATATTTTAGCAGCTGACTAGCTGATGTCCTCACACCTTGCTAGCACTCACTCACTCTCCTGAGCAATCCTGTGATGTCATCATAAGCGTAGGCTCAACTGAACTTGTTTTCTCTGGACCAAATGTTACCAATTCAAATGCTGATTTTTGAAATGCATCCAGGTTGAGGGTGTAGAAGGTTCCCCATCTATGCATCAGCGCGGGAAAGGTAACTTACCTAGTTCTTGCCTTTCCTGGGAATTTAAGTGTCTTTGTAGATTATCTGACAGCAGATTTATGGAGGTTAAACAAAATTGTTTTCCTCAAGCTTGTGTTTAAAGTGATTGTTTCTGAAGATTCTGAGAGTTCGTTCTAGGGTAGCTCATGTTTGGCTAAAAGTTTGGCTCTGTTGCTTAACTGGAGGGACTCCACAGCAGGACAGAGGGACAGAGGGACAGAGGGACAGCAGGACAGCAGGAGAGCGGGACAGCGGCATCCAGATTCCTGATGTTGGAGTTGTCCTTTCTAGTGACGAGGGATTTTTCCATTTTGGTTTCATCTTTGTTGAGACCGGCAAAGGTCACTTACCCCCACCTGAGAGAGAAAGGCAGCGGTCCTAGTTTCTCCTTTTTCCGGGGTGGGGTGGGGGGCCGTGGGAGAAGGGCTGGAGGAACAAGGGAAAACCAAAGTCCGTGGTAGGAGACCCCAGACTCGTGGGTTACCCTGCTGCTGTGTAACAGTCCTGAGTCACCGTGGTTCTGATGTGTTTGTGTTTTAAAACTTGGTGGAGGTGGCGTCCAAGTTGGTGAGTACACGAACTGAGAAGACTGAAAAAGACACAGTGTGTAGGCTGTGGAATGTTCTGGAAAGTCTTCCTAATGGAAACCACCCGGGGAGGTGGGTTCAGGTGCCTCATGGCAGAGGGTGCTAATGGTGAGCCTGCCCCCGGCTAGCTGCTCTGCCGGTGGATGGGAAGCCTTGTCTTGCAACAGATCCTGTGAATTCCATGGAGTCTCCTCAGGTACCCCACTCATTTCTCTTGTGAGTGACTGACACCCCCACCCCCACCCCACACATACCACGTGTTTTGGATAAAACACATCACTGTTCATTGGGCTGTTTGATAGAGATTTCTAGAAGCCAGACTGTACCTGTGGTGGTTTGAATAAGAATGGCCCCCAAAGGTTCATATATTTGGATGCTTAGTCACCAGGGAGTGGCTCTGTTTGAGAAGGATTAGGGGGTGTGGCCTTCCTGGAGAAGGTGTGTCACTGGGGATGGGCTTTGAGGTTTCAAAAGCCCACACCAATCTCTGTCTCTTTCTCTCTGCCTATGGACCAGGATGTAGAGTTCTCAAGCTACTTCTCCAGCACCGTGTCTGCTCTCTTTATGATGACGATGTACTAAACCCCTGAAACTGTAAGCCAGCCCCAGCTAAATGCGTTCTTCCATAAGAGTTGCCTTGGTCATGGTATCTTTTCACAGCGCTAGAATAGTGTCACCACTCTTTTTTAAGTCCCGCCCCCACCCCCCAATTCTGGTAGATTTGGTTTCTCTCAGTTTATATCAAACCAAAAGCAGATAAATGACAGTCTATTGCAAGGATAGTGACATTATAAAAACAAAAAACAAACAAAACCCAAAGACATCAGGGGGCGTAGCATTCAGATGTCCTGATTAGTGATATTTTTAAAAGCCCTAATTATAGACTTAAGGCAGGGGCCTTAGTGAGGCTTTAGGGAGCTGGGGAGACTTGATCTAAGAGCTGAAACAGCTCGTGCGTTTTAAAATTTCTGCATCAATAAAAATAAAGTTGGCAGTCATCAGCGTCCCCGGCTCACATAAATCTTGAACTTTTGACTTAATTACTGTGGGAGAGTTCACAGGGCGGCCTGCTGTGGTTGAGGAGCATTGCTAAGGGATCTGGAGACTGGGGGCTAGCCTTGGCCCGGCCTCTGGCTTTGTGACCTTGATCAAATCACTTAACCTTTCTGGGTGACATTGATCCTGTTAGCCATCAGGCCAGATGGAGGAACACTGTAATATGACTCTCTGTTTTTCCTTTAAAATATGGGGCTGTGCTTGCTTTTGGTTCTGGACAGAGACAAGCTTGTAAACCTTAGATGTCAATACTTGGCCATGTAAGGGTTTTTATGGGGCAGGCCCAGCAGCTTATGTTTTATCATTAAGTTTAAATTGCAGGGTCAAAACCCCCTGTAGTCCTACCATTTGTTGACAAAATCAATACCTGCATAGCACACAGATGCCTGGGAAGAATATTAGAACCTTATCAGAACAGCTTCCTTGGTTTATAGTAAAGCTTTTCCCAGCCATCCATCCTTCTACCCTGTCTGCAACTCAAGCTGTGGCCTATTTTATTCTCTGCCTGCTAGCTGGCAGTCACCAGCAGGTGTACTTTCCAGGACGGACACCTTGAACGTGGAAGCTGGCATCCGTGATGAGGAAGCAACCATTACAGCGGAGGAGGCACGGACCTCCGTGATGGGACAGAATGGCTAAGGATGGCCGTTAGGGTCCTAGGAAGGACTGTGAGTGGAGTCAGGGCCTCTCTTAACTCAGTTGCATTTTAGCAGAGTGAAAATTGACCTAGCACGATCACCCAGAGGTGATAAGTGCTGGCTGGTATAAAGGAGGACGGCTGCTCTCGGCTCTCAGTAGGTCGACTGCATCTTTCTGACGGGATTTTACTTCTTTGTGATGCTGCATCCGACTGTTTGTTTGATTTCCTTATTGTTCATATTTTGTGACGAGCAGGCTGTTTTTCTTTTTGCTGTGATCTCCAGAAGGAGATCTATGAATGTCAGAGCCAAAGGGAAGTCCATTCATTTACTTCACAAATGACGTGGTGTGCTTCACTTTTTTGGCCTTCGGAAGTCTAAATCACAATCCCCTCTTATCAGATCAGTGCCTTTGAGTGTGTGCTGCGTATCTCTAAGGTGATACCAAGGGAGGCAGAGAAGGCAGCTGCTCACGGTCCCGGTTTCAGGCAATCTTGTGTGCTATCTTGCCAATTCTTTTTCAGTAAGTTTGTTGAATAGCCAGTGTGTGGCCATCTGCTAGGTACCAGGATCATCTCTGCATCTGCATGCAGGCTTTGACTCCATTGCAACACTTCCTGCTCTATGTGGAATTGTGGACATGCTCCCAAGCTTTGGTAGGGAAAAGGCTGGTTTGGCTTCTCCAAGATGCTTGGCCCTTGTTTCCCTGATTGTATATTCTACCTCTTTGGTGCCTGGACATTTGTAGGTAGTTACTTTGTGGAAATGGCAGGGAATATTGAGGAGAAGAATCTGCAGAGTCCGGTGTGTTGGACCTGCCATGCCAGCACTAGGGAAGAGGAGGCAGGACCTTGAGTTTGATGCTAGCCTGGGCTACATAACAAGACTGCCTCAAGGGACAGGAGGCTGTTGCAGAAGGGAAGAAACACAGTGTGATGGTTGTATAGGAGTGTTCTTTTTCTAGATTATGAAATTTATATCGGGAAAGGCCATGTTATTGTTACAAATAATAGTTTTATCTCTTCTCCAAGCATCATGTTTATTTTTTTAAAAAAACATGCACACTTGCCATCTTAAAGGAGGCTCAGTTGCAAAGACTGTTGCCCCGAGGTAGCACTCTGCAGAGTGCCGGAGGCCAGAAAATCAGCAGCAATATAGAGCATGGGGACGTCCCTTCCCCGGCACACCGGCACCTTAAACAACTTAGCTCAGTGACCTTTCGGCTCCCCAAGGCTTGTTGTGAAATTCAGTTCCCGCTACAGCCTCATAGTGATTGGATTTCATGGTGCCCCCGCCCACCTTGGGTCTCTGAAGCTGAGGCAAGAAACAGTGTCCAGACTGTGGTGTGTGGTCAGGGCCTGTTTTGTGAAAGCATGTTTTGTAGCGACAGTTTCCCTCCAGGGAAGCAGCTACCTGCTAGAAATCCCAGCCACATTCTCTTATCCTATTCCGTAAGTCATTCCTTGGCTACCAAGACGAAGGCTTGGGTTGCCAGTGTACTGCTGGCACAAGCCAGGGCAGTGCATTGCACGTGGCTGGGGGGGGGGGCAGTCCCCTGCGGTGGTGCAGCCTCATGGATGGCTTAGAGTAGTGAAGAACATTCCTAGTTCCTGAGGCCAACTCCTACTTTTTGACCTCAGAGAAAGAACATGAAAATCATGCGTAATGGTTTGTAAGCACCTATTTGTTGATTTCTTTTATGTTTTTTTTTTTTTAAAAAAAGGACATTCCAGAGCTTAGCCCAGCAGTAATTGATGCTATCTGAAAGAGTGACTGCATTAATATTTAGCTAATTCGTGTGAATAGGCCATTGTGTTTACTTAAACAAATGACATGAGTCCAGACACCTGACAGCATGAGGTATGCTTTCCATTTAGGTCAGATTTGTTAAAGTCTTTGTGTAGGGACAAAGCTCATTATTTATTTTGGGATCTCAATGACTGCTTTCAGTGGCTTTGGATGGATTTTTTTTCTAAGTAGAAGCTTTTTCAAATGAAAGATGATTGTTTCAGGGTATGCCAGGTCCTTGGGGTCTTGTGATAAGTAGGAGTCCAGTGGTTCCCCTGGTGAACTCTCAGAAGAATAGATGTGTTTACAAGTATCCAGTGCCCTAGCTACAAGGTCCTCAAGATGCATATCACAAATGCAACTGGATTGAAAGGAAATAGTGTAGCCTCTTTTCTTCTGGCTTGGCCTCCTCTCCCCTCCTCTCCCCTCCCCTACCCTCCCTTCCCCTCCCTCCTCTCCCCCTCCCTCCCTTCCCCACTTTCCCTCTGCTCCAAATGGGTGAGCAGCTGTGGTTTTGCCATCTTAGTGTCGTGAGGTTGCCACCTACATCCCACCACTTTGCCACTTGGGAATGTATTAGCATGAAGAAGATACAGTGCCCTCTTGATAAGACATCCCAGCCCTGCCTCTCCTAGCAGGTGTCAAAAGCAAGGTCAAGACAGCCAGGGGCAGGGGCGGTTATTCCAGAGAGGGATTGTAACAGGAGAGCCTGGCTGTGCAGGTTGATCCTCTCCCAGCAGGTGCCAGAGGGGAGACTGCCAAATTCACTCCTTGGCTGGGACCATTTTGCCTCTGGTTTGTGGAGTGAGCGGGCCGCTCCTATTGCCCCTCACCATGGGGAAAGTATAATTGTTGCCCGGAAGTTCTGGACAACACTGAAGTTTGACGTGTTCTCCCTAACGGACTGTTTCAGATCTAGTGTTCAGTGTCTAGAAGGCATGCTCGAAGACATGGCTTCTCGGTGAAGCTGGTCAGTGTTAACAAGGAGACTGGGGCTGGGAATTGGGACTTGGGCATCAGGCTGATCTTGGTTAAATCTCAGTTGCGAGACTTTTAGTGCTGTGACTATTTGCAGGTAAGGTCTCAGTGCCTCAGTTTCCTTGACCTGCAACAGGGACGGTAACGGCTCCCCACTGAGTTGTGAGGATTCACATGCTAGGCATGTACACGCTCTTAGAACAATGCTTGGCAAACAAATACTGGGTCACGAGTAGGCTCGAGCCATTAGTACTGGCATAAAGAATTGATAGCAGCATTCTGGATTGATGGTGCGGCACCTGTTTATAAAACGTACTTTACTTGTTACTTGGTCATTGAAAGATCTACCTCTTTTTCTGAGCTTAAAAAAAAAAATCACTTGTACCTGTGACTGTGAGGGCCATTTAGGAGCCATGACTTATTCAGCATTTGATTAGTCACCTCCTGTTAAGCTTAGCCATGGCATGGGGATTTTAGTGTTCATAAGCACCACTGGAAAGGAAAAAAAAAGATCTCTTTCATTTAAAAAAATTAAGCTATACTTAGCAATACAGCATTTTGATTTATCGAATAAGGTGCTAGGAAATTAATGATAGCTCCCAGGATCATTTTATCATGCTAAGATAATTTATGCTATTGATCACCATTTACAAGATTGCTCGGGGCTGGCTAGAGTGTTAGATCAGTGGGTAAAGGACTTGCTCTGTAAAGTATGAGGACCTGAGTCTGAGTTAGAGCCCCACAACCCATGTTAGAAAAAGCCTGGCATGATGGCACATGCTTGTAATCCCAATCCTAGGGAAATAGAGACACACAGATCCCTGGGGTCTCAGTGGCAGGCCAGCCTAACTTGCTGGTTAGGTTCCAGGCCACTGAGAGACTTTGTCTCAAAAAAACAAGTCACTTAGCTTTTAGCACTTGAGGAATGTCACCTGAGGTTGACCTCTGGCCTCACACACATGCACATGTGCCCGTACACACATGAACACCCTTTATACTCATGCCCACACAGAAAGAAAGTTCTGATGGGCAAGTTTATGTGGTCCCTGAGGACAGTTTATTTTTACAGTGTGTATATATGACCATTTAATAGGCGTGGTGATCTAAAATGATGTGTTTTTGGAGGACTGAGCCCTTGCTATTACATGGGCTGTTTCTGTGAATATAAAGTAGCATTTTAAAGCATGATTTGACATGAAATTACTTTTTGGCACCGGACAGGAACAAGAGAGAAGGTGCTTCAGATGCTTTTTTCCCCCCTGTTAATAGTCATAACCCAATAAGCAGCCCCTCTGGGGACCTTCTGCTAGGCCAGCTGGACCAGACTTTTGAAAATAGTTTCCTAACATAAATATTATTCAAAGAGTCAAAGGAAATCAGGTCCTTTCTTGTACCACAAAGCAGCCTTACCTTCTGGGGTTGGTGAGGCTGTCCCTTCACCTACCGCCTGTCATTTGTCTTCCGATTCAGGAGCACCCTACTGGACCAACACAGAGAAGATGGAGAAGCGGCTGCATGCTGTCCCTGCCGCCAACACCGTGAAGTTCCGCTGTCCCGCTGGGGGGAATCCAACGCCCACAATGAGGTGGCTGAAAAACGGGAAGGAGTTCAAGCAGGAGCACCGCATCGGAGGCTATAAGGTAGGACCAAGCTTCGAAAGCCCTGTACTTCTGAAATGTTTATTTTTCAAAGTCCTCTGAAGTTGGCAGGGCCAGAAGGAATGGGCATTTTTAAAAACGACGTAATTATTGTAATCGGTCACGTCACCGTTTGATACGTTTAAAAGATCACCCTGGACGCCCCCGTAATTTTAAAGTTAGTCCCCGTTTGCATTCTTCTTTACATGAGGAAAGTTTAATAACCAGGGGGTCGAAAGTTGAGGGTCTGTTTTCTATATGCTTTATGGTCTGTAAAACTGGAACTGGCGCAGCTGCCCTGTGAGGGTGGGGTTGTATTAAGAGCGAATAGCTTGGGTTAGAGGAGGGAGTGTGAACTGGTATGTGTTAATAGGGGGGAGACGCTGGACAATGACAGAAGCAGCCCCCCCCCCTTCTCCATCACCAGAGATGCTCAATGGCCCATCAGAGAATGACCTAAAATTTTTAGTCTCATCAGGCACTGGGGAGTTGGGCAACAGGATCTCTGTGACATCCCTGAGAGGACTTTTTGGGATGCTAAGTATAGTTCTGCTCATCCATTCAGCATCATTGATTGAGTGTCCTTACATAGGACACTGTCTAGGCACTGGGAAAGCTAAAGCGAGCATGGCTGGACACGGCCTCCAGTCGGAGCAGCCCTGGTTTGGCAGGAAGACCAACTTAAGAGCTGGCGTTTGGAGGCTGCTGATAAAGACGAGGTCTCAAGTGCCTGTTGCATCGGGTGGGCATGAAAGGAAATGTGGTATTAGTACAACTGGAGAAGAGGGAGAAAGGAGCACCAGGCAGCCAGATGTGGTAGCACATGCCTTTAATCAGGACTCAGGAGGCAGAGGCAGGCAGATCACTTTAAGTTCAAAGCTAGCCTGCTCTACACAGTGAGCTCTAGGATAGCCAGGCCTACATACAACCACCACCACCAAAAAAAGAAGCAAAAAAGAGGAACAGAGAAAGGTTTGAGGATTAGTTGGAAAGATATTTTTTTTTTTCTTTGAAAGAGAGGGATGGAATTTTCAAATTACTCAGCATGGATAGAATTTTAAGAATTTTGGGTGGGAAGAGGATTTAAGGAAACCTTATTATGAAAGCCTGCTGTGCATTTGGAAGAAGAGGTGAGGGTGTATCGGTTATCAGTTGCTGTGTAACAAGGTGCTCCAGGTTGTGGCTTTCCAGTCTTACTGCAAATCCGAGTGCAGCCTGGTGTGGGGTCTTTTCTCTTGGCCTCTCCAGGACTGTGCAAGGTTTTAGTTAAGGCTGGGTTTTCCCTCAAAGGCTACACCAGGGAAGGAAGTGTTCAGTTGCCATTAGCAGTCACTGTCTTGCTCCTTGCCACATGGGCCAACACGAAGCAAGTGACAACATGAGAGAGTGGTCATCTTCAGGGTAAGCAGACGAAGGAGCCAGAGTGGAAGGACCAAGATGTCAGCCTTCTGTCACCTCCTCATGGAAGCAATGGCCCAGCCCTTTTGCTCTTCCCTTTTATTAAATGGGTCCCCAGGGAGGAGATGAGGCAGGGGCATGAGTGCCAAGAGTGCGGGTATCACTAAGACCCATCTAAGAAACTTCCAGCATGGGTAGAGAGAAGGCGCCAATGCCCAGTTCTTAAAAGGAGGCGTTCGTGGAGGCAGCATTGGAAGGTGTGTGGAAGAACAGACTGGTCTCTCCCTGTGTGTAGCCTGGTACTATGGTACCCAGCCCCCATGCCACCCTGCAGAGCGTATGTGGGCTTCCTTCCCATCGTCAGAGAGCTGAGGCCAGCAGGGCAGGCTTTCATCCTCAAAGGCTTATTTGCTTTGGTAAAAATGTTTGCCCTTTGGTAGGTCTGCTGGACCTCAGACGTGGAAACTCTTCATTCATCAACCGTGACTTCTACTTGTTAGTAGAAACGGGAGTCGTGAGGTTGATTTGTCCTTTCCTTCTTAGTTTAGACCCTAAAATCAATAAATAAAGATAACAAATAGAAAAAAGTTTTATAAGTCATTGCTGCTTAGAAAAGGAGGGTCACCGGGAGCTGGGGAGATGGCTCCACAGTTAAGAGCTCTGGCTGCTCTTCTAGAGGATCCAGGTTCAATTCCCAGCACCCACAGGACAGCTCACAACTGTTTGTAACTTCAGTTCTAAGGGATCACATACCTTCAAACCAATCCACATTAAATAAATTATTAAAAAAAAAAGGGGGGGGGAGGGTCTCATCACTTAAACTCTGCCCCCCCCCCATTGGCTTACTGTCCTGGCTTGCGGAAACTCATACAATTGAGGCGGTTTGGACTATTTAAATGCAGTTTTACTGTAAGAATGGTGGTCAGAGTCCTAATTCTCCTCAGAAAAACAGCCTCTAAGCAAGTACAAAGCGAGCCCGTGAGTCTCCAGAGACTCTTGGTCTTAAAATAAATGGGCTGTACATCATTATTATGGATAAGGAACACTTTGCAAATGTGAATGAGTGATTACGATTATGGAGCTGTTAGGCGCAGGGGCTTAATGAGGGGACGCCCTTGATTTTTAACAGGTGCAGGTAATTTTAATTACCCGTGACAGCATCGCGCTGAATAAGAACACCCAGGAGGACCCTGAAGAGTGGCTGTAGCCTGTGGACCGTTCTTTTTTTTTTTTTTAATGTTTTATCTAAATTGTTTTATGTGTATGGGTATTGCCCATACGTATATTTGTGCACACAAGCCTGCCTGGTGCCCTCAGTTCAGAAGAAGGCATCAGGTCCTTGGAACTGGAATCGCAGCTGTGAGCTGCCTTATGGGTGCTGGGTCCTCTGCAAGAGCAGCAAGTGCTCTTAACCCCTGGGCCATCTCTCCAGCCCTCCCACCCCACCCTGAGGGTTTTCGTTAATTAGTGTTTGAGCTGTTTCTCTGGAGGCAAAGAGAAAGGAATTTGAGTGACTAGAGACTAATCTCTAAATCCAAAGAGATGTTAAAAAATTTTTTTGATGTTAAAAATTTTTTTTTTCCGAGGGCTGGGGTCAGTTGGTAAAATGTTTACAAGCCTGAGGACCCAAGTTCGATACCTGAACCCGTGACAAAGGCCAGCTATGCTAGTGTGTGCCTGTGCGCTCCCAGGGCTGGCGTTCACTGGCCGGCAGCTCCCCTTGTCCATTCAGTGAGCCTCGGGTTTGGTGGGAGGTCTTGTCTCAAAAGAATAAGGTGGGGAGGGGGAGCCCCAGATTTGACCTGGCAAATGTGGCATCCGTACACATCTGTACCTTAACATATACTTATGCATGCCGCCCCCGCAAAAGATGAAGGAAAGGGGGTGAAAAGGAGAAAGAGAAAGCCGGCCTTTGGAATGTGTGGTCCTGCCACCATTGCTCTCCTGATCTCTCTGGTGCACGCAGGAGGAGGCTGTGGCCTGGTGGCCCCTGAGGTGACCTGTCCAATGTAAATGATGGTGCAATAGAGATTTTCACAACAGGGCAATTAAGGTTGACACCCATAGGATGTTTATTTGGTGACACTGGGAATTTAGAAATTCTGTGGAGCCCCAGGGGCTTCTGGGACTGAGGAAAGTCACAGCTTTCAGCTTGGCAAACATGGTTCCCTAAAGCATAATTCTTGCTGAAAACAAGCTAAACCCGTCCAGGTTCCTGGCTCGAAGCATGGGAGGTCCCTTCTCCTGGGGCTGGTCCCCTTCCTGGTGTATCTGCCTGCCTGATACCTGTCTACTTGAGACTTCACCTGGGCCTTCACGGGACAGTGCTGGGTGTCTTGGTCCCTGCGTGGGCATCTTTTTTTGTTTTTGTTTTTGTTTTTTTTTTTTTTCATTGCTATGTGGACTTCTAAACAAATGCACCTACCAGCACTTGCCCTGAGGTGCTGTGTGGAAACAAGCTGTAGCTCTGCATCCCTCAGAACTGAAAGGAGAGACCTACTTAAAAACAAAAAAAAGCTTGCTTATTAGTATATGTGTGTATAGGTGTATCATGTGGAGGTCAGAGGACAACCTGTGGGAGGGAGCTGGTTCTTTTCTTCCACCAGATGGGTCCTAGGGAATCACACTTAAGCCGCCAGTCTTGGAGGGGATGGTCTTTACCCACTGAGTCCTGTCATCATTCAAGAGATACTTAATTGAAGAGACCTACCTAACTCAAACCCCACAGAGAGGGCCTGCCGCGTCCCAACCCCTGACTCCTCTGATTCCTGCCTGTTTGCCTCTTAATGAAGCAAGGTGTCAAGTTTTCCACAGTGTGTTTTTCCAGAAAGCCAGAGACCTGGATGTTTCCGTAAAGGAACATTGGTTATTTGCGAAACTTTTCTTGTTTCTTCATAAACCTGTCATTCTGGAGCCCACCTCGGCTTTGATGGCCAGGCCAGGCCTGCACACCCTTCTGACTTGTTTATGGCTTCGTGGCCCTTGGCCACCACACCCCAGCATGCTTTGGAATGACTTGTGCATGGGGCCATCCTAGGGAGAAGGAAAAACACAAAATCACTTGAAATCAGGGAATTGAAAAAATGGGACCAGAACTTGGGCTGGAGGGATGGTTTGGTGGCTAAGACCATGGACTGCTTTCCCAGAGAATCTGGGTTCAGTTCCGGGCACCCAAAGATCTAGTGTGTCTCTGGCCTCTGAGGGCACCAGCACTTTCATACACATATCTTTCCCACATAATACACATTGATTAAAATAAAAATTTATTAAGTATTTTTAAAAAGAGGAGGCAGGTGGATCTCTGTGAGTTCGAGGCCAGCCTGGTCTACAGAGCGAGTTCCAGGACAGCCAAGGACAGCTTAGGCTACACAGAGAAACCCTGTCTGGAAGGGAGAAACAAAAAACAACCCCCACCCCCCAAAAAAGGACCAAGACTAATTTCAGTGTAGCAATATTTGGCATCCTGCATTTAGTATTACCGTTTAATTAGAGACATACTGGATAACTGAGACAGACTGGCCTCCAACTTACTGTGTAACCCAGGCTGCCGCTGAACTCAGTCTTCCTGCCTCTACCGCCTAGTGCTAGGTACTAGCCATGCACCACCGCATGCATCCGTATTTTTTAGTATGTCAGAGAGGCGGAGGGGAGGGCAATTGGTACCGAAGTTAAGCTTGACCAGAAGCATGGTTCGTGTTTTTTTCTTCTCTCTCTCTCTCTCTCTCTCTCTCTCTCTCTCTCTCTCTCTCTCTCTCTCTCTCTCTCTCTCTGTATTCTTCCAACTCTGCCACCTCTCTGGATTATGAGACTTAAAAAAATACCCACCAGAAATTGTCCTAGAATACCTATAATAACCATATATTGCTTATCCATTTTTATTATCTCCAAAACTTTTTTGTTACTCTAAATAAAGTCTCTGCACCCATTAAGAAATTACCCCTCCCCCAGTACTTGAGATCCTCAAGTCTATTTTTTTTGTCTATGAATTTGCCTATTCTCAGGACCTCATGTAAATGGAATCACAGGGTGTTCGCCTTTTATGCCCAGCTTATTTTACATCATATAATGTATTCAGGATTCATCTGTGTTATTGTCTGAGTCAAAACGCATTTCATGTTTATGGTTGATTCCTATGGCATCAAATGGATGTACCTACCACCTTTTGTGATCGTTTCTGTGCATCTGAGTCCTTGCTTTCAGTTCTCTGGGGTGGATACCTAGTGGACTCGCTGGACAGTTCTTTGTTCAGGTTTTGAAGGTCGGCATTGTTAAAGAGCTGAGATCGCAAGGTGTGAGATGCCCGCTGCCGATGCCCCGTTGCTCAGGCAACAGGCTGTTGAGTTGGGCACCCTGGCATTTTGCAGTGTAAGTCCCACTTGCTCTGCAGAGATTCGGGGGTTGTTGACTGGGCAGAGTGAAGAGATTCTGTTTCCACTAGCGGCGGTACAGAACTGATGGTGCCGCCCTGCTCTCTGGACAGGCCCCCTGCAAAGCAAACTGCTACCCATCAATGCTGGTTTAAGCATTAACGAGTGTTTGCCTTCATTTCCGGGTGATGACCAGCAGCCCCGAGTGCCAGTCCCGCCACATGTGTGAGCCCCGCGCACAATTCCATCCAGAAGGAATGGCTTGACATCCCTAAGAGCCTTCTGGAAACGGGGCTTGAGATGGAATAGTCAGATTCCAAACATCTTAACAACAGCGGGTGTGTTTGTAGACGGCCTTTCTGAAGCCCAGGCTTCAGCGATTGCTATTTTCTGGGAAGTCACAGGGGCATCTGTTGTCACATGGACACTTCCTCCGAGCTGGCTCAGGGTACAGCTTCTGGATGTTTATTCCACTTGGTAGTGCACACCTGGGTATTTGGAAATCATTGAATATTTTGTTGTTTTGCAATGAGGAAGCCAAACATCCAGGTGACAGCTGGGGCCTTTGACCCTCGACTCTCAGGTGAGATGTTTGATTCTGCATTGATGTTAAGTCTTCACGCCCTGTGTCACCCGGGCATAGCTGAAGCCTTCACAGGCACTTAGAGAGGTTTGAGACAGCCGGAGAGTCTGGGAAAATGAAACAAACCAAACCAACTGTCTGGACCACCTTCTCTCTTCACACTGGTGGGGTGTGGACCATTTGTGGAGTCTGTTTTTCGTGCTCCACGTTAACTGCTCAGGGGCTTAGCGTCAGTCTGCTTTGTTTCAATACTGAAATGTTATTTCAAGAAAGACCTTGGTGAACATAGTTTTGGAGCTCTGCTCACCAGTTCTGTTTCTTGGCAGCGGGAAAATGAGGATGAATTCCACACAAATTTGGCTGTGGGCAGGAATGAAAACAAAGTTCCAGGAATATGCTGCCTGATGCAGGGCTCCTCCTGTCCCTGGCCTTTTGTCCTTGGTCAGCTAGAGAGATCCAGATGGGGACATTCTCCAGAGCAGGATCTAGGACCCAGCAGACGGCTGAGGAGCCCTGCTCTTTCAGTTCGTGTGTCTGTGTGCTTCTGTGTGCACACACGTGTTTGGAGGCTGGAGGTGGCCATCAAGTGTCTTCCTTAGTCACTTTCTATTGTACTGGGTGAGACAAGGTCTCTTACTGAACCTTGAACTTGCTGATTGGCTAGACTGGTTATTTTGTGCAGACAAGATACCCAGACGTAACATTTACAGGGTTAAACAACAACAACAACAAAAATGTCATTAATTTTAATGGGTGCCACCAAATTATTCCTCGGACTGGTTTCTCTGGCTTTATGTTGCAGTTTTCCATTTGTCTCTGTATTCCCTTATATTCACTCACCAAGTTCGAAAGTGACACTGATCTTCCTAATTTTTGTTAATCAGCTGGTGAACAAGTGTCTCATTATTGTTTTAATTTGCATTCCCTTGATTGCTAATGAGGTTGAACAGCTTTTCAGATTTTTTGTTTGGGGGGGCGATATTTATATTCCCTGTTCTCTGAAAGCAAAAATAATGTATATGCATTTGACCCAAATGACAAAATAATTGTGGCCCTGCAAATCTGAGACACTGAGAAGAGCACACTGAAGGGCGAGGTGCCGTTCACATGCTCGCTGCAAGGGTACCCTCCTCAGGTCACGTAGACGCTTGGTGTGCAAACACTGATTTAATACGTTTCCGAACTCGGTGTCTCATTTCTTGCAGAATTGCTGTTGGGGTTGTTTGGCTCGCCGTTACTCTCACTAATTAAGAGGAGGCTTTCCTCTACAACAGAAGCATCTACCTCCCACTGTTGGAGGTTTCTAAGAGCATCTGTTTGAAAAAACGCCACAGCTTTAAAATTTGGGTTTGATGGTGTGTCAAAGAATTTAGTTGGGAGCAGTGGTGTCAGAAAGAAAATATGAACAGCACTTCATGTGGGGGATATTGATTGAGTAATAAGGTTCTAGGAGGGTGGAGATACCTACTTTGGTCTATGTGCTTCTTACTGTAATAGCATATAATAGCATGCTAACTTATTGATATTTGTAGTGTGTCTCCAAGAAATGAATATTCAGGGCTCTTTCTTAGAATGCCAAAGACCCAAGGAAACACCTAGCAGACCATGTGCTTTGCAAGAGAGGTGGAGTGGTGGTCGTGGTATCCAGAAAGGCAGCTGCCAGGCTGTGCTGCCCCAAGCCAAGATCTGATGTCTTGGACAGCCAACGTCACCTCCCTTAACAGTTCAGGGGCAAATCCATTTGGAATATGCCATGTGCCAGAGTCTGAATCCAGGCACAAGAAAGACATTGACAGTTTGGATGGGGTCCAGAGTGAGACGCTGCCATGATTAAAGGCTTACAGGCATGACATTTGAGCGGGGGCTCAAAGAACTGAATATTTACAGCAGGGCTCAAGGCTGGATTATGAGGCTTGGTGACTCTGGAGCCTGTGGCTTCATCCCCAAATTACCCTCCGTGTGGCTGGCAAGGAGAGAGCCGTTTCTGATATTCCTGAGATCCTGGGATGCAGAGGGTCTGCCTTGAGTTCTGCAAGAGAGCTTGTTACTTCCTCCCCATCTTCCAGAGTGCCAGCTTCAGGTAGCACCCTGGGACGGGAATTAGATCGCTTCCTGGAATTAGACCGTGGAGTTTGGCATGTTGTTTCCCCCAGCAGGATACTGATACTGTCTGGGGTAGGGAACTTTTACTTTTACCTGCGAGGAAGGCATCTTTCTTTCTCTCAGGCTGTCTTGCAGGTCCTGCAAGGAGACCTATGTGAGTCTTTTGAAGAGCACAGACTTTCTCTGTTATCAGCCTGAAGCCCTCAGATTCGTTCCCTCTCCCCACCTATCTCGCGTGTGAGTTGGTTTTCCTTTGCCACCTTCCGGTGCTGGACTCTGAGGCAACTCCACAGCTGTGCAAGGGTTGGAGTCAGTGGCATCTAAGCAAGGTGATGCTTGGCCTCCTTCCCAACCCTTTGCTTGTGCTGTTAAAAGGGATCCAGCCCCTTCCTTACCTCAGTGGCACCATGTGACACCCTGGTGGGAACGATGACCTTGGTGTTGAGCTCAGCAGCAGTAACCCCCCCCCTGCAGTAACAGTCACGGCATATGCTTACCCCTATTCGCAGGTGCATCATGGGACGACTGCCCTGCCCTCTCTTCTTAGAAGGGAGTGGCTGTGAGGTGACTGTGACTCTCCTTACTCTCTAGTTTAGGTTCTCATAAGATGAGAACATTAGAACCTAGTGTGAGCTGGCAGGCTGTGGGTGGGACTCACAATAGGCCCATTTTATATGCACTTCTTATCTTTGGAAAGTCTCAAGGCACTTACAAACAGATAAGTCATTTGGAGTCCTTGCTCCCATGCCTGGAATTCTGGGAATTCGTCTCCCAGCAGGAAGGGAGAAGGGCAGACCCATGGTCCCAGTTGAAACTTCTTGAAACTTCCACAGATCTGGGGTCCCAGAGAAAGAAACAAGAAGCTCTCGGAACAAGAATAGATCTGACCCAAGGGTTTCTTGGGGTCTTAAAGTTAGTTAAGGCAGAAAGTGTGATCATACAGCTGGTGATCAGCAGTGTTGGCTCCAGGTGGTTCCATGGTGCTCTGGGGACTGCAGGCTCCCATTGGGAGGGTGGCCTTAGTAGTTTGCCTGCCAGTCAGATATGACATTGTGTGGATCAGTGATTTGGACCTCTTGGCCATGTGGGTTCTCCTAATGGAACCTCAAATCCAAGACGGGGAGCACACCTTTGTGTCCTCCTGGATAGCCCTGTGTGTTCAGAGTATGCCACTACCTGCCCGCCAGGCTGTTCTAGGGAAACCTCTCTTATCATTCATCACCATTCTGAATATTAATTGTGAGGGCAGGTTACAATTCCTCCACATCTTCTACTTCCACCCACTTCCCCTGGAATTGAACCCAGGCCATGTGGGTGCTGAGCAGGCTATGTCCACTCTTAGCCCCAGCCAACTTCATTTTAAGTCAAGAAAGCACACCACAGGTATCTGGTGCTAGATTTGTTATAAATAATCACCTTTCCTTTGGCTTTTTCAGGTACGAAACCAGCACTGGAGCCTTATCATGGAGAGCGTGGTCCCATCGGACAAAGGCAATTACACCTGCCTCGTGGAGAATGAGTACGGGTCTATCAACCACACATACCACCTGGATGTTGTCGGTGAGTTGGCCTCTTGGGCAGCAGTACACCGCCAATCTATCCTAGCTTGACTCAATTAAAATGACACAGTGAGGGTATTTTCTCCTCACTCTTAGGGAGAATCAGTTTGTCTCTTTTTTGTATCCATGAGATATCATCTGAGAAGGTTGTGTCTGTCATATGACTGTGTTCTATCTCCTGGGTAGCCAGGTTTTATGGGCTTCAGGGGAATCTTCTTGGTTCCGAAGCATTATCTTTCATTAGTATAAAAGTATAAAATAATCAGTATAAAACATCTCATTCTGGAAACTAAGATTACTTTGAGTAATCTTAGTGTATGCAGGGAAACTTTTAATTATGTATATAAGTGTGTGTCTGTGTGTGGCTATGTGCAATTGAGTGTAGGTGCCTGTAGAGTCCAGAAGAGGGCATTGGATCTCCTGGAGCTGGAGCCATAGACAATTGTGTACCACCCAGTGTGGATGCTGAGGATGGAACCCAGGTCCTCTGCAAGAGCAGTATGTGCTATTAACTGCTGAGCCGCCTTTCCACCCCTGGAAAATTTTGATTTTTAATAGAGAGGCAACATTGTTTAAAGAAGGACAACTTACCACATTGACTGAAGAGTAAAGAAAAAGTTAATATAATGATTGAGCCTGTGCCTGGCTGGAAGAAAAAAGCCAATGTCAGAGATGGTCATTAGGTAGTTCAATATCTATTCCTGGAAGACATTTCTCTGAGTAAAGGGAACTCACAAATATGTTTTTGTCATAGATAAGTAGATCATTTTTGTTACCCATCTTAAGGTTACACATCCTGTAGTTCCCAAAAGGAACGTTTCCTCCCAAGTTTTACTGGTTATCATGAGTTTTTGTGACTAATGAAGAGATTTGATTGGTTGCTACATTAGTTACTTTTCTTGTTGTTGCACAGAACACTCAACGAAAGTGACCCATGGAAGGAGCCTTTCGTTTGGGCTCACAGCTTGAGTCTGTCATGGTGGCAATGGCGTGGAGTCAGGAACAAGGCCCCTCGCTCCTCTTTTTTTGCAGTCCATGAAGTGGGGTGCCCACTTGTAGGGTGGCTCTTCCCACCTTTATTAACTTAATCTAGAAACTCCTGCATAGACTTGCCCAGAGGTTTGTCTCCTAGGCAATTCCAAGTCCTGTCAACTCTGAGTCGGTAGTCTGTGTTTGCGCACAGACCCCGACAGGAGTCTGCGGCCAGGCCTCTCTGTGCTGTGAGGATGGTGGGTTCAGAGCCCTTCCCTATAGAAGCTGTCTGTGCTCTGAATTGACTTCACTCCTTTCCTCTCCCTGGTCATTTCTTTGGGTTTCTCTTCCGTGTGCAGACCGTTGCCTGAGGTCTCAACTCAAGAGTTCCCAAGAACCGGGTTTGATTTCTCACGGCCTTTGGTGACTCCACAAATGTGGCTACCCACTTTACTCTGTAAACATGGACTCTCCTACATCATTTCCTATGCAAGGACCTGGATATTATCTTACTTATGAGTATTTCTGTCCTTTTATAAAATGTAAACTATTTAAAGGAAGATTCTGCAAATTCTTGAGCTGCCCGAGAACCATTAAAAACCTTCCTCAATGTGGGATTAACCAAATTGCATAGTTTTGCTTAGTTGAAGATTTAGGTTAACTAAAAGTTAAACAGAAAGTCATATTGTTTTTTTGTTTTTTTTTTTTTTGGTCTGGTTAAGTGAGGTTACAGTCACAAAAACTCTGCCTTACCAAGCATAGTTCATACAATCTTTAACTTCCATTTGAGTGTAAGCATTTAAGTGACAAGAGTATTTTGAGTTATTTAGAAGGCTTCATGTGAAATTTGATAGGCCATTGTGTAATACTTACCCACTAACTATCCATAAAAGAGTGTCAGAGCCTTCTTTTATGTCTTTATTTTTATTTACTTCTATGTTTTTTGAGATGGTCTCATGTAGTCCAGGCTAGCCTTGAACTTGCTGTGTAGTTGAGGATGAACTTGAACTCTTCTGTTCCTCCTGTCTCCACCTCTCTAGGTGCTAACCCCCACACATGGCTTATGTCTCCCACTTTCCCATCCCCAAATACTCAGGACTGAAATCAGGGCCTGCCATACCTTAGGCAAGTGTTCTATCATTTGAGCTATATTCCAGACTTTTCTGTTTGTTTGTTTTGTTTTGTTTCATTTCGAGACAGGGTTTCCCTGTTTAATAGCCCTGGCTGTCCTGGATCTGCCTGCCTCTACCTCTCGAGTGCTGGGATTGAAGGTGTGCGCCACCATAACCCAGCTGTTTCCAGACACTTTAAAAATATGTCTATTAAATATTGAGATGAGATCTCATTAAGTTGCCCAGGCTGGCCTTGACCTTGCTGTCATCCAGGCAGGTCACACTTTTGATCTTCCACCTCAGCATCCAGAGTAGCTCATCTTGTGACCTGCATCGTCAGGCCTGCCTCTGGTCATGTTTCTTATAGAGACATCTGTGGTATGCTAGGCTTAGATATTTTAGTAAACACACACACACACAGAGGAGTGACGTGTGAGAGGATTTCTTCTGTCACAAATGGCTCTAAATCTATTCATCAAAGAGCACATGATTTGGGATTTACCTCAGGCCTCGTGGACTGCATCTGACATGAAGTGTTTGCATTAAGAAAATAAAGTTATATTTGGAGCTAAAAGTTCTGAATACTTAAATTTAAAATTAAGTAATTTATTATGGAGGAAAAAAATTGTTCTGTATGAGTCCTTTGGGATTTGAGCCTAGCACAGGTCTACAAATTATTCATGATTGGGGCCATTCCAAGAACTGAAGAGTCAAGGCAGGGCCGCTGTAGCCCCAGGGTCTTGCTTACAGCAGGTTTTAGCTTGAGTTGTTGTGTTAAACATTCAAAAGCCCCTCGCCCCACCTCCCCTTTGAGCTCGCTGGCAGCTCATCCCTGTGAAAGCTCTGAAATCTCTCTTAGAGTTTAGGGCTGGGATTTGAATGGGGCTGCTGAATAATGGAATTGGCCTGTCTAATGTTAATCCCCTGGCAATCAGTCTTGCTGAAAAGAGCGTATGATTCAGTGGTGTGATGTGGAGGGAGCATGGAGTGTATGGAGTAATGCAGAGAGAGGCCTGATTATGTCACAAGTTTGGGAGATCGCCCAGCTCAACCCGGGCCAATAATGACACAATGCTGGTTGGGAATATCCATTAAAGCACAACTCCAGTGATTTTTTTTTTTCTTTGCTAAGCCTTGAACCTTCTTTATAAATAGAAGTCAAAAGTCAGTGGAATAGAAGACATTTTCAGTAAAGATGGAGGTGTGAAATACCTTTTTTTCCTCCTGAAAACCCCAGCAGTTGCTTTGAGAAGCACTAATAAAATGAGAATTGAGTCAGCGAGGAGCCTCGTAGAGACTTACAGGGTTCTGAACATCTTCTTGGCAAGTGGGAACAGAAAGGATTCAGGCTTAGGCAACAAACTCCTAGTGGCCCTGGAACCCAAATGTGTGGTAACAGGGTCTCAGTCACCTCTTTATTTCACAGAAAACTAGCAGCTGTTTCCATTGACCAGGCAGCGTGGTTCTTGCTGGAGCAGTTCTGTGCCACTGCCATCTATGGTTCGGTGTTAGGAAGCATGGAGACATACAGGGTCCACATCCGCACATCTGGGTAAATGCCGTGGAGTTTAAGTGATGCTCTTGTGTTCTGGAATGAAACAGCAGGCCATTGTTGTGTGTGAGGAGACTGCTCTTCATTTACAAGGTCCTATTAGGAGCCTTGCTTGATCCTCATTAAAATTGACACCATTACTTTTCAGCCATTTACAGCGAAGGAAAATTAGCACGAAGCTCTGTGTCTCAGCGGTTGTGTCAATAATGAAATAGCCTGCCGAGTAAATGGCTAGGGGTGGTGGTGGTGGTGAGTCTTCACCATGATTCCTCAGTGAGGGATGCCGAAGTCCTTGATCTGAAGGATGCCCTGCCACCACCAAGTGGCACCTAGAAGTCATTAACGCTTTTCACTGGGTCTGACCCAAGAACTGAGGCCCTGGCATGTTAGGAACAAATACACCTTGGTATCATGATAAGAGCAGCCAGCCCAATGGCAGAAACATCGTGGGCACCAGAAGAGCTACTGAGCTCTTCTGAACCTGCTTTATAATCAGTAAAATCGGGAAGAAGAGGTTTACCTCACTTGTGTGGTGGCTGTCTGAGTGTCCTAAAACTGCTCTAACAAATGTCCCCAAGGGCTTGCTCTCTAATAACTTTGCTTAGTCTCAACTAGAAGAGAGAGAGGCACACACAGAGACAGAGACAGAATGTGTCTAGTGGGGTGTGGGTGCTGGAGGACAACTTCTGTGCTCCTTAGGAGCCATCCACTCCCCGCCACCTCCTCCCCTCACCAGGTCTGTCACTGTGACCTTGGGCTAGCTAGTCTGGCTAGTTAGCTCCTGTGTGGCTTCCAGGCACTGGGTCTGCAAGTGTACATTATCGTGCCTTGCTTTTTTTCCGAGGGTTTTGGGGATCAAACCAGGCTCTCATACTTGGAAGATAGTTGTTATACTAACTGAGCCATCCCCTGAGCCCCACAAGTCTTAACTAGGCAAACCGAGTACCCCTCGGGGACCAGTAGGTGAAGTTGTTTCCTGCTGACTTTGCACCTTTGGTTAATGACGTCATCCAGGCCATCTTAGACTGCTTTGGCTGTTGGGCTGACAGAGGATCACAGAACCTCCTTTCTCCTTCTTCCACCCCTCACTCTCATCTCAGAGCTGAGGAAATCTGGGCCCATCAGGGGTCAGTGATGTATGTGAGGACTTGGAGAAGACACCAGAGTAGGCATCTCAGACCCGACCACAGTGCAGGCATCTCAGAGCCAATCTTCGTGGCTCTAACTTCAGAAGACCTGGTCTCTACTCTAACTCAGAAGACCTGGTCTCTGTGGCTCTAAGTCAGAAGACCTGGTCTCTGTGGCCCTAATTCAGAAGACCTGGTCTCTGTGGCCCTAATTCAGAAGACCTGGTCTCTGTGGCTCTAAGTCAGAAGACCTGGTCTCTGTGGCTCTAACTCAGAAGACCTGGTCTCTGTGGCTCTAACTCAGAAGACCTGGTCTCTGTGGCTCTAACTCAGAAGACCTGGTCTCTGTGACTCTAAGTCAGAAGACTTGGTCTCTGTGGCTCTAACTCAGAAGACCTGGTCTCTGTGGCTCTAACTCAGAAGACCCTGTGTCTGTGGCTCTAACTCAGAAGACCTGGTCTCTGTGGCTCTAACTCAGAAGACCCTGTCTCTGTGGCTCTAACTCAGAAGACCTGGTCTCTGTGGCTCTAACTCAGAAGACCCTGTCTCTGTGGCTCTAACTCAGAAGACCTGGTCTCTGTGGCTCTAACTCAGAAGACCTGGTCTCTGTGGCTCTAACTCAGAAGACCTGGTCTCTGTGGCTCTAACTCAGAAGACCTGGTCTCTGTGGCTCTAACTCAGAAGACCTGGTCTCTGTGGCTCCAAGTCAGAAGACCTGGTCTCTGTGGCTCTAACTCAGAAGACCTGGTCTCTGTGGCTCTAACTCAGAAGACCCTGTCTCTGTGGCTCTAACTCAGAAGACCCTGTCTCTGTGGCTCTAACTCAGAAGACCTGGTCTCTGTGGCTCTAACTTCAGAAGACCTGGTCTCTGTGGCTCTAACTCAGAAGACCCTGTCTCTGTGGCTCTAACTCAGAAGACCCTGTCTCTGTGGCTCTAACTCAGAAGACCTGGTCTCTGTGGCTCTAACTCAGAAGACCCTGTCTCTGTGGCTCTAACTCAGAAGACCTGGTCTCTGTGGCTCTAACTCAGAAGACCTGGTCTCTGTGGCTCAGAAGACCTGGTCTCTGTGGCTCAGAAGACCTGGTCTCTGTGGCTCTAACTCAGAAGACCCTGTCTCTGTGGCTCTAACTCAGAAGACCTGGTCTCTGGCTCAGAAGACCTGGTCTCTGTGGCTCTAATTCTGAAGACCCTGTCTCTGTGGCTCTAACTCAGAAGACCTGGTCTCTGTGGCTCTAACTCAGAAGACCTGGTCTCTGTGGCTCTAACTCAGAAGACTAGTTAGTTCCAGGCAAGGGAGAGATTGCTCAGCAGCTAAAGCACCTGCCAAGCAAATGGGCTTGAGGGCTAGAGTTTGGATTCTTAAAACCCCGGTGAATGCTGGGTGAGCGTGGCCTCCCCAGCCTTGGAGGGTGGAGACTGGATCCCCTGAGCAAGCTGGCTAGTGAGATTAGCTGTGTCGGGGAGCTCCATGTTTAAGAGACCCGGCCACGAAGAATAAAGTAGAAATGATCAATGAAATTCCTGATGTGTACCTCAGGCCTCCGCAGCTACATGCACACTTGGACCCACGCACATGCAAGCATATGTACATGCACACACATGAAGAAGTGGGAGATTAAGTACCCTTCCTCACTCATGTAGTCCCTTTGGCTTTGAATTATGATCTTGCTAACCGTTATAGCGCTATGTTCCCAGAGACTATTGGATATTTATTGGTGACCCTTTCCTCTGGATGTCTCCTATGCGGGGGGCAGAGTGCAGTGGGGGTACGGAGAGTTCCTCAGATCCCTTCTTAGTTTAGTTCTCTGGAATCTCATCTCCCACCCCAGATGTTGGGTGGTTGGGCTGTCGTATGCTGTCTTTCACTGATGCCTGGGTGGAGGCGGCTCAGCCGTTACCGCCAGTCCTGACCTGTCACTGGCAGGCCCGAATGATTCTGTTGGCTAGCTCTTGACACAAATCCTCTGCAGCTCAGCTCTAGACGTGATGGGACACAGCCTGGCAGCGTGTGCTGAGCACCTCAGGTGTATATTTAGGAGGAATGAGGTCTTGTTTCTTCCAGGTAGACTGTTAAGAGCCCTGCTGTGTGGCCAACCCCTGGTCTGGGAGCCTCCGGCAGTCTCCAGTGGGAGAGGGTGATATTGCACAAAGTATTGGTTTGCTACTTTTGAAGACTGGGATGACAGGCTTCAGTGCGATCTCAGAGCAGTGAGGAAGGGCTCGGAGAAGTCAGAATTCCTAAAACCGTGGCTGATTATCCAATTTGGGACCTGCTGTGGCTCTGGAGTAGTGTTCCAGTCCTGATGGATAGTGTTGTTAGGGGCCCGGGCTGGGGTGTGACTCAGCTGGTAGAGAGCTGGCTGGCATACATGGTGAAGTCCTGTGTCCAACCCCCAGCCCTGCCTAAAACCAGCTGTAATCTTAGCACTTGAGAGGATTAGAAGCCCGTGGTCATCTTTGGCTACAAAGTGAGTTTGAGGCCAGCCTGGGCTATATGAGATCCTGTATCAAACATGAAAATAAAGAAATGGCAATAGTAAGTTTCACAGTGAATCAGTTAACCGTTGAGTTCATTACAGAACCTGCCACTAGTACGATCTCCCTGATTTCTGCTGAGGAAGACCTTACATGAGTCTTGGTTGTCATCTGTCAGTGGCTTCTCAGAGCTTGATGTGACAGGAAGGGGCTTGGCTGGAGCGTAGAAACGACCCCCACCAAGACCTGGAGGTTTCAAGGCTCTGAATGCCGATTTTCCCTCCGTTCTTGGTTGGAAGGCCTATGTTCCTACAGCACCGGCCAGGTTTCAGCACTGTGCTTTCCTGGCCTCCCAGGCCTTGCTCACATTTGTCCATGTTTATGATCTCGCTGCCAACTGACACTGTCCCATTTCTTGCTATAGCTTGACACCTTTCTCATCTTAGAGCTGGCTTTCTCTGCCAGCTCTGGCCTTCGGAAGTCTAGCTGGAGCGAGGCGGCGAGCCCCTCCACTGTGACCGGGCTAAGGGTTAAGGTTGCAGGCAAGTGATAGGTCGCAGTTAGGGCCTTTGTGAATAACACAGAATCACAGCCCCAGAGTAGCAGCTGTCGGGAAACTCATCCCTGTTGCTCTGTGGCTCCCACAGCCATTTTTACCTTCCCAAACCATGGCTGCCACAGTTAGGATGTGAGAGTCTTCTTGCCAAATTGTGGGAATTAGGCAGGGCATAAACATTTAAATCCCACGTTTGCCTTCGGTGACCTTGGGAAGCCCTGGTCCTTCTGTGCATTGATTCCTTAACTGTTCGTTTATGTTGCTGGTCATATACCCTCCACCACTTTGGGGAAGACATGTTTATTTCGCCTCACAGATTCCGAGGTATTTCAGTCCATCGCTGGAGGAAGGGCAGAGTGCAGCTGGCTGTGATGGGAGCATGAGGTGGAGTGGCTGAGAAATTGGGGAGCGTGTGCATGTAGCCAGGTCTGTCTTTCAAAGGCCCACCCACGCCTGCCAGCCACAGAGCACTCAAGATAGTGCCACCAATTGGGAGTCAAGCATTCAAAACCCAAGCCCATGGGCGCCCTTTCTGATTCAAACCACAATGGGCGAGAACCTGCTTCCTTTGTAGCACCCACCAAAGAAAGAGTTGCCATGAGAGCAGTGTTCTAAATCATGGCACGGGTGACCACTGGTCACTCTTATTAGACGATCCTTTGCCTCTTCACCTGTCTTCTGGTGGAGACGCACGCTCAGCCTCTTTCTCATTAAAGGAATGGTAAAGCTTAGTATTTTCTTCGGGATGGGGATTTCCAAACTCCCTGGGGTCAAAGCCGTTTAATGAGATTCCTTTCCTCCAGAGCGGCTCTGCATTCTTGCCTTACCACAGGGCTTCCAGGGGCAAAGTCTGGTCAGCGGTCAGCTGCTTCAAAGGCACTGACTGGCAAATGAGTGTTTTCCTGGAAGAGGTTACTCCTTTGCAAGCTCTAGGAGCAGACGATGGCTCATGGGCACTAACCTGGTAGGGACCTATCGGTGGTGATAGATACTAGTCTACTTTTGCTCTGTTCCTGCAAACCTTCAGATGCCCTTTGACTCACAGTTGAGGAAGGAAGATTATTGATTCCTCTCAGTTCTGGCCAGAGTCCTGGTAGAGGTGACGGACACAGAGGCTAATATTTGGTTGGCTGTCTGATCTTTGGCAGGGCATCTGTGGTAGAGGATATAGAAGTGTTGCGGCCGGGTTAATGTCTTACAGGTCTGTGTGTGAAGATGACCCTTCCCGGGGCTGGGCACAGGAATGCAGGTGGAGGCAGGCAGGTCGAAAGCTACTAAATGACAACCGGGCGCAAGTATAGTTTGAGGATGTGCTCCGTGGACATCAGCGACAGTGTATGGCAATGGGCCCTTCAGGTTGAACATTCCTAATCTGTCAAGTCAATCTCCAAGACGTCTTAATTCTCTCACTGATTGCAACTTTCAGATTTTGGAGAAGTTCAGATTTCGGAGTTTTAGGATTATGGATGTTTAATCAGTGAAGCAGATGCACACATATCCTGACATCCGAGAAATCCCTTTATCTGAAGCACTTCTGGCCCCAAGCATCTTAGATAAGACACATTTACCCTGTAACAGAGAAACTATTTCATGAGTAACTTATAGTTGGAGTTTGGGACATCCTAATGTATTTCAAATTCTGAAACAGAAAAACTACGGAGTCTTTAATACATGTATTCATACAGCTTAGTCAGCACTATGAGCTAAAGGGCCGCGTTGTTGAGTCTTAGGCCAGCTCCCATTTGGAGTGAGTATGGCCCTGACGCCATGTTCTTCCCCTTGTAAGTGATGGGTCTAGGTTTGCTCTCATGGACTCCTTTTCCCGGAGAACAACACCCTGCTGTTGTGTTTATTATCATCATCTTCCCGTTTGGTTTATGTCCATGGAGAAGGGGGATGTGGGGATGTGGCTGGGATGTGCTGCTAAGAGTTATCATAGGTTTCTTTCTTTCTTTTTCTTTTTCGTTTTTTTTCTTTCTTTTTCTTCCCCCCCCCCCCCCCCCCGAGACAAGGTTTCTCTATGTAGTTTTGGTGCCTGTCCTGGGTCTTGCTCTGTAGACCAGGCTGGCCTTGAACTCACAGAGATCTGCCTGGCTCTGCCTCCCGAGTGCTGCTGGGACTAAAGGCGTGCACCACTATCGCCCGGCGATTAACATAGATTTTGAAGGGAGGGTGTCGCTTCTTGCTGGTGTGGTTTTTACATAGCAGGTCCAGGGCAGGAGGCTGTGGGGAGGAGGTGGCCAAAGACACTGGTGTTGCCGTGGGGATGGTGTTCTGTTTCTCCTGTGAAGAGAGGCTGTCACTGTCAAGGTTTGGAGGAGACATTAGAACATTGTATCGTATTGTGACGGTGAATCCTCCACATTGGCAGTGCAGTGTTAGGGATCTGGGTGGTGATTTCGAGTCTTTCCACTACTTCAGTGCTTCTTGAACCACAAGTAGTTTTCAGCGACCTTGTGTGGGCTCCAAGCAGTTGATGGTTCAGCGTCCCATGTTGTCTGTACCTGAGGGAGGTATTTCTTGTTTGCTCAGATGGGCTGAAGGCTTTTCCTTCTGCTTGATCCACCCCAGGAGCAAAACAAGGCATCAGAGGGATTAGCATGGAGCTCTCTGGACTGCCTCTAAGAGAGGCTCTTTAAATGGTGAAAGCTGATGAGAGGCGCCAAGCCATCTTCGAGATATCCTTGTGCCTACACATGCCAGTCTCTTCAGTTCCTCCTTGTGACCCATATGCCGCTGTCATAGCCGTAGCATGTAATCACATTTAGGTTGTGCATACCCTCATTCTCATTAAAACATGACCACAACAGGCTCTGTACACATCTATTAATTGGGCACCTGTGCGAATATTTTTCAGGGACATAGTTCTAAATATAGGCTAACTTGATCCTTTCAGGTAGATATTTGCATAACATTTGAAACCCAAGGCATAGCATTTTGACTTGGGGGGTTTTCCAATGATTCCCATTTTGTTTCTTTGCAAATCATTTGAGAGAAGATGTAGTCTGATTCTGAGTTCAGCCTTTCTAATAAGAGGGTGTATTTAATGCCTGAGCAATTTCAAAGGAACAAAACCTTGTCCAGCACGCTTTTCCTGTGAGGGCAGCCCAGCTCTGCACACACCAGCTAAAATCACACATTCCTGAATTGTGCTGCTCCCCCTAGGCAAGTGGGGTGCAGGGCTTTATGGTGTCCTGCCCAGTGGGGTGGCTCTCAGCTGTGTTTACCTCTGCTCCCCGGGAGGGAGCCTGTGGACATCTGACGTCTGAGTTGACATCAGCCTCCACACCGAAGCCCAGTGGAGAGGGAAACCTTGTGGAGACTTAGTGTTGCGAGAACAACTGTCATTCGGTAAACTGAGCAAGGTTTGCGGGCTAAGAGTGTGGATTTGCCACAGCCCTAGGAGTAAACCTTATTGATTCTACGGTATTGTCACGATAGCCACGATATTTGCTGTGTCTTCCTTTTAGAAAGCGGTGGTTGGGGCTTAGGTGTTGAGTGCTTCCCTAACATTCACGAAGCCCCAGGTTCCATTTCCACTGCCACAGAAACCGGGTGTGGTGGTGTGCACGGATAATCCCAGGTGGAGGCAGAAGGATCAGAAGTTTAAGGTCATTGTCAGCAATACAGCTAGGTTGAAGCCTGTGATACATGTATTGCACAAAACTGACGGTTTTAAACTGTTTTTTGAAGGTATGGTTTAGTGATATTTAACACTCAAAACATCGCCCTGGTCTGGTTTCCTGAACTTGTTTATCTCCCAAAGCCAAGTCCCCTTTAAAGAAAAGCAGAGGCACTTTCGAATCTAAACATGGTGTAAGCGCCATCAGTGCTGGCATGCCTCTGGGGCTCAAGGGTGTCTTAAACATTTGGGGTACAAGTAACACCAAGCCCCATTCCTGTAATTTGCCTAAGACGATCTAAATTGACAACCCAGCAGGTAGAAAGTGCTCAATTCCAAGCCGAGTCATCGTCTGTGACATTCTTTCCTTTTTTTTAAATCAAAATTTTTAATTTATTTTACGTACCAACCACAGTTTCTCCTCCCTCCTCTCCTCCTGTTCCTTTCCCCCACCTCCTTTCTTAACTCCCCCCATCCACTCCTCCTCCCTCTCCATGGAGTCAACAAAGCATGGCATATCAAGTTGAGGTAAGACGAAGCTCCTCCCTGCCTCATCAAGGCTGAGCAAAGCATCCCACCATAGAGAATAGGTTCTAAAAAACCAGCTCATTAGCCAAGGACAGGCCTGGTCCTACTGCTAGGGGCCCCACAAAAAGACCAAGCTATACAACTGTCACCCACATGCAAAGGGCCTGGGTTGGTCCCATGCAGGCTCCCTAGTGGTCAGTTTAGAGTCCGTGAGCTCCCACAAGCTTGGGTCAGCTGTCTCTGTGGTTTTCCCCATCATGATCTTGACTCCTTCTTGCTCCTATAATCCCTCCTCCCTCTTCAGCTGGACTCCAGGAGCTCGGTCCAGTGTTTGGCTGTGGATCTCTGCATCGGCTTCCATCAGTTACTGGATGAAGGTTCTCTGATGACAATTAGGGTGATCACCGATCTGATTAGAGGAGAAGTCGAGTTCAGGCACCCTCTCCATCTGTGACATTCTTTAGGGAAGGTCCTTGGCTTGTACTTGCTTGGTCTTCCCAGCCCTGAGCCCAGCCAGCCAGCCCTTCACTCTGCCCGTCCATGCCAGTGAGTGAGCACAAAGGAATGGGTGGTGTTTTGCTTCTTGGATTTTGCATGGCGCACCCTTCGTAAGAACTCATGTGACTTCAGCATTCAGTGGAGGGGAGACACTTGACCTCTTCCTAAACAGCCTTGTTCCCCAGACTCTGCTGTCTCTGCAGAGGTGTGGGAGAGGGTCTGGGGTGGGGTTGGTTGGAGGCAGCCGGCGTGCCAGCCCAGTTCTGCAGGACTTTGCATAGGCAGATGTTCCCGTAGGAGGGGTGGTTACCTGCTGGCACAGCAGCGGAGATCAGAAGAAAGACAGCTGTTCTTTTAAAGGTGGTGCAGAGGGCTGGAGAGGGGCTCGTGGTTAAGAGTGCATACCACTCTTGCAGAGGACCCAGTTTGGTTCTTAGCACCCACACCGGGTGGCACACACACACACACACACACACCCGGGTAGCTTGAGCTCTGGAAGATCCGGTGTCTCTGAGCTCATAAGTACACATACTTCCCCACCTTCCTGACACTCACGTTATTAATAATAATAAAAATAAATCTCTTTTTTAAAGTAATGCAGGAGTAGGGAGGGGTTGGGAAGAGGGCTCAGTGGGTAAAGTTGCCCATCGTGTGAACAGGAGGACAGGAGTTTCAGTCCCCAGCTTCCATGCAAAAAAGCGGGGAGACAGGAGGATCTCTTGGGTTTGCTGGCCAGCCAACCACGTCAGTCGATGAGCAGTCCAGGTCAGTTTAGTTCTAAAACTAAAGGGGAGGGGCTGCTGAGATGGCCCAGTGGTTATGGTGCTTGCCGTACAATCCCGATGACCTGAGTTTGATCCTTGGAACCCCTGGGACGTGCAAGGAGAGAAGCAGCTCTACACAGTGCTGGGGCTGGTCCTCCATCCATCCTACACAGTAATAAAATGAACCGGAGGGAGAGAGTAGCCGAGAGGCACACCCAGTATTGACCTCTGGCCTCCACATGGAGGTGTGCACCTGCGCACATGGGTGTGTGTGTGCGCGCGCACAAGAAAAGAGAGATGAGAAGAAAGAAAAAAGTAATAAAGAGCCCTGGGCCTAGTGGTGCATGCCTGTAACCCAACACTTGAGAAGCCAAGGGAGGAGGATCATGAGTTCAAGCCCAGCTCAGGCTACAGAGCAAGACTCCGCATTTAAAAAATAATACTAATCCAGGAGACAGACTGTCAGATCTCTGTGAGTTCAAGGCCAGCCTAGTCTACATAGAGAGTTCCAGGACAGCTGGAACTATTGGGGAGGGGCGGGGTTGAGAGAGAGGGAGGACTATGCAGTACTATCCTGCCCTGGGCACTAGCGCTCATTCTGAAAGTGCAGCGCTCCCTTAATCCCAACTCCACACTACCTTTGTCTGTCGATCATTTGTAGTTCTGGCCATCTTTTGTGCTGATATCTGGAGGCTGGGAAAAGGTTAGGGAAAAGAAAACAAAACTCAGAATCCAACCGGATTGAGCCTGTCTAGTGTGACTATGTCAGCAGAGGCCTGACAGGGCAGTGAACTCATTCTGCTAATTGTAATGAGCGTGAGGCCTTTAGCAGGTTATTGGGCCCTGAACGTCAGTGAGCAGCAGCTTTGATGGCTGCCTCTCCCAATAGCCATGCCTCCCGAACTGGTTTAGTGTGTTCTCATGCAGCAAAATCAGCCACCGCCTATTGTTGAGAGAAAAGCCAGGCTGGCTTTAGAAAAAGAATTCTCTCCTGCTTTCACTCGTCTTCCAGGTCGCAGAAGGTTCTTTCTCTGTTCGGCCCTGTGCAGTTGCTAAGAAACTGCCATTTTGGAAGAAGGGCAATTAAAATTTGATTTCGATTTAAAGGTAGATCAGGCGAAGTTATCCATACTCCTTCAATGAATGGGTTGTCCAAGAGGGCACTGGCTGTTTCCAGGACCTTCCTGGGAACTCGGCATGGCTTCAGTGGTGCTGCCAGAGAAAGTAACTTTCAACCTTTTCTTGTCTTCTTCTTCTTTTGTGTGTGTGTGTGTGTGTGTGTGTGTGTGTGTGTGTGTGTGTGTGTGTGTAAGAGAGAGAGACAGAGAAAGACAGAGAGAGAAGTGCTGCTTAACTTTTGAGGAGAAAAACTCAGGATACTGGGGTATGCTGGGAAACCAGGGACGCTGGGCTTGACTAATTTATAGGTGTGATTTAAGAGCCCAGTCCTCTGATCCCTGAGCTACCTGTTTACTGCGTCTCAAGACGGGAAACCTCTGCTCTGTCACAGCAGAAGTTGTTGGTCTCTTATAGGTCGACATATCATGTCCAGAGGAGTCCGGGCATGTTATAAAGTTTCAGTGGTCAGTTAACAAAGATTTATTGTTCGTCACTCAGATATTTCTCCCCTCCTCCCCGCCCCCCCCAGCTCTATAATTACCTTGGAATGGAGCGAGCGGTTGTGTGTCTACCCTTCTTGGCTGGGTCTTGGCTCCCAGCTCCAGAGCAAGGCTTAAGAGAGTTAATGTGTCTATTCAGTCTCTGAGCAGCTGGACTTTCTGCAGGACTGAAGTGGGCACTTGAAGCAAGGGGGCCAGAGCAAGCGCGAGGGAGAGACTGAACGGAGGGCTTTTTTTTTTTTTTTAAGCACTTCAGTCTGTATTTACTAAGCATTTATTTAGAGGAGCCTCATTCCAGAGCTGCAGCCAACTGTCCCATTGGCCATAGCCACACCCTTTGGACTGCGTTTCCGTGGTGTCTTAATTTGAAATTCACACAGGGGCCTCAAATGGCTATCTGGAAGCCCCCCTCCCCCGCTCCCCTCCCCCCTTTTGGGTCCACGTATCTCCAACGTGCGAGTCCAAATTGTAACTATTTTAAATTGCAGTCAGGAAATAGAGGTAAGCTGCCCGTCAGCCTCTCTGCCTTCCGCGTATTTATTTCCCTCCCCTGGAAAAAGAAAAATGTGTTTTCTATAATATCGGAGAGTCGAGCATGCTGTAAGAGAAGCTTGCCTCGCACTGTAAATCCTGCCTGCTGAGGAGATGTGATTCTTGCTGTCACGTAGAGGAGCTGAGCCAGCGCTGGGCTTCAGTCTCTCATCCAGAAATAATTCACGGACTAATCCCTTTATTTCAGGGTGCTGTGGAAAGCTGCAAACCTGTGGGCTTTGATTTGCTTGGGGCTCGATGAGGTTCAGGGGAGCTATTTGGAGGTCTGTCATTCTGGGGCCCCCACCCTCTTCTCCTCTGCCCCCTGGGAAGGCCACCTGCTTTGCTAAGCTTCTGCATCAGCCATCTGACCTGCCTGCACCCCAACTTTCCAGAAGTGTCTCCATGCACTTTCACCAATTTCCTGGTGGCTGCTTTTTGTTGTTGTGGTCTTTTTTTTTTTAAACAACAGCAACAACAACGTCTCACTACATGGCCCACGTTGGTCTTGAACTTGTGTTTCTCCTGTCTTGGGCTTCTGAGTGTTGGGATCACGGGTGTGCACCCTCCACCCTGGCAGGCCCATGGCTGTTCTTAAGGGTCTGTTGACACCAGTGGAAGACCCACGGTTGAGGAGGGACGAGAAGAGGAGTGTGGTACTTGGCAGATGTTGGCATCCTGGGACCTTTTCCAAGACGTTTCAGGCCTCATTCTCCGACTTGTTTAAGGGCAGAGACTAAGGTTGCAAAGGAAATCAAAGCCTGGTGTGGAGAAATGAAACATGAGGCCCACTGACTTTTAAAAAACATTTTAAATAACATTCTCTGAGGTTTCATTTTATACTGAGCGCAGCTGTAAGAAGTTTGGGGAGACGGTGTAAGGTTTCTATTACACAGCAACCGTGCTTGCAGTTTTTCTGCCCAAAGTGAGAAAGAGCCGAGAGGGGAGAGGGGGTAGTTAGGAGGTCATTTTGTATAAGGTGAGAAAATTTGGAGAGATGAATTCAAGACTGCGAGCTGTAACGTTCGGTATGCTGTAATTTGCAAATGCAATAACACTGAACCGTCGCAGAGGTCTCTTTTTTCCCTTTGGGTGAAAATAGTCCGGATAGCTTGGAATAACTTAATAACCGGGGCTCAGCGGCCCTCTGACCACAAAGTAAAACAAGACTGCAAGCTGCGGCCCGGGCCCTGCCAGTGTTACCCCAGCGACAGATTCCCTGCCCAAGGCTGGCGCAAGAGGAGACGTTGCCTTCTGAAAGCACTCCTTGTTCGCAGGCACTGTATTACGTGTGCAGTGTTTGCATGTGAGACCGTTCATTAGAAACAAGGATGGCTCAGGGAAACAGGCTTGCCGTGAAATTCAGTAGTTCTGGCTCAAAACCTCAGAGGTTTTGTTGTCCTTTTGTTTCTAAAGAAAGACTATCAACAGTTAGACTGCTCATGCACACACATGCACACGGATGCATACATGCACTAAAGCATATTTGTGAGTGCAAAATTGGAAAACCGAGGCAAGGAATGAACTGATACCTAAAATTCCTTCCTTGGGGCTGGAGAGAGAGAGAGAGAGAGAGACAGACAGACAGACAGACAGACAGACAGACAGAGGTGACTAAGAGCATGTGCTATTTTTGCAGAGGACTCCCAAGTTCAGTTCCTAGAACTCATGATGGGGGTGGGGGGGTTCACAACTGCCTGTAATTCCAGCTGCAGGGGATCTAGTGCCCTCCTCTGGCCTCTAAGACACCTGCATTTACACACATAGACACACACACACACACACACACACACACACACACTTGTGAAGGCTAAAGGCTTATGTTCCTTAGTCCTCCCCCCCACACACACTTTATTATATGTTTTAGACAGGGGCTCCTATTGAACCTGAAATTCACAGATTTGTCTAGGTTGGCCATTGGTTTCCAAGGACCTTCTTCTCTCCACTTCTCCAGTTTCTCTCAGATGTGTGCCGTCACACCTGGCTTTTTAAACGTGTCCTCTAGAGGCTTGAACTCAGACTCTCAAGCTTATGTAGAAGGTGCTTGGTTGACAGAGACATGTCCTCAGCCCTACAATTCCTTCTTTATTGGAAGGAATTGACCTTCTTGATATTTGATAGGTAGAAATGAACATATTTTGTGAGTTTGGCTGGCAATAGCCACCTAGCAGAGAGCCTCCATCCTGCTGGTAGAACTCCTGGGACACAGGCTTGGTGAAAACAGAGGAGACATGGATGAGGGAACTTAATTCTGTACTTCCCACATTACTGGGCCCCTCTGGGGTTAAAACAGACCTTGGTTATTCCCTATGGTACACAAGTCACTCTGGCCCACCCCAGAAGCAGGACATCATCCCAGAGTAGAGGGTTTCCTGTGATGTATGAAGACATGAAGGGAGCTTTGAGATTTTTGTTTTCCAATCACAAAAATGAATAGTCCAACTCCTCTGTTCTTTGCTCAGCCTACATGGGTGATAAAGGAGCAGATGAATGGCTCTTTGGGGAGCTCTGAAATTTTTATCTTTATTGTATGGAAATGTAGGTGTCTATGAAGTGATGGAAGATTCCAGAATGAAATGTGCTCAAACTTTTTCTTTCTTTTTAAAAGGTTTCTTAAGGGCCAGCATCAGGCTTATGGAGTAGAGTCAATTTGTATATGGTCTGGCTTTGGTTCAGCAAATTCCACAGGACTGGAAAGGCCCTAACACAGAAAGACTTAGAGATTTATCATTCTAATTTGCCGCTTCCAGCCCAGTTCACAGGGAATCTCAAACATGGGGCCGTTCTTGGGCTGCTTTGGTAGTGATGGTGTGTAGGGGTTCTCCTTGTTTCTATTAACTATTTATTGTTGTTATGAGACAAGGTCTTACCATTGTAGCCTTGGCTCTGGAACTCACTCTGTAGACCAGGCTGGCCTCAAACTCACAGAGATCCACTTGCCTTGGCCTCCCGTGTGCTGAGATGAAAGATATATGCCATCATGCCCAGCTCTGTCTGAAGTGAATTTGTTAAGCTGGCACAGTGGAACTCATGGTTGGAGACAGAGGAAGGAAGGGGGAAGTGTTGGAGTGTATAAGCATGTATTTGTGAATGGGTTGGTAACTGGGGTGCATGTGGCTGTTGATAGAGCTGCTATGAGGAAGGTTCCAGTAAATTTGTAATTACACTGCTTTTGTATTTGAGATCAAACAGCAGCCCAGTCTGTTAATTCTTTGTTTACTCATTCATTCATTTTACTCTTGTAAGAGCAGTAATGTGTGATGTACTCCCAATGTAGCTGTAAGTGTATAGTACCTTATCTTCAGTTGTAGGTAGACCAGATCTCTAGAATGTATTCATCTTACATGACTGAAAGTTTATATTCTGTGATTAGTCACTCCATTTTCCCTCATCTCCATCTCTGGCCACCACTATTCTGTTCTTATGATAGATGAATTTAAGAGTTTTACATCCCTCCTAGACGTGGGATTACACAGTATTTGTCCTGTAACTGATGTATTTTGCCTAGCATGATGTCTTCCAGGTCTACTCCTGCTGTCAATTGGCATCAGATTGCATGATTTCCTTCTTTTTAAAGATAGTTAGTTTTTCCATTGTATATAGAGACCAGAGTTCTTTTTTTTTGGGGGGGGGGGGAGGTTTCAAGACAGAGTTTCTCTGTGTAGTTTTAGTGCCTGTCCTGGATCTTGCTCTGTAGACCAGGCTGGCCTCGAACTCAGAGATCCGCCTGGCTCTGCCTCCTGAGTGCTGGGATTAAAGGCGTGCACCACCACCACCTGGCTTTTTTTTTTTTTTGAGACCAGAGTCTTTATTTTATCCATTCTTCTGTTGATGGGCATTGAAGGTGTTGATTAAATTAAAATCTTGGTTGTTGTGAATAGATGTGATAGATGTGTCTCAGATCCTCATTGAAACAAGGATTACTGGATCATATAAATTGCTTTGTTTTTTTCCTCCAGACTTCCTGTACTTACCTTAATACAGGAAGTGGTGCAGGGGTTCACTCCCCAGGCCCTTAATGGTACTGATCTTATTATATTTTTAATGATATTTTTGATATGCATTTTATGGATGCTAAGCATCGTTTCAGCTGCTTGTTAGCCATGTTAGTGGATGTCTTTGGAGAAAGTTCTTAGTCCGTTTTTAATTGGCTATTACTTAGTTCTGGAGGGACCTCACGTGTAGTTGCCAGCACGCCTGACCCAGTCCCTCTATGGATTTCTGCTGAGAACACCTCTCACCTGGAGAGGAACCTTCTGGTATAAGACAAGGAGGAGTGTGCTTTGTTGAGATTCTTCTCTGAGGCTAGAAAAGCAGGACCAAGCAAGCATCCCCTCCCGTGGGGCCTCCTCTGAGACTGTGAAACTTAACCTGGAAATGTGCATCTGTCCCTGTGTTTCTTTAGTACCACATCTGATAAAGCTAAGGAATATCTACATAGCTACATCTGGTGCTTGGCACATCATGACACTTGGTACTTGCAAAATGAATGAATAACTAAAGAAAAGACCACTGAATAGAGTCGTGTCATGATAGAGAGAGGGATTCAGTTAGTTTGGTTTCATCCTCACTTGGAACATTGGTTTGCAATTCGCTTTTTAAAGCAGGGGGATACAAGACTTCCCAGAGCATGTTAGCAATGAACTTGGAGAGATCATGCATCGAAGAACCTCTCTTGATTTTTCAGGGTGACCTTTAGAGTTAGCCATGTCACTTGCCTCTGCTGTCTAGCTTGTGTTTAAAGTGAATCCAGGCACTATCTCAAGCCAAGTAAGTGAATAAGTGTCCTTCCACCGGCTCCATCTGTCTCCTGGATGGTTAAAATAAAGAATTTCCCCTCGTTCATTAGGTAGTCTGTAACTTGCGACGTAATGTGTTCTTTTCTGGATTCTCTAAATAAGTGTCCTTTACAAGGGTTGTGCTCCAGTGATCGCTTTGAAGTCCTGTGTGTTGTGCACAGGGGCCCCCGTGTTATTCCAGAGGAGTCAGCCAGCAGACGGGAGGCCTTTTTGGCTTGCGTTCCCGGACAGCCTTCTGGACAACACAACTCATTTATTGCTTTCTCTCCCCCTCCCACCGCGTCTCTCCGTCAGAGCGATCGCCACACCGGCCCATCCTCCAAGCTGGACTGCCCGCAAATGCCTCTGCGGTGGTCGGAGGGGACGTGGAGTTCGTCTGCAAGGTGTACAGTGACGCCCAGCCCCACATCCAGTGGATCAAGCACGTGGAAAAAAACGGCAGTAAATACGGGCCCGACGGGCTGCCCTACCTCAAGGTCCTGAAGGTGAGGACTTTCTGGATCCCGAGGGGCCCACACGTGAGGGGCTCCCTTGGGGATTTGGCCAGATCTTTGATTTCCTGCTGGATTTCCGACATGGGTCTCTTTATGGACTCGTCAGTAGAGTGTATTCAGGAACTGGTCGGCACTAGGCCTGCTGGTAACATTTCTGAAGGGAGCTGTGACGTAGGCGAAGTGCTCCTACCCTTGGAGTCAGAGAACCCAGCTGTTTACCAGCCCTGAGGTCTGACAGGAGATTCTAATGCACATCTTTAAAGCTGGGGTCAGGGTGCCCACTTACAAGGCAGTGTGCAGAGTAAATGGGATGGAGTAGGTGGAAATACCTGAAAACCTCTAGACAGTGTACTCGTGTTCTTCTGATGTTGTTTTGTGTTTTCTGATATTTGATGTCATATTTATTAGGATCAAATTTTCGTAGCCACCTTTTAGATACAGTACTTTGCTTTTTAAAAAAATTCTCTCTCACCTCTTTTGACTTTTGTGTGGTCCAGAGAGTAAACTTGGGGGGGATGTTTCTGTACCTGTCAAATAATGAATGAAGAGAACTCCCTTCTCTGTATTTCTCATTAAAAGAAATCCCTTTTTTCCTCTCCCCCCAAGTTCGCATTTTCGTGGCTTCGGCCTCTTTAGTTTTCAGGTCCTGGCTTCCATGGTAAGCCAGGTCTCTACTGTCCATTCTGAGCCATGTCTGCCTGTCTACCAAGCTCGCAGGGAGTGGGCTTACAAAGAACAGCCTTCCTATGCAGCTATGGGAGTGGCAGGAGACTAACGAAGAACTCTCAACCAATAAAGTCTCCTCTCTAGCCAGCAATACACAGGATCCAAATAGCTGGAGAAAGCCGACCGGCCCGGAGAGCTGCACCCATCCCACCAACCGTTCACCCTTCTCCACCTCCTCTGTCGGATCATGCTGTTCCCCACCACTCCACGACTTTTGGTCTCCCCTCTCCCGCAGCCCTTTAGAAGTGATTCATGGAGATTGTTTTCTTGTGGTGTGTTGGTGGTGGGACCATAGGCAGCACCGAGTCCTTCCTGGTTGGCCGTTATATTGTTTTCCTATGTCTGTTCTAGCACTCGGGGATAAATAGCTCGAATGCAGAAGTGCTGGCTCTGTTCAATGTGACGGAGATGGATGCTGGGGAGTATATATGTAAGGTCTCCAATTATATAGGGCAGGCCAACCAGTCTGCCTGGCTCACTGTCCTGCCCAAACAGCAAGGTAACAATGCTTTTGTGTTTGTGGTTTTCTTTTCTTTTTTTTTTTTGGTTTTGTTTTATTTTTAAAGAAAACTGGATATAGAAGTTGAAAAGACTCGGTGCTTTGGGAGGCAGCAGGCAGCTTCTAGAATAACTCTTATGGCCTTGGTATATTTATAATGATCTTTCTTTGGTGGTGCAGCTGGCATCATGCCAGCGGCCATGGAAAAATGCCCACAATGTTCAAAGTGTTTGAGGATTATCCGTTCCCCCCTCCCGCCCTGGTTTCAAGCCCTTCTTTCTGGTCTGTCGTGTTTGGACTGCACACTTCCCGTGCTCACTGGGTTGGAGTACCATGAGAACCTCCAGTTTGCACGCCTGTTGAGTCTGCAGCATCCGATTATTAGGCAGGGCTCACGTTGCTTTTTATAATGGTTTTGGAGAGAAATGCTGGCATGATAGGATTTGCCGAACGAACGAAAACTTGTTTGTTTGTTGTTTGTTTTGATCCCGTACCCAAGCCTATCTGAAACTGGAGGCTGGTTATCTTCTAGTGAATGTGTGACTAGATGATATTGAAGGCAGAAGGTGAAGTTTTCACTTATCATTAGTCACATTCAGACATTCATATTAAAAAAGGAAACCAAAAAAAAAAAAATCCAATTTTTCTGTAAGACAAGATGATTTTAGCCTGAGAGAAATTAACCAAAATCTGGTAACCAAGATAACCTCCTTGGTTCCCATGGGGCCCGGTGGATGTGTGAGCTGACTGTCCCACAGCTTCATCTTCCGTGTTTTGTTCCACCACACAGAAGAACCTCCCCTTTTCTCACAATGGGAGTTTGCATCCAACCGGACCAGAACCCAGATTAGCCCTCTGGGCACCAAACTTTTTGAAAACCCACCCCCCAAATCCAAATGAAAACAAAGTCAAAGAGAACTCTGTGGGCTCATTTCTCCATGTGTTCAGTTGCATGCACGTCTAGGTGGTGACGCCGGTGTGGTGACGGGCCTGCAGAGGTGAGCTGGCCAGTGTCTCTCCATGTCTCTCTCGGTTGTGGGCTTTGTGGATGGGCTGCAGACGGAATCTCCTGACGGCCGGCACCCCCTGGAGCCGCTGGTACGAGGCCGCTCGGTTCCAAGGCCCCTCCACAATCATCCCTCTGTCTAGCCCTTTTCTTGCTTCCTTTGTTTTCTAGGCTGCCGGTGTTAACACCACGGACAAAGAGATTGAGGTTCTCTATATTCGGAATGTAACTCTTGAGGATGCTGGGGAATACACGTGCTTGGCGGGTAACTCTATTGGGATATCCTTTCACTCTGCATGGTTGACAGTTCTGCCAGGTACATACTGCTCTTCCTCTCCGTGGGTTTTTCCTCTTTTCTTGGTTGATTGCTATAAAATTAACACAGCTTCTGTTCTTAGAAATAGCCCCTTTTATCCATTGCATGAAGGTGCAAAGAAAAGAAATGTTCAAAATGACCCCCCCAGGGAGAAGAAACTGCCTTAGATATTCACATTAAAGGAGATCCCGTGCTTGTATGTCGAGTAAAATTTCACCTGTAAACCCCAAAGGGATCTTGAAATTTTAGTGAATCATTGAGCTGATGACTCAATGAGCCCACCCCTCTGCTCCTAAGAAGGAAGTCAAAATTATTTGGTAAAATTCAAAGTAATTTTTTTTTCCCATTGCAAATTCCACTTTGCTGAAATCCCTTGTGTGGTTTGACGCCTCTCAGTCCATCTTGCTTACATCTCAATTGAGTGCAGAGATTTCTCTCGGGGTGCCCGAGAAGCACCTCTGGATGTAGGTGTGCAGAAGCAGTGTGTTACTTTGGGAATCGGGTGGCTTGCTGCATGCCTTAACAGTGTGGACTTCAGTTCGCTTTTACTGCGGAGCATGTGTATGCCATCTCGGGCTTGATGTTATTTCTGCCTTCTAGAGAAATACACATCAGCGAAGCCCATTGCTCTCTAAGTCTTTAACCAATGCCTCTGTTCTGGTCCAGCTTTCTCGATAAATGCTGCCTTCTCTCACGCATTGCCTCGCATTTCCTTTGGAAAACTGCATAGACCGTGTACTGCAGCTCATGATGCTCGTCTACTCCAGTATTAATGCCTTGTTTCTAGAGTCCCATGCCTACTGCATGCTTGTTTTATAGCTCATGAAATTAAATTGATAGTTTTGTTTTTGTGCTGTGCTGCTGAGAGTTTTGATTGTCTTTGCAAATATTTGTTTCTCTGATTAAAATGTATAAGCTTTAAAAGAATAAGCATTGCACCCATCTTCCCCTTTGGTTATGAATCTGCTCTGTGAGTATTTCTTCTTGAAACAGAGATGCCTCTCCTGTTGAGCTTGCTTGTACTTACAATGCTGTGCTCTGTGAGGGCCCGACTGGCACTTCTTAACCAATTTGCCTGACAACACTACCCCCTTAAGGAAATGCAGCTTGAGGATGATAATGTTTGGGAATACACTGCTTGTAGAGTGACCGTTTCAGAACCAAGGAGGGACCAATAGAGTTGACAGAAGAACGTGCTAAATCAGTCCCATCTCTATTCACAGGCAGTATCATCTTTTTTAAAGGCTCAGTAACAAGTTAATATAACCAGATATACCAACAATTTAGTGGTTGTTAGGTATTTTATATATTTATATATAATATATATAATATATGTGACTATCTCATGGTTGATACGTTTGTTTGTTTAACTGAATAATATTCTGGATTGTATGAAGGTACTCACAAAAACTTTTTGGGCCAGCCTACCAGATGGTTGTGAACCCCATGTGGAGCTTGTGGTTCTCTAGGGCTCTGTTGAGCCTTCCCTTGAAGTACCTCCCTTAGTAACAGCAAAGCATTGTCCCTGTTTCCTAAGAAGCAAAAGTGGACGTGCTCTTTTTTTTTTTTTTTTTTTAAACAATCCTCAGTTAGGTTTATGTTTAGCGACATCATCACCACACTTTCCTATGGTGGGTGTACTGGGTATCCTGCTCTGTCCAGGGGCCTAGTGGAATGTGGCTTTGTAGTCTCCCATTACAATTTAGGATCAGCTACTCACTGGTGGCAGATGCCCTTTGAGGCTAGAGAAGGTGGCTGCCTGGGCTGCAGTGATAAACTGAGGAGCCCTTGGCTATTTGTTGGGCCCAGGCAGGAAGCACATACCTGTTCTACCTCTGGGTATCCTTCTGCATTGACTTATTGAAGGGGAAGCACTCATTGCCAGAATGGTTCCTTGAGATACGTATACTGTGATGCATCACTCTGGTATCCTAACTCTGTGGCCTGCTTATTTGTTCCTCTCCTATGATCTGCAATCTAGCGCCTGTTAGAGAAAAGGAGATCACAGCTTCCCCAGATTACCTGGAAATAGCTATTTACTGCATAGGGGTCTTCTTAATTGCCTGCATGGTGGTGACAGTCATCTTGTGCCGAATGAAGACCACGACCAAGAAGCCGGACTTCAGCAGCCAGCCAGCTGTGCACAAGCTGACCAAGCGCATCCCCCTGCGAAGACAGGTAACAGAAAGTAGATAAAGAGTTTGAAGAAACTTATTCCCCTTTATCACCCAGCCAGCTCTTAGATTTTTCCCTCTGCCTTGATATCGCCCTCTAACTTCTGTGAGCTTCAGCATGCAGGTTTAACCTGCCGCTGTGCGGAAGATCAATCAGCATTTGGAACTCAGGCCACTGTGCTGCTGGAGGGTGGAGGGTGGTGGTGGATAGGGTCTAATTTTAAAGGAAAGAAAGACAGCAGTGTGCACATCAGAGCTGCTCAGTGGGATGGGCAGTTAACTCTGGAGGCAGTGCCCTCTGGGTTGGTGGTAATATTTAAGGACAGGAGTCTGTTGGAAGAATAGGTATTTGTGTCTGGGATACGTTGCTCCTGTATGAGACAGGCTTGGAAATTCAGATGGAGCTCTCATGATGAAATGGAAAGAGACTCTAGTTTGCTTTTTTGTTTTAAGTAGAGATCAGAAAGAAACAGACAGTCTGGAGGTATAACTGAACTACTGCTTGCATGAGAATGGTCTGCAATTTCTTCTAAACTGGGTTTTGGCTGAATCTGTTTAGTTTTTAGAATAACATTGTATGCTTATATTATTATATAAGTTATAGGTATGGCTAGGGATTCAGTGATAAGATGATTTTATGTATGTGTGTGTGCGTGCGTGCGTGCGTGCGTGCGTGCGTGCGTGCGCGTGTGTGTGTGTTATAAGCACATGTATTCAGGTGCCTGTGGGGGCCAAATGGAGGTGTCAGATCTCCTAGTGCTAGAGTCCTGGGCAGTTGGAGGCTTCCTGACATGGGTGGTGGGGGTTGAACTCTGGTCCTCTAGAAGAGCAGCAAGCACTCATTAACTACTGAGCCCCCAGATAAGGTGGTTGTTAGGTGAGACAGGGAGAAGGTTACTTTTAACCCGGGGCTTGGTCTTTGATGGCTAGCTAGTTCTAGGGGCGGTGCGGCAAGTTAGAACCTCCTCTGTGCCGTTCATTCAAAAGCAATTGGGAAAGGAAGTGTTTGAATTCTTTTCTGCTTGTTCATGGGGACTGAGGGCCAGGGATGTGTGGATGCAAATCTTTATGAAAGGATTTGGAACTTGATTCTGATAAGACTGCTGTTAGTTTTTAAGTAGAAACTGAAATGGCCAGCACTGGCTGGGTTCCACTGTGCATCTTAGCAGAACCTGGAGGTATGTGTTAAAATTGTATATTCATTCGTCTCAGCCTCAGAGATTCCTATTCAGTAGATCTTGAATGGATCTGGAAGCCTGCATTTTAAACTCTTCCTCGGGTGATGCTGCATGACACCTTAAGAGTCTCTGTGACCCAACTCTGCCTTTCCTAGGCCTTCGGCTAGCAAGGTCCTCTCTGTGGACAGGTTCTGGGAGGAACTGGGAACCAGCTGGCCAGTCGTGGCTTGGACACAGGCCTGGCTGTTCTCAACTCTGCTTCACACTACAGGCTGAGCAGGTCCTTGGGGCCTTGTTCCTCTCCTTGTTTTCTTGCAGAGGCTTGGGATAGAATCTGGAGCATATGTCCGATAGAGCCGAGGGCCAACTGTGTTGAGTGTGGGGATCAGAGAGGTCCGGTGGGTTCCTTCTGGCCCCTGAGAATGCTATTACAACTTTGAGTGACACTGCTGTCATTTGTGGGACTAGAGAAGCAAGATGGGGCTGAAGTGAATTCTTTGCCCAGTGAGTTGCTAGGAGAGTCCTATCATAAGATATCACCTGGCCAGGTTGTACTAAGGCTTTAGGCCGAATACCACGCTTTTGTACCCTCTCCTCATCTCTTACCCCTGGACCATTCATCTTCCACACTGGAACTCTGGCATAGGGAGTTTAAATAAAGGGAGTGATGTCCCCATCTCTATTATTTGTTTTTGTCATAGGGGAAACAAGTGAACTCTGTAACTTGATGTAGCTAGGCCATTAGCCCAAAATTATTTAATCTTTTGAAAAAAAATCCATCTTTATGTGTATGTATATTTACATATGTGTACAGGAGCCCTTGGGAAGCCAGAAGAGGGCATTATATCCCTAGCAGCTGGAGTTACAGGTAGTTGTAAGTTGTCTGCTGTGGGTGCTGGGAACTGAACTCAGGTCCTCTGCAAGAGCAGCAAGTGCTCTTAACCACTGAGCTATCTCTCCAGCCCCACCACTTTTAAAGAAAACTCTTCTCACATTGTTTTGTTTATGTAGTGTGTGTGTGTGTGTGTGTGTGTGTGTGTGTGTGTGTGTGTGTGTGTGTGTTTGCATGGGGGCAGGCATATGGCATAGCATGTCTATGGTAGCCAGAGGACAACTTCCATGCGAGCCAGGGCCTTCCTCCATCATGAGTTCCAAGGAATCAAAGAGGTAGGGCTCTTGGTGTTGAGCACTCTTACCTGATGAGCCAACTTGTTGGCTCCATCATCTCTTACAGAAAAAATTTAACATCTACTGCCATGTTCTCCCTTTTGCTTCACATGAAGAAGGCAGATGCTCTTGAGTTCCCTTTGACACACGGGTTCATCATGTTCTCCGCTCTCTCTGGCCGGCTGACTCTCCTCATCTCCACCTAAGCCCTCAGGTTTTCTCACATTCCCTGTGTAACCAAGGGGCAATTTTGGGTTTCTTCTCCTTTCCCTCCCCTTTTCTTTCATTCATTGTCAGTTAGTAAATGCACAGCCTAAACCAGGCACTTATTATAGTGCACGGGCCTAAATCGGGATTCGTGGACTGGGGTTGTAGCTCAGTGGTAGAGTGTTTGCCTAGCATGTCCAATCCCCAGCATCGCCAAAAGAAAATAAATTGAACCCATTTCATGTCAGATAAAGCCTGCCCATTGGCCATTGGCTGCGACATCCTTTTGAAATGTTTCAGCAGGGTCACATTGTATAAGGAAAGTGTGTGAATACCAGGCCCTCTGGATAAGTTAGTCTCTGAGAGATAAATGGGTTGAAGAAGTGTTGATGTACCCCAGCGTTTCCTAGAGTGTGGTACTGCTCTTCCCAAAGGACTTCCCAAAGCACAGCCCACCGAGTGGAGGAGGAGATGCTTATCTTGTACCTGGATAAAGAGGGTATTGGGCTGTGGCTGGAGGGAAAAGTCCCACAAAGGCCCGAAGATAGGCTAATGACAGAGTGAATTCCACAGGGATGCCAAGCATGCCTTTACCTGGCGACAGATGAGCCTATAATCAGATGTCTGGAGGATGGCTGCTCCCAGGCATTCAGAGGCTAGGCTTCTGTTCCTGTTGGCCTGAGCTCCTATATGATGCAGCTAGAGTCCATGTCTGATCTTCTTGGCCCTGATCCGTGACCTTCACAGCATGGAGGCTCACAGCCTCTCTCCACTCATTTCATCCTTGTCTTTGTTTAAGAACAAGAAAAGTTGGTGTGTTTATTCATGTTGTTTCTTCCGTGTGTGCGCATTTGTGCAGGCAGGTGTGTAGGTGTGTACAGATGTGTGCTAAGGCAAAGTGATAACCTCAGGTGTCCTTCCTCAGGTGTGGTCCACTCCCTCCCCCTTTTGGTTTTCTCCATGAGAAGTTTCTCACTCACTGGCCTGGAACTACCCGAGTAGGCTAGACTGTCTGGCCTGTGAGCCCGGGGGCTGGCCCTCCCTCCTCTGTGTTGGGATTCCAACTGTCAGCTACTGTGCCTGGCTCTTTTGGTGTTTTGTGTTGTTTTGTTTTTTGGTAATGTAGGTTCTGGAGATTGCTCTCAGGTCAAGGAAGGCTTTTTACCCACTGAACCATCCCCTTCTCAGCCCTTCTTCTTCCTCCTTGATGTTTACTTCCCTGCCCTGACCTTGTTTAAAGCAGATATTTCACTTTATGTTATTTTTCTGAAGCAAAAAGGTAGGTTTTTATGTGTTTTCACTATCAAATAAAGTGTTTATAGCCTTTTTCTAGTAAACATTAATTTTGGGAGACTTTTTATGAACTTTGATGCTTGGAGAAAGAAAAGAAAGTTTACAAGCTAGTAGTAGCCTGTGGGATCTGCCGGTTAATGAGGATTCATCCGTCCCTTCCAAGGCCAGGACTGGACACTTTGTAGGAGGCACCTACTTGCTCGCCTCTACTTCTTGGTGCTGAGTGTAACACGAATCTTAAACAGTCTTATTTAAAAAAAAAAACAAAAAAAACCAAAAAACCTCAGGAGCTAGGTATTGGGGTGAATGCTGAGAGATCAGAGAAGCAGAACAAGCCACAGCCAACCTCATCACACCAGCTTCTCAGTCAATCCCTCTGAGTCCTCATCCGAATGGATCTCAGCTGAACTTGCTGATAAAGGCCTAAAAGCTTAAAAAGCCTCTAGTTCCTGGTCCTCCTGCCTTATATACCTTTCTGCTTCCTGCCATCACTTCCTGGGATTAAAGGTGTGTGTCATCATGCCTGACACATGTTTCCAGTGTGGCCCTGAACTCACAGAGATCTGGTTGGACCTCTGCCTCCCAAGTGATAGGGTTAAAGGTGTGTGTGCCACCATTTTCTGATCTCTATGTCTATCTAGTGGCTGTTCTGTTCTCTGACCCCAGATAAGTTTATTAGGGACTTATTGTATGTGTATTGGGGGACACAATATCACCACAACTTAGTGTGTTAAATGGCAGTAGCCAACCCAGAGAAGCACCTTGTGAGTCAATTGGACCATCAGTGGCCAATGAGAAATGGTCTTTGTGTACCCCTGAGTCCAAGGGGAGCAATTTTCCTCATTATTTCCACAAATCCCTGTCAGGGAGAGCATGGGTGCACAGAGGATCAGAGGAAGCCTGACTCAAGGTGGTGCTGTGTTTCCCAGGGTGTCAGCTCTTCCTCTGAAGCCGGAAGCTTGCATCGGGCAAGATATTCAGCTATCTGTTGATTGGCCATGTCCAGATGAATCCATAACCTACCCACGTCCCACTTTCACAAGGGACTGTAGTGAGTCTGTCCCCAGCCTTAACCACTGACATGGGTAGCTGAGAAAACCAGAGAACCATTTCATAATGTCTTTGTGGCATATGGTTACTAGGGTGGGATGGAGGGACGCTTGATTCCAGAGCTGTTCTCAAGGCGATGTATTCATAGTCTGGGAGTGTACCAAAGTCAGTGAAAGTCAGTTCTGACTTGGTCACTGCTTAACAGCTTAACACTGCTTAATCAACACCATGATCTGGAATCGCCTTCGTGATGGAGTCAATCCGGTGCTGCAGTATACTGTTTCTAGAAAACATTTGTGCACCTGGATAGTTGTAAAGGACCCAAGTGGAGTCTGCCCTTTCGTGGGGACCTCTCACCTTCCTTGTCCCTCGGTTCAGCCTGTCTTTTCTCTCAGCCTCTGAAAGACATGCTTCTTTGACACTGATCTACCCTGGTCTTTTGCTGATGAGGTCTAAGTCTAATCAGAATTCCTGGGCTAGGTGCTCTTATTTTTGTGACAGGCCATTCAAGCATCTGCAGGTGGTAGGGGCTGTTTAAGGGGAAGCTTGAGTAATAACCCGGCTTTTGTTATGGAAGGAGAAAAAAAAATCCACCTCTAAAGGTCCCCTGAAGCTTGGTGTGGGGCTTGCCTTCTGCTTGGCCATAGAGATGTGTGGAGCTAGACTTGTGGCAGAGGTATGTATACCCTGGGCTTCTGTTCTGATGTAGAAGGCTCCATCCACTGCCTGGAAGTTGGAGGGTATCTCAGATCTTCTGTGGTCCAAGGGTATGTGTCCGTCTTCAGGAATAAAGATAAACATGACTCACCTCACCACTGCATCTTTGGTTTTGCCTGCTCTATCACCTGAGAGGTCCCTCTGAATGTTCAGCTTAATCCAGAATAAAGAGATACCGCTATTTCTTGGTGGCCCTTTAAAAAGAAATGGGGAGAAAACCCACTTCCTCCCTTAATCTCCCATATGTACTGTGGAAATATATGAAAAGCACATTTAGTTAAAAGCTTGATTTATGGCACGTGGTAAGGAGATCCCGCCATGTAAGGCAGCCGAATTGGAGACTGTGAAGAGTGCATGGCTTTTAAAAAACCGCCTGCCAAGATTTGGGTGGGTGGGGAAATGGTTTACTAGAGTGTTAGCATTTATTGTTTGTAAGTGACTACTTCTGACAGTGGGAATGTTTTTAAGTGTGTTGAAAGGGAAACTCCAAAACTGAAGTTTCTAGATTAAGGATCGAAGAATATCTGAGGAGGGAAGTTATAATTAAAGAAGAAAGAAAAGAAATAAAATCAGTAATGTGTCGGTTCTGAGGAAATGAATGTCTTCCAAGGTGGGCGGTGGGGCCACAATTCAGAGGAAGGAGCCCTGAAACACAGGGTTCCTCGGGGAACCCCGCCAGAGATGTTGCCAAGCCCTGCAGACAGGTTGAGTTTCTGAGGGAAGGGGAGTGAAGAGAAAGCCAGCCCATGCTTTACAGTCCCAGAGGGGATCTTAAAAGTGTAGTAAAATACATGGAGGAAAAATTAAGATATCCCTCTGTAGACAGGGAGAGCAGATTCTGTATGTTCAGATACTTTGGGTATTTTCTTACCCTTTCTTTCTCGGTGTGTTTTTTTTTTTACAAAGGTATTTCCCAGACTTGTACACTGAATCTGAATCTGCACTTTATACTGAACACAATTCCCACAAGTAAACAAGTTTTTATACTTTAATAGCAATGGCTACAGCAAAGACTGTCAAGGTTTTTTCCATGTTATTCTCAGTTTTTTTTCCCCCTCTGTTTTCCATTTTGAAAAAGGTCCACATTAAACCCTTGTGGAGATGCATTATTGCAAGGTGTGTAGGTGTATGGGAAACTTGTGTCGCAGGGCTGTGGTATTTATTCCTGGCGGGTCAGAGGTTCTCCACAGAGAGAGCAGTTAGTGTCAGACCCGCCAGGACATCGCTCTGATTTGAGGTAGCCCCCTAAGTCATATTCACGAGCAAGATTTTGTTACCCCACAGCTTTCTTTCCTCTGCTCTAGGACCGTCCCCTAACTCCTACATTGTGTTAGATGTCTTGCTTACTGGAGCCCCAGGCCATCCTGGCTGGCAGCTGAGGGGCCCATCTTGCAAGTCAGACCTGCAATTAAAGTGTATCCTGTCTAACATCAGAACAACCCCACACAACAAAGCGCTCTGATGAGCTATGGCTGGCCCAGCTCAGCAGCAGGCCTTTAGCTGGTTCTCTTTTCCTTCTGTCCTGCCAGCTCTGTGAGCTGGGGCTGAGACCTCCCGAGACTCACAGGTAGTGTGGATTATAGACCCGGGATCTGATCTTGAGCACACAGTGCCATTGACCAGGATGTAGCCCACCAGATCCGGGGTAGCTTGGCCTTGGATGGTCCCTGGGTCCACACACTGAAGGATGTGGAAACATATAAAACAGCCTGGTGGCGCAAGAGAAGGGTGAAGATAAGGATCTTGCTGTTTTCTACCTGAAATCTGTGTATTTCAAACCTGTGCCATCCTTTTTCTCCTAGTTCATGCTTGTTTCATTCCAAATGATATTTTAGTTAAAGAACTTCTACTAAAACACGAAAGAAACATGAGACCATGGTAATAAAATCTAAATGATGTAGAAAGTTCTGGAATAAGACCTGTTTCCTACTCTGCTCCTAATTCTTGATCTTGCTCCCCGAAGGTGACCACTGCTAGCCTTAGGTAGCCTTCCAGAAAATGCCTGTGGTCGCATCCCATCCTTCAAGCCTCCCCTGGGTGAGCAATGACCCTCAGGGACAAACCACAGAAGCTGTGATGTGCCACTAGCTGCTGAATATGAGCATCATTCAGCACCCTGGTCCCCTGAGATTTCCCAATTAGTGTCCCCTCCACACTGGTCCTAGCACACCGTGGGTTCTTACAGTTTAGTTCTGCAACTTTAGGGTCCAGTGATGCAGGGCCAAGCTGATCTGATGGCCCTGTAAAGAGTGTCCCAGCTACATGCAGCCTCTGCTGACTCTTTGCTCTCTGGGGCCTGTCTCATTACCGAGCTGACGTTTACTAGTTTGGCTGTGACTTCCTGCCTCCGATCCTCTGGCATGAATTTCTACTACAGTAAGTGATGATTTTTTGCCTGTTTGTGTGGAAGGACTACCAGAAAGATCTTATGAATGAATGAATGAGCGAATGAATAATCACACACTTTTTGCAAGCATAACCTATGGCCCTGATTCAGAATTAGTCAGGTAGGTGGTTCCAGGGAAGCCCTGTGGGCCAACCCCATTCCAGAATCTTCTGAGTCCCTTTCCTGTGGATGAAGCTCATGGTATTTTTGTGGCCAGTGGAAAGTGGACATCGTGACGTTGTCAGAAAGCTCCTGATTTCTGGTGCAGCCTGCCGATGAGGACCGCTCACCACGCAGGCTGGACGCCACGCGGGGTGTGGAAGGGGCTTCGGAGTCATCCCCTGTTTTGCTCTGGGTGGGGCTCTTAGTGGCTCCTACTCTGGTGGCTTTAGTAGGGACCAAGGGGGTGGATTCTAGAGGAACTCACATGTTTCCAGGCTGTCTGTTCCTGCTTGCTTCTGCATTTGCCTCTGAGACTGGGACCTTGAGGGTATGGCTCTCTGTTACAAAATTATCAGTCCTTTGGTTCCTTCTTTTAAAAAAGAAAATCAATTTTTGTTGTGCCATGATGAGTAAAAGGCCTTGTTTGCATAATGAAAGTTAGATATAGCTTCTCCTTGGGGCTTGGTGAGATGACTGGATGGACAAAGGCGCTGGCTGCCAAGCCTGAGGATCTGAGTTTGATTCCTGGAACCTATGTGGTAGGAAGAGAGAACTGACTTTCAGAAATTGTCCTCTGACCTCCACACAGATAAGCATACAAACACACACAGATGAATTTTTTCATTTAAAAAAAAAAAAAAAGCCACCTTTCCTCTTCCCCAAAGATAACTTCAAGAGGTTCAGAAATGTTCCCATGTATATTTTAAATGATAATAGGATTTCACATCAAAACTTACTCTTTGATTTTAATATTTTTTTTCTTTTCTTTTCTTTTTTTTTTTTTCTGAGATAGTTCAAGCCCAGAGATCCTATGTGGCTAAGGATAACCTTGAACATAATACCTCAGGCATCTTTTCTCACTTCCATTAAGGGTGGTTGGGGTTTACAAAAAGCAGAAAGGTGTGCCAAATGAGACAGTCCTGGGAAGAACATAAGTCCTGGGTTCCTCTGACGAGAGTCTAGGATCCACCCGGGAAAGTTCCTTTGGCTTCATCTGTGCCAGTTGGATTGAGGAGATGTTTGTCTGCTCAGCTGGGGATCATCAGCCATGCAGGGGATGGAAGCCAGGATGGTTCCTGTCTAACCTTAACATTCCATGTGTCTTCGGTCAAAGCCTCAGTCGAGGTCCAGAATAAAGCAGTACCCAGCAGCCCACAGTCAGACCAAGGCAGTGTGTGGTCATACCCAGGCACAGCCTTCACGAGGGCTCTGAGGAAATTTTCTTCCTCGGGCATCCACCAAAGGAGAGACCGTGTGTTTAAGAGATAAACACTGTGACATAGGCTGCTACAAACCAAGGGGCGTGAGAAAATAACTTGGTGAAGCCTGTGTGCTGCCAGGTGGGAGAGGGTCCTTCCCGTGTGGTTCTGAGTGACGGTCTTTCCCTCAACTCTTGGTCTCATGGGTTCACTGGCCTGCTTACTGGAGCTAAAGTGACAAGAGCCAGCCCATTTTCACCAAATGGTATGTACATCATCAAGTTTCAGAAGGACTGGAGATGAAGAATGACCTCCCAATGCCCGGGCCTTGGGTTCCCTTGAATGAAAGACCTTTGAGTTACCGGAATGCCCTTGCATACCCTACAGCTCTTTCCTTGAGATCCCCTTTTTGCTTTTTGGAGGCAAAGGCAGTGGGAGAACTCACCTGCTAGGTATTTGTGAATCCCTACTGCTGATTCCGTTTGGGATTTGTTTTTATTTTATGGTGCTGGAAATGGAACTTAGGACCTTGTCCATGCCTGGCCAGCACCCTGTATTTGAGCCCAGCCTGCATGTTAGTGAATCTTAGGAGCACAGCGTCAGTCTGTGGCCTGAGCAGGACTAAGGAGAGCTTCTTCATCCAGGGCTCCGAATAAGGAGGGGCAAAAAGATGGTAATGAAGCCTGTGGGGTCTGTCTGCACATTCTTAAGTGACTGTCTTTAAAAATTAAGATGAAAAGAAGAAATGCCATGATTAAACTTCTCTAAATATTTTTATGGGGAAACCTGATCTTTCCTGTGACTTTTCCTTTTGGTCCACTTTTTTTTTTTTCTTTCTTTTTTTGGCCTGGTTCCTTCCCCTTTCTTTGTAAGAACTGAAGCTCTGGCTGGGTCCCAGCTCACTTCCAGGCTCCTCAGGTAGAGCCAGGATTACATCTGCCTCTTTGCATTTTGTATCCAGGTTTCGGCTGAGTCTAGCTCCTCCATGAACTCCAACACCCCGCTGGTGAGGATAACGACTCGGCTGTCCTCTACGGCAGATACCCCAATGCTAGCAGGGGTCTCCGAGTATGAGTTGCCAGAGGATCCGAAATGGGAGTTCCCCAGAGATAAGTGAGTACTTCTTCTGTGCATAGCCCCACTGAACGCTTAGCTATAAATGGGAATATTGGATTGACATTTTCTTTTCATGGCCTTTAGCTGCAAAGGTCTTACTCTGACATTGTCAACAGGAGTGAGATTGTGTTTCTGAATAACCAACTCCTGGAAAAAAGAATTAATTTTTTTTTTTTTTTACAAAATTCTGCCTAGTAACCAAGCAGGATGGCATGTGGTTATCATTGTTTAAGTTTCTAGACAATTCAGACCGAGTTAGGTGGAACAAAAATGGAGTTATGCAGTCTTTAAAACAGAGCTGACATTCCAACTTCTGGTTACTAGACATTGCCTTAAAGATCTGGATTTTTTGTTGTTGCTGTTGTTTGTTTTGTTTTTATTTATTTTTTCGAGACAGAGTTTCTCTGTGTAGTTTTGGTGCCTGTCCTGGATCTCGCTCTGTAGACCAGGCTGGCCTCGATCTCGCAGAGATCCACCTGGCTCTGCTTCCCGAGTGCTGGGAATAAAGGCATGTGCCACCACCGCCCGGCTTTGTTTTGTTTTTAATAGTTATTCATGTGATATTGGGCTGAAAAGTTTCAAATCTGGCACCTGATACCTGAGTTCTATGGTTTACAATACTTTTGCTTATTGGTTGATAGGGAGGTATCTAGTTATGAGCTGAGCACAAGGTTGCCACGCAGGCTTGGATGGGCATTCCTAGGAACTGTTTGTCTCTCGGCCCAGCCTGAATAACTCCATGTAATTTGGCCTGGGCCTGGGCTGGATTTGAATTCCAGTTCTGCCCATCAGTGGCTGGGCAGACCTGAGGGATTGACTCAGTTCTTCTGAGTGTCTTGCCTATAAAATGAGGGTCACGGTCTGCACCTCCTGGGACTGAGCACAATTCTCGATGGTCAGACTCTCATGTTTATGTGTGTCTTTGTAACCAGAGGCCTTTGAACTGCAAACTTGAGTGAGATGGTGTGTTTAACAGAGCTGGGGGTGCAGATGGTAGCCCACCAGCCTCTCCCCTCCAGGTAGAGAGCAACCCTAGCTCCAGGGAGTGAAGCTCCCTGGAAGGCTGGTGGCTTCCTTCTTGTAGGATTAGAGTCTAAACAGCTTGAGAGCAGCAGGAGGTAGAAATATTGGCTCTTTCTGCATCAGATACACATGAGTAAGCTCTCGGCTTGCTTGAAAACAACTAGCCCACTACTTTGACATTTGCAGTGTCTTCCTAAGATTCTGTGAGTGCTTTGTTTAAAACACACACACACACACACACACACACACACACACACACACACACACACACACACACTGTGTGTGTGTGTGTGTATGTATATACAGAGATTCAGGTACACAAAGATAAGATTTCCCTAGACTGGATGGCCAATTCTAACAGGAAGGGGAAGGAGGCTTGGGCCTCACTTGGGTCTTTGAGTCATACAATTCCAGGCATGTTGGTTCCCAATTTAGAGATTTTCACATATACCCTAATCCAGGGCTGAGTTACTGTCTATGTAGCCTACAATTTATGTCAATGGAAATCATTTCCAGCTTATTTGTGCACTATAAAATAGAGTGAAAAGAGCATTCATTCATTCCTTTTTTCATCCATTCAGGGTCTGTTTATTGGACATTTTACTGGTGAGGTACCAGAGAAAGCACAAAGAACGATTTCTTTACCTGCAGACTTTTGAGAGAGGAAGAGATGTTTCTCTCGACCCCTGCCAGCCTCCTAGCTGTGTATGATTGTATAAATAGCTGGGTTCATGTGCACATTCCTGTGTATACAAGACTGAATTGGGGAGTTGTGCTCATAAGTTAGAAACTTGCAGCATTCAGGTTGAGTCTGTATTTTTGGCCACCTGTGACACCAGTCAACAGTGCGAGTCTATGTTGCCCAGCGGCTCCCACTCAGGGGTACCTAAGTGTGGAAAATCTGAGCACTGTGCATTTCCAGGCGGTGTTTAGCACAAATGTAGGTGGAGCAGGTTTCCAATGAATGAAGGCTATTTAGAAGCGGTTTATTAGATTGGAGGCAGAAATTACACAAAGAGAGGTTTGTTATGCTTGTAACGGGGCAATAGGACATAAATTAACCATTTTCCAACGCAAATGTTTATTTTCTGCCAAGATGTTCAATTTAATTTTATTTCTGGACTGAAAGGGGATGCCTTCAGCATAGCCCTTCATTTTCTTTCTTTCTTTCTTTCTTTCTTTCTTTCTTTCTTTCTTTCTTTCTTTCTTTCTTTCTTTCTTTCTTTCCTTTCCTTGAGCTTTTAAAAACATTGTGTACTTACTGTAAATGCTGTATACTGAAGACAGCTTAATAATTGTCTGTACTGTGCTTATGTTTAAAAAAAAAAAAAAGCACACTCAAGCTGGAGAGCGATCTCCATCATTAAGAGTGGGTACTGGTCTTGTAAAGCACAGAGTTTAGTCTGCAGCACCTGTGATGAGAAACCTCCCCGACCTGTAACTCCAGACCTGGGGGATCTGATGTATCTGGGCTCCATGGGCACCTGCACTCACATGTCCATACCCCCTCCTCAGAAACATACACACACACACACACATTAATAAAAATAAATATTAAAAAAATAACTCAAAATAAAAACCACTCAAAAGTATTCCGAAGACTTCCCTATGAATACCTGAAACATTGGCAGGCTATTTATCTGACACGCAGAGAACCTTTATGCTTAAAAATGTAATTTGTGCATTTTTCTTTCTATTTTCTTCCTTGTTTATTTTGGGTAGTAATAAGGATTTCCAAACTTATGTCAAAAAAATATCTGCCCATTTTTTAGAAGTTGCTTTCAATGAGAAACTACAGATTCTTTGCAACGTGCTGAAGAGTCCTGTCCTGTAACTTGGCAAGCAGTGTAACCATAAAATCTACTGGTATTGCATAATAGTGATTTGAAAGCTGCCACTTTACGGGGACAGAAAATAAGAGCAGCCTTTTGCATTTTTTTTTCCTCTGCACCATTTTAAATTACAAATATTTAATTGGCTCAAGACCAAAAGCTCCTCACAGTTGGCACCCAGGGAAGCTGACCACCTCGCTAGCAAGGACACCTTTCCATAAAGCAAAAGAAAATAAATGGGGAGCACAAACGTGAAATTTAATAGCTGCTCCAACAGTAATTGACGTTCTGGAAAAACGTCACTAAGAAAATACCCCGTGTGTGCATCAAAGTCTCATTGGTTCCATATGCATGCCGCTGGAAGATTTTTATATTTCGTTCTGGAATTTCCCTCCCCTGTGCCCCTCCGCCAGACGCTCCGCGCTAATCCCCCATTTACACATTTAGGCTGACGCTGGGCAAGCCCCTGGGGGAAGGTTGCTTCGGGCAAGTAGTCATGGCTGAAGCAGTGGGAATCGATAAAGACAAACCCAAGGAGGCGGTCACCGTGGCAGTGAAGATGTTGAAAGGTGAGTGGGTGGATGGGAGGGCAGGGAGGGCCTTATCGAGAGTGTTCCTTTGTGACATGTGAACTCTGCGATGATGTGGGGTCAAAGAGCACATACTTGACCTCGAGGTTGAAGGGGTTTCAGGATAAATGAGCATCTGAGACAGAGGATTTACCTTGAGCTCTGTGTGCTTAGAAAAGAAAAGCCAGTTTAGGAGCAAGTGGTAGCTTGCTGGGCCCAGTTATTCTGACTGACTCTTAATGAGAGGTCCTGATTGATTCTCCTCTCTTGTGTATTCACGGGCTTAGGATGTTTCGGGGTTGGGGTGGGAATGTTGATATGGTTTGATATGGTAAATTTGGGACCCAAACTTTAACATACAAATAAGGAAAGGTAGGTATTGGAGTGGGAAGAAGGAGGGGCCAGGAAACAGAAAGCCACGTTTTGTCTGCCAAAATGTGGATCTCAAGAGTCACTTAGAAGCCAAAAAGGAAGGATAGGGGCTGATGCAGAATCTCAGGGATATGTAAGCAATAACCTCAGGATATACAAATGTCCTTTTTTTTTTTTTTTTTTTTTTTTTTTGGTGGGAGCCTGAATGTTTGCATACAACCTTTCCAACCCAGCTTGATGCCCAAGGAACTTAAATTACTTTTTACTGTTAACTTATCCTTGCATGGTATTCTTTTATATGAACAGTTAAAAGGAAAGGTCACATTATATATCCTGTTGTGGGAATCTCAGAAAGATTTCGTGCCCAGTGTTTCCCCAGCTTGTCGGCAGAGAGGTCTGTCCTGTAAGTGTAGGATGTTGCACGTGCTCAGGAGTTAGGCCATTTTTTTCTTTAGTAGGATGCTTACCACATCCCTCCCTGCTGAGAACATGAAGACAAGAAAGGGTCGGAATACCACTCATTCATTTTGTCTTCTTAGCTATTGACCTGAGATTCCCAGGGAACTCGGATGGTCCTTGCTGTGGAGGTTGATACCACAGAGAAGATAACAAGTATCTGGCTAGCAGGGCAGAGGCAGCCAGCCCCTGGGACCTGCTGGGAACTGTGGGGTAGGGAGGACCAGGCATTACACAGTTTTCTATAGGACTCCTGGTTTTGAGATCCATGGGGCTGTTGTAAAAAGGAAGGTTTAGGGGTTGGCCCTCTTCTTTAAGCACGATTGTCCACTATCCTTTCAATCATGGTGGGAGGACATTACCCCCAAAGCCTTCTCAGATTCTTTGTGACAACCAGAGTATGGCTAAAGTCTAGGGAAGGCAGCATGCTCAACTATGTGTCTACTGGGTGCTCTCTTCCCACCTCCCTTCCCTCTTCTCCACGTAGGTGAGGATAGAGCCATGCCCCTATTTCATTTTTTAAGCTGGATTCAGCCCTTATCTTTTTCTTTTAGCTCAGATTTTTTTTTTCTGTATTGACTTAGCTCAGTGGTAGACTGCCTGAGTGGCATGCACGTGGAGCCCTAGCACTACACGGAACAAAATGACAGCTGAGGAATTAACTTTAAGGAGGGCACACTGGAAAGGGTCTTAGCGCTTATTAGAAGCTGTGAGCCCGTGTGTGTTGGGCCTCTGCCATGCATGTGAGATGTGACTTGTACTTCTCTTTTAGGGTGGTAATTGGGAGTATTGAGAAGGCGTTTTGCTCACTCAGACTATTTCTTTATGCATACACATTTACAGATGCACTCCTGGCCTACTTCCTGGGCCTAACATAAGCTAAAGGTTGTGTTCAGAATTTTTGCTCTGTAAAAACAAATTTTGTAGTGATTCCCAATGTTCCTCCTATGGTTTCCTCCCTATTGCTCTTGGAGTTGTTGGGGGGCATCAGGAAGTTTGATGTGTTCCGAAAAGTATCTTAGATACATCACAGGATGGGGTTAGTTCACGATCAAGAACTTTGCTGTAAAAGACTTGGCCTTAGTGCTGGGGGCCTAGATTTGGTCCCAACTCTGACCATGTGACCTCTTTGATAGAGCAGGACACTCCCGTGCCTCAGCTTTTTATCTCTTCACTGATTAGATGGGAAAATGTTTTCGGTTCTAAAATTCAGCTCCATGGTGTTCTAAGAGTTTGATGGTTGAGAGATAGCCTGGGAGTTGGGAGAAGCCAACTGATTTATGATTCACCTATTTCATGTTCCTAGATGATGCCACAGAGAAGGACCTTTCTGATCTGGTGTCAGAGATGGAGATGATGAAGATGATTGGCAAACATAAGAACATCATCAACCTCCTGGGCGCCTGCACCCAGGATGGTGAGTAGGAGGAGGGGGTGTGTTCTGTTCCATTCACACACCGCACTGCTGGCCAGCAGACTTGATCTAGAAACAACCGTGCTGTCAGGTTTCTGCTCTTAGGGCTTCTCAAGACCATATATTCCCATCAGACATGTAGTGCACACCTATCCCAGCACCCAAGAGGCTGAAACAGGGGGATCACAAGTTGACACCAGCCTGGGGTACATAATAAAATTGTCTCAAAAATACAGAAAAGTAGAGGCTGGAGAGATAGTTCAGTCAATAGAGGGCCGGCCTTGCAACAGCATGAGGACCTGTCAAATCCGTATTTAAGTTGAGTTTTTGTGATCCTAGCCCGGGGGAGGTGGAGAAAGGTGGATCCCAGAATTACTGGACCCCGAGCTTAGCCTTCTCAGTGAGTTTCTGGTCAGTGAGAGGCCCTGTCTAAAACACAAGGTTGTCCTCTGGCTGCCACAGATAAGCACACATACCCGCTTGTGTACCCACGTATACAAATACAAACAAACATATGCACACATACATACACACATTTTTTTTAAGTCACTTTTATGACTTTACCCTTGGGAAAATGTTACCAGCCACAGATGCACAGCAGGTCTGTGGCTGCCCCTGGGGGTTATGGGAAGTTGGGCATGGGGGCTGTTTTGGAAAAGGCTTTCTTCTGATGCTTTTGTTATGTGAGGGGCCAAGAGAGATTTCTTAAAATAAGACCAGTATGTTTTGCTTGAGAAGTTCTTCCCTTAAAATGGGGACTGAGGAATCCTGTCTTGCTGTAGGCAGCAGATGGCTGAGCTCTCGAGAATAGCTTTACAGAGAGAAAGTGGAAGGAAAGAGCAATCTCCCTCGGGGAACGATTCCCTGAGTGCTCTCAGGAGTGCCGACTGGCGCTTTAGAAATCAATCCGACAGTAATTGGGGACCTGAAAAATGCTTGTGCGGCTCCTTTAGGTGTGCGGGGATTGGAACCTTCTCCTCCAAAGGGCAACTGTAGATATTTTAGACTTTTGTGGACCTGTGGTCCTTGTTACAAATACTCATCACTACCATCATATTGGAAAAACAGCCTTTATGATACAGATATGAATGGGCATGGCTGTGGGACAATAAAATATGATGACTCAGACTGGTGTTGGGCAGGACGTGGCCTGGGGACCATTCTTTCCAGCCCTGGAGTCCACAGCATGCTCTGGCTGTTTGAGCCATCTAAATTCTCATCTTTTATTTCATCCTACAAACTTAGTATTTACTTATCGTTACAATATATGTGTATGCGCGTACACACACACACGCACACGCACACGCACACGCACACAGAATGGTTCAAGGGAATTGGAAGGGTCAGGCTTCTGATGGCTGTTGCTTTCCCAGGAAGACAGAGCAGTGGTTCTGAACCTGTGGGTCATAACCCCTTTGGGAGTCAAATGACCCTTTCATAGGGGTCACATATCAGATAGCCTGCATATCAGATATTTGCATTACAATTCATAGCAGTAGCAAAATCACAGTTATGAAGTAATTACGAAAAGGATTCTGTGGCTGGGGGTCACCACACCATGAGGAACTGAATTGAAGGGCTGTGACATCAGGAAGGTTGAGAAGCACTGAAGGGCACTGGCCCGAAAGTGACTGCAACTCTGTCTTATTTCCTTAAACCTTGGGAAGTTATCATGTTGATCATCACCATTTTGGAGAGATTGGAAATGGGGGTCTTTTTTTACCCATGCCTTTCTGCTTGATAACAGCAGCGAAAGGTAGGGCTGTTGCCAAGTGACAGACTACCTGTCCAGCACTTACCGAGTGTGTTCAGGGTTCTGGGTTCGATCTTCAAACACTCCAAAACCATAGGAGGTTGAAAATGGCCGAAAACTTTGCTGAGTCACCCAAGGGTGGTTCCTGCCTTCACTGCCTTAGGGAGCTTCTTTTCTCTGTCACAGGGCCACTCTATGTCATAGTTGAATATGCCTCGAAAGGCAATCTCCGGGAATACCTCCGAGCTCGGAGACCACCTGGCATGGAGTACTCCTATGACATTAACCGAGTTCCTGAGGAGCAGATGACCTTCAAGGACTTAGTGTCCTGCACCTACCAGCTGGCTAGAGGCATGGAGTACTTGGCTTCCCAAAAAGTGAGTCCTTCCCATTCTGCTTGATTGAATGCAAAAGCCAGTTAAGTCTTTGAAGAAGCTGGGCGGTTCAGACATGTTCATTTGCTTGATCAAGTCCTTGCATGTCTTGTACAACATGGAAAATATTTGTGGTGTTGTTCATATTCCAGTTTAATGGACTCTTGAACGGCCAGAGCAAACACATAACAACTTCAGGAGAGTGGGCTCTGTTCCAAGGCAGGGCAGGTGGGATGATCCTGGGCTGATGGGCTTCATTCGGAGTGAGCTTGGGCCATAGACTTGGGTGTTAAATTTAGAATGATCAGCTTGATGTGGAATTAAATGATCTGAGAATGGAGATTGAGCACAGGAGTAGTTTTGACATTGAGAGTCTGGGATTTCTGTTTATTTTGTCTCGTTCGGTGATCCTGTGGTCAGAAGTTGGCCAGGTCCCCTGAGGTGAAAGGTTGGCATTCCAAGCAAGCCACTCACAAAGGAACTCAAAGCATTCCAGTTATTCTGGAAGGTGTTAGGCAGGTGCTCAGAGTTTTCGTGGGTATTTCTGAGGACCTAGGACACCCTTCCTCAATCCCACACAGGGCACGAGGGTGCTGTGTGGGCGGAGATGGGCTGGCTCCTGCCTGGAATGGAGCTTGCTGCATTTCCATCATCCTTAACTCCTCAGGTTGCCAGAGACAAAAAGGATGATCCCCTGGCGGGGCGCTCCTCTGTCATTTGGAGCATGGGCTACTTGAAGGGTCATAAATCTGGATTCCTCCAGGGGTCTCAATAGTGTCAAGAGTGAATGAGGTGACCTGTGTTGGAAGGTGCAGGTGGCGGGCACTCTAGGGCTAGATGGTCCTGAGCCCTGCTCTCCATCGCCTGGGAACAATGGCTTAGAGTTATCATGTGCTCTGAGTTTTGCATTGCTTTATTTTATTACTTTTTTCTATTTTCTTTAGAGTTTACAGCTTATAAGTTTTCTTTTTCATTGTTTTCTTATAGCATCTATAAAACCTCCTAACATACAGGTTTCAAGAAGCCAAATTTGAGCAGTTTCGAGTGTTCTGATTTTGTACATGTGTATGTGCACATGGTGGGGAGGGGGTTGCCCTCAAGAAAATCTTTGCCATCAAGAAACAGACAGACAGATATAAAATGTGAGACATTTGACAAGATACCAGTTTAGATTATCTGTGTCATGCCTGTTTAAAAAATACTGGGAGAGCTGGGGATATAGTAGAATGCTACTGCCCAGCATGCATGAAGCCCCGGGTTCAATCCCCAGCATTATATAAACCATGCATGGTGCTACAGACCCATAGTCCCAGCACTCAGGAGACTAGAAATTCAGGGTCATCTTCAGCTAAGTATTGGGTTTGAAGCCAGCCTGGAAGACATGAAATACAGACACACAGGCAGAGACAGAGAGATAGATTTGATTAAAGAGGCTAAGAGACAAAACAGCCTGATGTAGAGGTGTGACAATCCTAGACTGGCTCTTTGGAGTGGGAGGTAAAGGCCAGATCTTACTGTTAGTGACTGATCCTTGAACATGGACTGTATCTTATGTAACACTACTATGTTCAAGTTGGGTTTGGACTGGGGTAACCATGGCATTGTGTTAAGATGGGGGATGCATAGTTGGGATATCTCTTACCCCAAATTCTTAAAAACACCAGAGTTAGAGTTTTAGGGTGAGTTTTTGTAATATTTGCTTGTACTAAATGAAACCCAAGTCTGTTAAAATCAACTGTTTTCTATGAACTAGATTCACATAGCCAGAGGGTACCTTTACATAGTATTTTTAATGATTTTGTACATAAAACAAAGTTTTGTGATCTGGAATTTTCCACCCATGGCATCCTGTCAACACTGCGATGATTTGGATTTTTGGATTAGGAAATGTTAAGGAACCAAGATGTGAAGTAACTGTGATGCTTGCAGCTCACTTCTAAAGGGATCAGCAGTGAAAACAAGCAGATTGTGTGCTTATGCATGTGTGTGTGTGTGTGTGTGTGTGTGCTTATAGAGTTGTACATGTGTGCATTTGTGTGTGTTTATGTGTGCATGTATGTATGTGTCTACAGGTATATGTATATGCCTGTATGCGTGGGTGTGTGTGTTTGTTTTTTGGTGTGTGTAGGCTGCACACAGAGTAACTGAATGAGCATCATAAACAAATCTGGCCAACGTGGAAAGCCATGGCACTATGTCACTGTGAAATGTTTGGATTATTTCACATGGAAGCCTGGGCCAGGCAGTCAGCCATAGGCAGCCTGTTAACTTCTCTAGGCTTGGTCGCTGCTGGAAGTCCTCCTTGGTGGGAGATGGGGGAAGTGTTTGTATGCAGTATGGCTTGCAGCTGATGCAGAAGTGGTAGGAGAACCACCTCTTCATTTTCTTCAGTCCCCAGGATTCACCAGGTGACTGTTCTCTGGGTTGGAATGTCCAGTGGGGTGGCCAGAACAGATGTCATTCTTGATTTCTTGAAACAAGAGTTAGGAGTAACAGTAGGAAAAAATGCCAGTAAATGTGAAATAAAAATAAGTACATAAACAGCTAGAAACATTGTGATAAAGCCCTACTTATTCAGGGCCTTACGGTGCCAGGCCAGGGCTGGCCCCTGGGCTTGGCTCTTGGGGCTGTACAGAGCTATCAAGCGTGAGTATTAGGGCCAGGTGTGTGCTTAAAATTTGCCCTTGTATGGCACATTGGAAATACCGAGTTCCTCTTTGGGCCAAACTTTTATCAGGTCTTAAGACACTGAAAAGAAATTGGTAGTTGGAATTTGGGTACATTTTACTGTCATGTAATGGGATGATTAGGTGAGGGGAAGCAGGGAGATGAAAGACAACTCCTGATGTCCAGCTTGAGAGACTAAATGGTGGTGTAGCTTCCCAACATGAGGAAGACCTGGGAGCCAGGAGGCAGGACAGGAAGTAATTTCAGTAGAAAATGCAGAGCTCACATTGGAGAGCTGGTTAAGGGAAGGTGTCAGCCAGCAAGCCATAGACTGGAGCTCAGCCCTGAGGCCTGCACGTCATTAGGAGACCAAAGGGTGTGACTTCGATTATGGTGGTGAACTAAAGGGAAGATGAGATGAGGGAGGCTGAGAGGCCAGGATGCCATTCTTGGGTACCACAAAAAGGGTTTCTGGGCTGAAGTTGAGGTCAGCTGTGTATCCCTGTTCGGAGTCGGGGAGGAACATGCTGTTCCCTGTGGTCACAGAATTAGTGGAAGTTCCGCACTGCCCCAGTATTGTGGATTTGAGGTTTCTTGGTTCGCAGCCGCTAGGTAAAGTGGAGCAAGGGCTGTCACGTGAACTTTGAAAGGGGAGTGGGTACATTTGGGGGTTGCAGAAGCAGTGGGGAGTAGGATTGTCCTCACAAATAAGATGGTGACCATTGTAGTTCCTCTTGTTAAAAATTGCCAGCTACCGCTTGGGAGCCTATATCGCCTGTCACAGCGCGTGGCAAGCATCCGACACCAAGTGCATCATGGGTACTTAAGGTCATCCACCATAGATTGGCTAGGATCCATTTATGGAGAAGAGTGCCAGGGATAGCTAGAGCATGGTGGGGATGCTTTGTACCCAGGTAGACAGAATCACTGTTTTCTGTGATAAGACCTATATGTTCATGGGGCTAAAGGGGGAAGGACTGGTTCCAGACCTGGGTCCCCCGGGCCTCTGCCCAGGCACACTCTGACCTCAGGGCTTTCCTGATTCTCTCCAGATCCAGGCAGATCCATAGAGTCCCTGCCCCCGGCTGTGGTTAGTCACACTATGTGGCTGTCTCCATCAGTTTGCAGAAGAGCCCAGGGTAGATGATTCTAAGTGCGTCTCTGGTTAGCTGTGTTGTCCTAACCTCTCTAGCTCGTGCCCGTCTGCAGTGAAGGCCCTGCAGAGGTATGCGAGGGTGCTGGATGAAGATCTTAAGAATGCTTCCCTGAGGAGGCATCACTTCTAGAAACAAAGAGCAAGTTCTAGAACGTGAAAGAGGAGGGAGTGGGGGAGTGGTGGGCCTCAGAGGTGCAGAAGGTGACAAGGGACGGCTGGTGTCCCAGAACTCTGAAAACAACCCAGAGGACAGCTCTGGGGGTATTCAGATGAGGCACCGTGACTGACCTCAGGCCGCTGACATAGCTGTGTGGGTAGGAGGTGGAGCCAGCCAAGGAAAGAGACAGTATGGCACATAAAGTGTTTATAAAAATCCTTGCTATTTCTAGTTCAAGGATATTCATTTTATTTAAAAGCAAGCTCCACATCCCTACCTGGGACACCAGTCTCATAGGTCACCGTGAGAATTAGATAAGATGCATGTGGACCAGCTCCCTATCTTCATCAGGGGTATTGGACTTCCTTTCCGTAAGAACCTGTGGGGAAACCTCCCTAGGGCCTACATTCTGTAGACAGTAAGTACTCTAGGCCGGAGAACAACTCAGACCTCTGTGTGCGGTAGGATTTGGGGATTTGGCTCGCCTTTAGCTATTTTCTTCTTGAGCACGGGTTCCCGGTCTTCTGTGTAGCCCTCGGTATTTCCCAGCGCCCTGGGATACAGAATGAGCGAGATGGTAGCAGTAGCCTGTGGCAGCCTCTCGGTCCCTGTTGAGCCTCGATGTGTGGTCGGAGCCCCCTGCAAGGAAAGCCAGATTCTTCTGACCACTCGGCTTGCCAAACAGAGAGAACACATGTCAGCGGGAGCACACACCACCAGGAGAACTTGGCCGGGGCCTTGGAAGTTGAATTTGAAGAGGCCTCCAACCCGGTAATGCGCTCCAGCCCAGGCAGAGCTCAGGCAGCCCTGGGAGCTCTCACATTTCCCACTCCGAGTCTGGCCGGGGACATGCAGACTTGGGTGGCTTGCTGCTACCTCATCTCTGATCTTGGCCCACCCACACATGCAAGTGAACCCCGGGGGTGCTCGGGCATGGGTGAGGGCAAAGCTAAAATTCCTTATTCATGTTTCAGAAGCAGTTAGGCTAGTTCCATTTTTATGTGGTCATTTCATGGAGTGCTTACAATAGGTCATTCCCAGTTCGCTCAGCCAGTGGATGAAATCTCTCGGCTTCGGGTGATCATTAACCTTGATTCGTAACCTATATAAAGGCGTTTGAGGGTGGTGCTTGCTTCTTTGTACCACATCTCTTCTAAAAATAGAGGTGGGTGATCCGGGGTCCTATTTACCGTGTAACTTAATGAAATTGGAGACTGTTAAAGTACAGTTGAAACAAAATAGCCGTGGATGGCCTGGCCTTCGTAAATAATAGTGACCAAACCTCCCTGAGACTGGTTACTGTTGAGACAGTGCACCCTCCCATCAGATGTATCATAACAAGCAGAGATGTACCAGGTCCTGATGTATGTGCAGACACAGCTTAGCCCCTGCACAGGCTGGCCATTGTAACAGACTGCACTGAGAATATGGACAGACGGACATTGGCTGGGCAGTGAGCCAGGAAAGGACATGCTGGACTGTGTCTGAAGCACATGGTGTATGCGGCATAAAGGGGGAATCCAGAAAGCCACTGGGCAGTTAGCGTAGCAGTCCGGGGTTGGGGGTTGGGGGGAGGGCAGTGACCGCAGCCTGGCCTCAGGGATGAGCCGTGGAGGACAGACTTTGGAGACATCTTAGAGCTGGAATGATCAGGACTTGAGTGTAGAATATGGACCTTTCTGTGTAAGGACCAAACAGGATAGGAGTCGGGGAAGTAGACATGTTGACTTTGAGATGTCAAGAGGGCATTACTGTCTGTGGAAATGTCCCAGAATGACTTGACAATGAATCCTCCAGTCTCCGCAGAGGCCGGGATGGAGGTAGAGGTTTGTGACTGCTTTGTGTATCTAAGAATTGATGCCCCAAGGATAGATGAAACACAAACAGCTTGTAGCAGTTTCTTTGCTTTGGAGGGACAGGGGAAAAAGAGAGTCAGCCCAAGGCTCTGCTAGAGAGTGAAGCAAGGGAAAGGGGGATGGGGGCGCTGCAGTAGAGGCACCATTTCTAGAAACAGACATCCTCAGTGTCCACCTGCAGAGAGGGAAGACGTGCGGGTCTTAGAAGAGGCCAGTTGGGTCTAACTGGGGGCTGTCCTCACACAGCCTAGAGGCAAGGGTGGGAAAGACAGACACCACTCAGGGAAAGGAAAGACAGAAATGACAGAACTAGACCTTGCGAAGACCCAGTGTTTGTAGGACCTGAGGTCACATTGGTGGAGAAGTGACAGGATGAAGAAGACAGTTGGAGTTGAACCCAGTCATCTGAAAGTTGGACTTTTGCCGACTGGAGAGAGCAAGTGTGGAACTCGAGGAGTTTTGAATGGTATCTGATGTCCAGTTTGTGTGAAACTGTAAGAGACGCACTGGTGTTGTGGGGCACTTGCAGATAAAAGAGAATGTGGTGATGTAATCAACCTTTCCTGACTCAGATGACCAGGGCCTTTGTTTGTTTATTTAAATTAGGATGAGTGATGATTGCATCACATTTGGGGCTCTTGACAAGGCTAGTCAGCCTGTTGACTTTACAGCCCAGTATGGCTCTTAAAGTATTCTGCACCCAGTTTTTGACTTGGGATGTGTTTTCTGTCTTGCTTTTTTTTTTTTTAAAGAGTCTATTTTTCTTTTGATTCCTAAAACACATAAGGATTATTTCTCTCTCTTCTTCCTTGATTGCAGTGTATCCATCGAGATTTGGCAGCCAGAAACGTGTTGGTGACAGAGAACAATGTGATGAAGATAGCAGACTTCGGCCTGGCCAGGGATATCAACAACATAGACTATTACAAAAAGACCACGAATGTGAGTGTGTGACGTCACACTGAGGGTGGGGCCAGGAAGGTTACAGAATGACACAAGTTTCTCAGCGGGAGAGCCGTGGGGGCTTCCCTCCATACTTCATTTGGTAGTTTTTGCTTAACTCTGCATCACCCAATTTAGGCGACATCTGAGATAGGTTTAGTATATATGGAGCACTCTTTTTCACAGAATAACAACCAGTAGCCTCGGAGGCTTTGTAACGGCTCTCTTAGGAACCTTCATAATTGGGGGATGGAGAGATGGCTCAGCTCTTCAAGCAAGGACTGGAGCTTGGAAGTTTGCTGGCTTCAGTTTTGACTAAGAGGCTATCGGGGTATAGCTGTGTGCTAGGGAGACAGATGATAATGAGAATACAAAGAAACGGCACTCCGACACCATGCATCATAGCCATTATTTAACAGAGCTGGTTGGAGCTTATTTCTACCCGTAGTGATAAACTGATGAAACCCATTAGAAAGCCGTCTCTTCCCTCAGAAGGTAAGGTAGATACCTGGGAGCGGTGTATTAGGGGAGCATGGGCTGCCTACCACTGGGTGCTAGGTGGGTGCTCAGGTTTGGAGCCCAAATTCAAGACAGGTTAGAATAGGGAAATGAAGAAAAGACAGGGACCTAAATCTACTTTTCAGACCTGGTTCTTGGAACCAACCAGGAAGTCCTGACTTGAACTGAGACCCTTTTTTTTGTTTTGTTTTGTTTTTAATTTTTATGGACAAGCAAACAGAGGTCCCGTGCATGTCACCCCAGTAATTTCCTCCACATACCAACAAATGCACAGACTTGTCTCCCTCCACACATGTGGGAAGGTCCTGCAAGACCTAACCAATCAGTGCAGCTCTTAAGTCCTTTATTTGAAATTTTGACAGCATTAGAAAGCCAGGTGTGGGAGGTCAAAGGCTGAGGCAGGAGGACTGCCAAGAGTGTGAGCCTGTCCTGGGTCAATTGTAAGTTGTGGGCCTGCCTGGGCTGCAAAAGTGAATCGGTATTCTGACAGAGCCCGTGGCCCTGGTGGGCTTCTGCAGTGCTCCTGTAAAACCTAGGGGTGTCTACATTTTCTTACAGGGGCGACTTCCTGTCAAGTGGATGGCTCCTGAAGCTCTTTTTGACAGAGTTTACACCCATCAGAGTGATGTGTAAGTAACGACTGTCCTTGGCGTCTATGTGGGTTGAGTTGTAGAACTACTTAGGTTCTACATGTTGGTAGAGGGCATAGGTCTCAGATGGCATCGTGAGTTTATGGTAGATTGGTACCCAATGTTTGGTTCCTGATCTGCCTACCTTTGGGAGGTGGGGACGCCGTCCTCCTGCCACAGTGGCAGCACCCTGCACCCATCACAGGTGGCAGATGCTCACTCACCACACTCGGTCTCATTTGTCAAGTGGGTGGTATGCTCTGCACTCCCGTAAGGAAACACTCTTAGCTGAGCCTGGAAGTGTATGTGTTCGTCCTAGCCCTCAGAAGAATCACAAGTTCAAGACCAACCTGGACTACATGTAGCAAGCTCAAGGCCAGACAGGGATATATAGTATGAACCTATCTTTATAAAAAATTAGAGGGGTTGGGGATTTAACTCAGTGGTAGAGCCCTTGCCTAGCAAATGCAAGGCCCTGGGTTCGGTCCTCAGCTCTGGGAAAAAAAAAGACAAAATAACAAAAAGCCTATAAAAATTAGAAAAGAGAGAAGACCCTGAAGTCCTTCCTAGTTAGGTGTCTGGGATTGTTCTTTAGCCCGGGTTTGTCCTTAAAGGTCAGTGCTGAATGAGGAGTGATCAGTTTGGATGATCACCACATCTGCTTGCTGTGGTTATTATAAATTTTTAAGTCTTGTCTTAGCCTCTGATAATGTTCTGGAAATACAGCAGAAATTACATAATATTTCTCTGATGACTCATTTAAACTACTGTCAGAGCTAGGTTCCAACTGATATTGTAGATTGGGAAATTTAGCTAAAAGATGCTACCAGAAGAAACTGGATAAAAGATGCTTTTTTTTTTTTTTTTCAAGTTCCTATGGGTCTGTAGTTATTCCAAAGGACGAAGGTTTTATATTGTTTTGTTTTTAATTTGGAAGTTTTTGTTTTTTGGAAGGTTTCTGATGTGGGTATTGATTCTGCCCCAGCATGCTGGGTCCCGTCAGCCTTCCTAGGAGGGAGTCACAGTTTTTACTTGTACATGAATATACTGAGGCTCTGAACTGTTTTTGCCTATGTTGTGGCCCCTGCTTATGTTTAGTAGAAAATCAAGGACAGTTTCAGTGTTGCACGAGTGTCGTCCAGAACTGCAGGGCACAAGTAACCTACAGTTCTCTGCTTAATTTTCTCTTAACCTTGAGTCCACCAAACTAGGTTGGGAAAATCCAAACGTACCTCTCTGAGTTGTGTACAAACAGCACCCTGCGAGGTCTTCTCGCTTTCTGCTGGGTGAGCCTCTTCTTCTGGGGCATGAAATTCTTCCACAGTAATCCCAGCCCTGTGCTGGCTCCCTCCGCATCACACGAAGTCACAGAATCTCTGCCCCACGGATGCTCCACCAGCCATCTAGGGCAGGCATCCCCTCACAGAGTCAGCTTTCTGGCCTTATTCTGTCATCTGTAGATCCAGGTCTGTGGCAGCCACCAGGGTGATGGGTGATTTAGACAGAAGAAGCCTGAAGTCGAGGAGTCTAGACCTCCCACATTAGTTCACACCACATAAAAGACAAAGAACTTCATGAGACCGTGGTGTCGCTCTTTGTCAATTAATGGAAAATTCCATCAGACCATCCGCATGTCGTCCTCATTTAGGGAGGCTCCTGAGGGGTCAGGAAAGGGCATGTAGGATGGATTGCGGGAGGGCTCATTTATCTATGGATGTTAGAAGTGAGTGGGTGTTTATTTTTTTAACTGACATGTTTAGGTTTCTGCGATCTGGGCACATTACTAATGCTGTGTTTTTTCTTTGCAGCTGGTCTTTTGGGGTGTTAATGTGGGAGATCTTCACTTTAGGGGGCTCGCCCTACCCAGGGATTCCCGTGGAGGAACTTTTTAAGCTGCTCAAGGAGGGACACAGGATGGACAAGCCCGCCAACTGCACCAATGAGCTGTAAGGGCTGTGGCCGCCCCTGCTGACAATGTCGTAGACTCACCACATCTGTCCTGTTTCTCCAGTCACGTCTTGGGTTCCTCAGGCCCCCATTTTCTAAACACGTTCTAAGGAGAACTGTTGAGGCTGTCTGGGCTCACTCCCAGCACTGAGATAGAAAGATCCACAGACAACTATGACTTGTCCTAAAGAAAGGCATCCTTCCAAAGTATATGAAGCGGGCCTTCAGTCTGGATACCCGTGGGAAGGGGTGTGCTGTGCCACACAGCGACATGAACACCCATAGGTCAGATACCAAGCAGGAATGCCACAGGCAGGGCTGCTCCTGTGGAATGTACAAGGTTGTCCACGGTGCCAACAATGCCAAGTAGGAAATGGGCTCTTTCCATTAATCACTGATCGGTTGTCATGACAACTAGGCATGGTGGCTCACGCCTGTAATCCCAGTACTCTGGAGGCTGGAGCAGGAAGGTTCCCACAAGGTTGAGGCCAGCCTGGGCTACAGAATGAGACCCTTTCTCGATAAAATAAAATTTTAAAAGTAAGTTAATTTTTTTGAAAAAGTGATGGGGACAGGGAGTTAGTCATTTGGGAAAGCGCTTACCACACAAGCCTGAGGACCTGAGTTCATTCCCAACACCCACACAAAAGTGTGGGCACAGTGGTGTGAGCACTTGTAATCCCACAGACTGCAGAGGTAGAGCCAGGAAGACCCATGGGGCTTGCTGGCCCGCCTAAAATAGCAAACCTCATGTCTCAGTGAGGGACCCTATCTCAAAGAATAAAGTAGATGGTTTCTGAAGAACAATACCCATGGTTGACCTCCAAATGTGCACACATGCATACAGATAGATAGATAGAGAGAGAGAGAGAGAGAGAGAGAGAGAGAGAGAGAGAGAGAGAGAGAGAGGAGAAAAGGAAATTGCTATTACATTAACCACACTAACCCTGATTGAATGGACTAGTGTGTTTGGCTACCCGTATTTTCAAGCAAAGTTTATCCTGGTGCCATCGTGAGGGTCCCGTTTCTGCTTATGAAAGTGTGAGCTGGTTTCTAGGAACGCCTTCCTCACACTGTAGGTGAAATTGTGTTGTGTTAATGACGCGTGCCGTGCCGTGTGCAGTGAGGTGCCGCCCCCCACCCCCCACCCCACTCTGGGGCAAACTAAGAAAGTGATTGTCCCAGAGACTGCCTCCTATTGTGTGCTCCTTCATGGGGATTTCAGAGCAGTAATCCCAAGGAGCACTCTCGGGTGTGCAGTGGAGAGCTGATGAATGGCCACTTTTTATAGCGTATTATATAAAGGCATTTATTGTGTGCCTTGTGTTCTGTTGCTTTTTCTAACATAGAGGGTCTGTCGAAACTGATCATCAAGATAAGGCGGGAAGCTTGGACTATCCAAGAGTTAATCAGGAAGTTAGCTCAAAGCTCTGTGGTGGCAGATTAGTTTGCATAAACCTTCTAATTGTGGTTTCTGAATACATATAGTTTTTTTGAGCTGAGGAACTTTTGTCAACAGACTTTAAAAAAAAAAAACAAAACAACTAAAACCCGAAGTGTAGTTCAGGCAGGAGTGTATGGAGGGAGAGGAGAGTGCAGCTACGTCTCCTTCCATTCTCTAGAGATGGCTGAAAAGTGTGACGACGACGTCATGGTGGGTCACACTGTCACAGAGGTAGTAGCAAAACACACAGATGCCCCTTTTGGATGCAGAGTCGCCCCCCTAAAGCGTTCTGGGTTGCAGAGGAGTTGCCGTAATGTTAGTGCTTCTGTAGTTGTAGTTCATTATTTAGGGCCTGTCCCCACGCCACCTGTCCAAACCATCCACATCTGTCTATCAAGTGCTTAATGACATCAATTCACCAGAGAAATCCTTCTTCCTAGGTATATGATGATGAGGGACTGTTGGCATGCTGTACCCTCACAGAGACCCACATTCAAGCAGTTGGTGGAAGACTTGGATCGGATTCTAACTCTCACAACCAACGAGGTAAAAGCTTCCTTCCTGGAAGACCCTGCTTGGCTCAAGAGATGCGTGTTTGTAAAATGCAAGCTCCCCTGTTGGAGTCGGTGGCTGTGTGTGTGTGGCTGTGTGTGTGTGTGTGTGGCTGTGTGTGTGTGTGTGTGGCTGTGTGTGTGTGTGTGTAGGGGTCAAGCAGAGTTAAACTGTGTGTTCCTTTCCAGTTTTTTTTTTTTTTCCCCTCAGAACTGAGTTTTGAGAATTCTGACTCATGAGGCTGGAGGCTGAGGCTCCCCTGAGTTGTCTTCATGGCAACTGGTGGTGGTGTGTATGTGTGTGTGTGTAGAGAGGAAGAGGTGGAAATGTTTTGTGGTAGTATTTGGTGTACGTGGGAAGGTACTGGCATGTAACGTGAGCCCTGGATTCTGTGTTTTGGTAGTTAGTGTGAATGCTGCTTGCGCTCAGGGGCTGACCAGCTTGGTGAAAGGCAGTGAGGTTCTATCATTTCCATGTAGTACCTGCCCTATGTAAGCCTGTCTGGGAAGACATGTGGCTCGGATCTTTCTGTGTGCCACATGTGCCACACGTATCATGTATGAGTTATGTAATTCTGTTATGAGTGACAAGACTTTTAGGTTGACAGTTGGAGCCTATAGTTAAAATATTTATCCTAGGAGTGGAGTTGGGGGGGGGGGTAGGTAGCTAGTTGTTGCTAGAGTGGTTGCCACACAAGTGTGGCACTCACCCCGAAAGCCTGGTGTGATGATGTTCTCTTGCAATCCCAGCACGAGGGAGGTGTAGACGGGTGGATCCCTGGGACTCAATGGCCAGCTAATCTAACCTCTTGGGCAAGCTTCAAGTTCCAACAAGAGATACTGTCTCATAAAACAAGGCCTCCACATGCGTGTATATGTGAATACACGCAGAATATTTCAGTTTTTGTACTTGTAATTTATGCCAACCAAAGATACTATTTTCTGTTACTCTGCCTAAATACAGCCATGTCTCTGACTTCAACATAAACCAAGTGACTGTTAGGGTTTTAGAAAGAATATTCTACAAGCAGAAAAGCTGATAGACCCACACAGTCCAGGGAAACCCTCTGCTAGAAATTGTAAACAAATTTTGAGATATTCCCTGAATGTGCCGAGCAATATTCCCTCATGGGAAAAAAAAAAAAAAAAGGTTGATGTAGATTTCACACCAGTAAAAAGTTTAAAAATCTCCCAGATACTTAAAAGGAAAAGAATACAGTTAATTTCTGATTTAAAAAATAGAGTGATGAGAAGGAAAAACAGTTGAATGTAGAGATGTAAAGCCTTAATGTGGCAGCTTTATCTTGTGCTCTTGGCCAGGGCTTGGGCTGGACGAAGAGGGAGCCTGCATTTAAATGAACACAGCTGACCTTCAGAAGCTGAAAGAAAGGAATAGTTCAGGGGGGACGAGTGGGGGGGGGAGCCAACTTTCTTCTCTTGCCAAAATTGTTGTTTCTAGCCTAAGTTCCTTTAACCCTAGGCTTGGAATCCAGTGATATTCCCCCCCCCCCCCCATCAGATCTGAAAGTTACAGCTTCATTTAGAAACTGGGAAGGGCACTAAGGTTTTCATACAATGATCCCAGGTCTGCACTCAATGTTAAGTATTGATATATTTATGTTTAAAGAGGGACCCATTTCTACTGAACTTTATATGCAGATCCTAAAATAAGAGAGCAAAATGCCTTATTGTCTAACGGATATAAAAATCGAAGTTTCTTTCCTTCTTAAAATCATTACCACATGCTCAAGAAAAATGGTTCCATTTAGGACAAAATTTCATTTTTATCATTGTAAGCAAAAAGTCCTCTTTTGATGTGGTGGGCGTGTTTGTTTCTGGTCGTGCGGTTAATGCTGATGTTGTTGGAGCCGACACATCCCCCTTCTGGGATGGCGACTCTTTCTCTTGCCAGCCCTGGTGATGAATTACAGTGGTTTTTGTCTTTTAAACCGTACGGTCGCCAGCATTCCATGGACTCTCTGCTGATAACCCTGGGGCAGTGTGTGCTCTAGTCCGCGCTTTTGCCCCCTCTCAGCAAAACCCCGTGTCAGAGAGGATTGCTGGCCTCTGGGTATGTAAGCAAAGCCACCTTATTGTGCCAGGGCCGCGAGGCAGCCAGAGTAGGAAGGCCCCTGTTTTGAAATCTTTGCAGGGCTGGGGATGTAACTCAGTTGATAAGAGTGTTTGCTTAGTGTGCACACAGCCCTGGGTTCATCCCCCAGCACTCCATAAACTGAGCGTGATTGTGCACACCTGTGGTCCCAGCACTCGGGGAGGTAGATGCAGGAGGATCAGAAGTTCAAGGGCATCTTCAGCCACGTAGCAGGTTGGGGGCCAGCCTGCAATCCTTAAGACCCCGTCTCAAAACAGAGAGGAAGGAAGGAAAGGAAAAAAAGGAGACAGACCACACACACACACACACACACACACACACACACACACACACACACACTCACTCACTCACTCACTCACTGAGAGACAGAGACCAAGAGATACACATTGAGAAACAGAGAGAGAGAGAGAGACAGAGAGAAATCTTTTCCTAGTTTCCAACCAGGGTTGGCCAGTACTTTCTGTAAGGGCCGGAGAGTAAACATTTTCAGCTTCGAGGCCATATGGTCTCTGTCGAAACTCAGCCGTCCTAGCATGAAAGCAGCCCCAACTCTACGTAAATAAATGAGTGCCTGTCTTCCACTAAAACTTTATGGACTCTGAAACTGGGAAACTTATATAATTTCATATGAACTTGTATCATTTCACATCATTGGTTGCCATAAGAGATGACTCTTAATTTGATTTTTCAACTGCCCATGTACAAATGTTGAGAAGCAGCCTTGTTCATGGGTCAAACAGAAATATACCAGGGCTCTCTCCCTGCCCAGAGCTGGAGGAAGAGGAATTCTGAGTGAGCCAGAGAGACCTCGGCAGTAGCCAGGGCTGCTTTGAGGAGTGGAGAAACTTTATGAACTTCACGTTTTCAAGACTAAACCCCCCTTCCCCTAGATTTTTCTTTAACAGCCCATTATGGATTTAACATTCATGAGGGTATCCAGGCCTTTCCCCAACCTGTTTACGTTGTTAACTCGGAGAGCTTCTGAGGGTAATGAATTACATCTGTTAAATTATGCAACAAATGGAGAAGCCTTCCCCTTAAATGATCCTAGAAACGACAACTGTAGACTGTGATTCAGAAAATACATATTCATGTCCTGGCTGTTTACAGGGGTCCTGTGGTGTTTCTACTTCACTGGGCTCTAAACTCCAACCGTGAGCTCTAGTGAGGAGGGCTAGTGTAGGTACCCAGGTCCTGTGGGCAGAGCTGACTGCCCAGTACGAGCATCTCACTGTGTTTTTATTGTCTACTACATGCTGGTGGTTTATTGGTCTCACGTTATAAGAGAAAGTTTGGGGCAGCCTGGAGCGGATGAGGTTGAGGTCTCAGGGAGGTCTGTGTGAAGTGGGGGTGAACTGAGCCTTGGGGGGTGGGTTCCCTGTCCTTTCCCAAGTCTGATAGAGATGTCTCTGGAACTTCTGTTTGAAATGAGATTCTTCTCTTCCCTTCTTGCAGGACTACTTGGACCTCACTCAGCCTCTCGAACCGTATTCACCTTGTTATCCTGACCCGAGATGAAATAAAAACGTCTCTCTTCCCTTCTTGCAGGAATACTTGGACCTCACTCAGCCTCTCGAACAGTATTCTCCTAGTTATCCCGACACAAGGAGCTCTTGTTCTTCAGGGGACGATTCTGTGTTTTCTCCAGACCCCATGCCTTATGAACCCTGCCTGCCTCAGTATCCACACATAAACGGCAGTGTTAAAACATGAGCAAACGTGTCTTCCTGTCCCCACATGGGACAGCACCAGGAACCTACTGACACTGAGCAGAGAGGCTGTGCCTCCGGAGCGTGTGACACACCTCCACTTGTACATATGGATCAGAGAAGAAGTAAATAATGGGAAGCATATTTGGCACATGTGTAAAGATTTATACGGTTGGAAACATGTCACCTTCCCAGGAGAGGACGAGTATTTCCTGATTCGTGGACAGCCGCAAGCCACCACGCCACCCTCTCCCCCACCGTGTGTACTGGATTGCACCCAGTAGGACTCGAGGCAGACATGTGTTCTGCCTTCCCTTGTTAATTTTGTAATAATTGGAGAAAATATATGTCAGCACACACTTACAGAGCACAAATGCAGTATATAGGTGCTGGATGTATGTAAATATATTCAAATTATGTATAAATATATATTATATATTTACAAGGAATTATTTTTTGTATTGATTTTAAATGGATGTCCTGATGCACCTAGAAAATTGGTTTCTCTTTTTTTAAATAGATATTTGCTAAATGCTGTTCTTAGAATTTCTTAATTTTCACCGAGCAGAGGTGGGAAGATACTTTTGCTTTCAGGGAAAATGGTGTCACATTAATTTATTAACCAATTGGTAATATACGAAACGATTAATCATTTATAGGGTGTTTTTTTGTTTTGTAATTTAAGTGGCATTTCTATGCTGGCAGCACAGAAGACTAGTTAATCTATGCTTGGACTTAACTGGTTATTGGATCCTTTGAGAAGAGAAATATTTACGATATATGACTAATTTGGGGGGAAATGATGTGTTTGATTTATCTGTGTTTCAACTCTGCTGTCCGATGATGATGTTTAGACACCTCAATGCCCACTTACAAGAAACCTGTTAAGCTCTGTCACCCCAGTGTATCATGTAAGCAGACTTCCCAAGACAAATGGTACCAGCGTCCTCATTCCAAGATGCCTTAATCCACTCTCTGGGGACAGACTTCCACTGGAATGATAGCGGGGTGGGTTCTGTCTGGCAGCTGGCCTTCTGCCTGAGTTACACGTCCATCACACTAGCCTCGCTTCTCCTCCGTGAGTTTTAATAACAGTTTCGGGTTCTTCAGCATCAGAAACCCCTTTGGGGCTCTCAGAACATCACAAGCCCAGTATTTCTCTGCTAGGAGTTTGGGAGCTTCTTCTGTCTTCTTAAGGGTTTGCTTCTGGCTTCCGCCTTGGTCTGACAAGACCTCACCGAAAGATCTGGCTTAATCGCTACATCCAACAAGATGGTGGTTATTGTTGATTTCCGTATTCAAGGATTGTGTTTGGCTTTGGATACACCCACTCACTTTGCTACAGTTGTGCGAAATGAATGCAGATTACACTGATTTTATGTGTTTTGAAATTGGAGAAAGTATTTAATAAAACCTGTTAATTTTTATACTGACAATAAAAATGTTTCTACAGATATTAATGTTAACAAGACAAAATAAATGTCATGCAGCTTATTTTTTTAATACCTGTGTCTTACCCAATGGTTTCCTGTGCTCGGGCAGAGGTGTTGACAGAGTGCTTGGTGGCGTGGATGCGCAAGAGGCAGAGAGCTAGAAGGCCACACATTGAGGTGACCTGCCAGGGTTGCCTGGGAACAGCAGTGCCTGGGACGGATTGATCAGTGGAAAATCAGAAGTTGCTGCAACCCCGGTTAGGTTATTTACCTCAACATTGTTCCTTCCTGGGTCCTTTACACTTCCCAGAGAAGCAGCATGGGAGAGACCTTAAAGGTGACTTAAAGATGAGGTGTCAATGACAAGATTTTTAGAACCGTCTAGGCTGTCGTCCTTGTGGTGCGTGGAGAGAGAATTTATTTCCTGCCACTAACCCTCCGAAGAGAACAAAGAGCATGTCACTTGTCCGTGCATGTGGATCTAGGACCTCTAAGGCTCCATTGGAATTGCTTAGGAGCAGCTGCTTCACTGGAATTGTAGCCGTGTGGGATTGAGGGTCACTCAACCGTGCTGTCCTGCTGTCCCTGTTTGGCTTGGGACGTGGTTGAAGCCAGGGTTTCACTAGGCACCGGGAGGGTGGCATCTGGTCTTGGTCTGTACTTCAGTTTCTTATTAGAAGAGCAAGGTAATGACCCCACCAAAAGAATGTGAGTAAAAAAAATAAAGCAATGTGGGTGTGGGCTGGGGTTGTAGCTCGGTGGCAGGGTGTTTGCTTGACAAGCTTTCGGCACTGGGTTTCATCTCCTGCAGAGCATTGAGAAAGATGTGAAAAGAGTCACCTGGGTGCAGGGTGGTTATGCTACTAGCTGGCCATCCCCGTCTTTTGGATCCCTTGATCTAGGCAGAATGGACCTGCTGCTCTTACTGGTATATTTAAACCCAGGCATAGGATCTAATGTTCATTCGTCTCTCTGTAGATCAGCCTTACACATCTCATAGGACACTGTGGCTTCGACCATGTCAATTCCAGTGAAAGAACTGCCAGGCTTGTCTGTTTTAGGGAGCTGGGTCAGCAGGAATCCTAAAGCAGCTATTGGTGGTTTTAGTTTTAGAATTATTTTTGAGAGATTAGTCATGGAGGGAAAGAAAACAGGAAATCCCTGAAAAAGATAGGAAATAAAAAAATAAATAAATAAACCCACCCTAAAGGAATATATGCAGAGCTTGATGAGAATCCTGAAGTTCAGGGCCACACCCACATACCCCACCCCCCACCCCACCCCAGACCGAAGGAAAACTTTGGGAAGTAGATGGTTGTCAGTGAACCAGGAAATGAGTTCATCTGTGAAGAACCAAAAGATGGCAGGTGTTTTGGGTGTGTCTTGGAGCCTGTTGTTTCCAGGTAGGAGGGGCACATTCAGAAGGCTACCTTGAAGTCCAGCTAATTGTGATGTATAATAGGACAGGGAGGATGGGCGGCTGGGCAGCAAAGATAGCCCCTCTGGGAGAGTTCTGTGCATTTCTTGGGCACAAAGGGCTCCTCCTCCACTGTTCAGCCTCTTCCCCTGGGAACTTCTCACCATCTGATGTTGGGGGATCTTCTTGAACCTCACACTCAGGAAATGAGAACAGTTTCATAGAATCAGACCTGTGCACAGCTATGGTTCAAGGGCCCAACTCCCATTCTGAGCACAGCAGTTTGGGCTGCCAGCTTGTCCTGGCTAATGAAGGTTTCTAGACCATTCCAGAAGGCTTAGCTAGTGCAAACAGAAACCTGAAACTGAGCTGCGGGTCTCTCAGAGTCACCCAAAGAGCCTAACAACTAAGCCTGTGGCCTGCCTGGAGCCATAGAAAGACCTGGCAGGTGAGCTGGGATCGAATCGACCGCCATGTTTTGTATAGCTTGGTGGTGTTGGCCAAGTCCCAGGTTCTATTTGAACATTCATCATAGATCTTACCATAAGGATTACCTGTAGAGGTTTAGCTCGGGCAGACAGTGCCCCTCTTCATGGGAATTCTTTATGCATACTAGTGGTTTTTGTAAAGTATATTCACAATACCATACAACCCTCAGTACCAGAATGTCTCCAGATTTAATTCCAAGTTTCCAAAAAGAAACCCAGTACCCATGAGCAGACACTCCCCGACTCCCTCCCTAGCAACTCTCATCTGTTCTCTGAGGAGACGATTCACATACATTGGGTCCCACAGTAGGTTGCTTTCCATGTCTGGTTTCATTTATTTAACATAAGGTTCATCCATATTGCGGTGTATCAGCATGTCATCTTTATTTCCAAATTATATTCTGTTGTGAGGGTATATTGCACACACAATGTATTTATTTGTTCATCTATTGATGGACCTTATGAATAGCACTGCTTTTTAACATCCATCTATAGGGGTTGTTTGGGGGGGGTAGTTTAAATGTGATTGGCCCCCATAATCTCAGAGAGTGGCACTATTAGGAGGTGTGGCTTTGTTGGAGTGGGTATGGTCTTGTTAGAGGAAGTGTGTCATTGTTGGGTGGGCTTTGAGGTTTCCTGTGCTCAGGATACTGCCCGGTGTCTCAGTCGACTTCCTATTGCCTGCAAGGTATAGGACTCTCAGCTATTCCTCCAGCACCACGTCTGCCTGCATGGTCGCCATGCTCCCTGCCATGACGATAATGGACTGAGCCTCTGAACTGTAAGCCATCACCTCAATTAAATGTTTTCCTTTATAAGAGTTGTGTGGTCATGGTGTCTCTTCATATCAATGACGGACAGGGGTGGGGTGGAAACGGGGTCATGTATTTTTATTTCTCTTGGGTATATATCTAGGGCAGAATTGCTGGGTCCCAGGATAACCCAGTGTCTGAACTTTTGAGGGACTGTCATCTCATTTCCTAAGCAGTTACCCTGTTTTGTGTTCCCACTAACAATCTCCCACTTTCCCCACATCCTTGCTAACACTTGCTGTTGCCTATATTTTTATTATCTCATACTCACAGGTATGAAGTGCCCTATGGACTTCATAGCTGAGAAGGTGGGTACTATTCAAATCATGGGTCAAAGGCATATACTACCTTCCTGGGCTTTTCAGAAAAAGGTACTGCCTTCCAAATGAATTGGCCTTCCTTCCACACTTACAAAGTAGCTTCAACAATTGGGAGGTCTTGTGGGTTCTCATGCAATGGAACGGTTGAGTGTTGCTGATTTTGTCCTCTTAATGTAGCAGCCATTACCACCTTAACCAGGGTGGTTTTGGCTACCTGCCTTCCCCAGAGACACTCCAGCCCCTATCTCCCTCCCTCCTGTGCTCTTTCCAGCTGTATGTAGTTCTGCCCCAGATGCACATGGCCTTGGGAGATGCTGGAGCTTATGGAGTATAGAAGGCTAACTGAAGGGGATACTCTGTGCAGGTATGGGAAGTCATTGTCCATGCTGGGGGACTTCAGTGATACAGTTGTTTGGGGGTCACCCACACTCCTGTAAGTAACCCTTCACCCATGCTCCTATAAGCCTAATAGCTTGTGGTTAACCAAGCCAGTTTGGTGGTCTATTGGTGTGTCCCATCTGGGATGAGTAGACATTTGATTATGTCCTCCCAGAAAAAGTCACACAACTCTGAGATGTCAATAATTCCATCCTTCCCCTCTTGGCTGAGAGATGAAGGAAGAAGCCTGTCCTTGATGATGGGTGGAGATCTTCTGGTTCATCTCTACCTCAAATCTCCAGTTTTCTTCCAAATACAGCCTGGCAACCCTGAGCAGCCTGTGTGGACTGACGAATGTGCCATTGCTTCTGCATGCACACTGGAGTCCTCCAGCCCATGTTTTCATGTCATTTGTTTACTTACTTATTTATTGATGGCTTTTAGGAGATGAAAGCAGAGCTTATCACCTGTCACATTTCATCCGAGGAAGCCTTCAAGGGAATTGGCAGTCTATTCTGGGCAGGAACAGGAGAAGCCTTCCGCTTCTCACATGTCATTCTGAATAGGGCCCCTTGGGCTCCCATTTTCCTGGAGCTTTGGGGCCAGTTTTGAATGGGAGCCTCATAACTGCTTTGCACTTCTGACTCACCCAGTGTCAAACGTTTCCAAAGTGGAGCCTCAGGCCATGGAGTAGTTCAGAGATAAAATTTATTTTAAAAAATATATGTGGACAAGTGACTTTGCTTCTCCACAAAACACTCTGTGTCCTTTTGGACATGACTGTTCAGGTTCTGGGTCCTCCTGTAATCCTTTTCTTGAGGGTCAGTGAATTTCGCCTATATCCATTGCAAGTCAAATCTGCAGCGTTATGTACTTGGAAAAAGACAGAACACATCATCTGATAAACCAAGAATAAAGGAGGAGCTTAGAATGGTGGTGTGGTGCTGTGATCCCAGCATGGAGGAGGCTGAGGTGGGACTATCTCAAGTTTGAGGTCAGCCAACCCCCACAGAGAGAGACCCTATCTCAACAACAAAACAAAACAAAACAAACTCAAGGTTGGCAGGACGGTTTAGTGGGTAGAGGCACTTGCCACCAAGCCCGACAACCCAAGTTCAATCCCCAGGACCCGAATGGTTAAAGGAGAGAGCTGACCTTCAAGTTGTTCTCTGACCTCCACAAGTGTAGCACTTGTACACACACACACACACACACACACACACACACACACACAAGTAATAAAAAGTTAAAAACACCAAGCCAAATAAAAAAGAATGTTAATGTTTTCTTGATCTCTAAATGGGGTAATAAATGATCTCCATGTCAAATGAAATTTGGGTTAAATGAGATTTTTATGTGGGATGAACCAAACTGTCCCTGTTATATGGCATTCAATTGTTCTCTTTTTCTCTTTGCAGTTATTGAGATAAATAAATATAAAGATAAAATAAGCATACACACACACACACACACACATATATATATGCCAGTATTACTGCTAGTTGGTTGTGAATATGCCCAGGATCATGCTCTCTCCCATGCCTCTTTTTAAAAATGTATTTTTTACTTTTTAATGTGTGTATGGGCATGCACATGCCATGACACACTTGTGAAGGTCAAGGGACAACTTCATAGAGATAATTCTGTTTTTCCATCTTCACATAGATTACAGGGTCACACTCAATCATCAGGCTTGGGGTCTTTACCTAGTGAACTACCAGGTGGGCTCTTCTAAAACAAACAAAACCATTCATTGTGCTTTAAGTCACTGACAATAATGATCAAAATCTCAAGCAACCATGATGTTTGCACAGCAGTCAATCTGCTGTGCTCACCATGTAAACAAGCATTAACTCTACGGCTCCATCAGGTTTTTAAAGGACCATTATCCATTTTGAGGATGGAACAGACCAAGCTGGTGAATAGATTGTGTACTATGGTCCAAAAGCTAAACCAGGTGGGAGCTGCATTTTTTGATGTTTTCTCCAGAGCAAGACTAGTTCCAGGGGTTGTGTTGTGATCAGCCAGCCCAAAGGGGAACTGTGGTGGTAATCTAATTGTACTGAAATATTATTTTGATTGTATGTTAATAAATAAAGTTGTCCGGGGGTCAGAGCTATTAGAGCCATAGCAAGAGTGTGGCGGTGGTGGCACACGCCTTTAATCCCATAGATATCTGTGTGTTCAGGGATATAGCCAGCATTGGAGACATATGCCTTTAAGACCTAGGGGGCTGTACATTCAGACAGTGACGAGGCAGTCATGTGTTTGGGTTTACAACCAATGAGAAGGCAGAACAACATACTATAAAAAAAAAAACAGACAGGAAGTAGGTCTCTTTCGCGAAGCTGGGACAGCAGGAGGAAGGGTGAGATTTTAGCTCTGAGCTCTGACCTCTCGGCTTTCTCTTTTACATTGTTTCTCTGTTTCTTATTTAATAAGACGGTTGGTTACATCAACAGGGAACCTAAGACAAAGGGAAATTCTCCATTGAAGAATCAAGCAGCCTGACACTCTTCAGGGCAGACGCTGACTCCGCTATGCAGATGGACTGTGGTATGTGAGGCGGGGCTTGGAGAGGCTGGCATAAGCTGTCCTCTCTATGGGGAAGTCTCCCCGGTCCTGGCTAACAGTGGAGTATCTTGTTTTTATTTGTTTGTTTGTTCCTTTTCTTTTTAAATACAGGGCCTCATAGATCCCAGGCTGGCCCTGCACCCCTGGGTAGCCAAGAGTAACATTGAACTTCTGATCTTTCTGCCTCTATCTCCTGAGGGCTGGCATTACAGGTGTGCAACTCTACACCTGATTTACATGGTGCTGGGAACTGGGCCACATACCCCAGGGCCCCTGCGTGCTAGACAAGCATTCTGTCACCATCCCCAGCCTTCCAGACAGCTGGGCTGGAGGCTCGTGCAGACGCAGGGCAGCCCCTTCATATGGCACTGGGACTTGCCTTGCTTCTTCCTACGGGAAAGGCTGTTTCCCTGCATACATCATCACTGTAGAGAAGGCAATAGGAAACCTCTTTCCTGGCATGATCTCTTCTCCCCAGGAGCCCAGCCCTTTGGTGCCTCTTGCTGCCTTTAGGTTGACCCCAAAATGCAGAAGACATTTCATGTGTTGCTGCCCTCACCCACCCATGAGCAGCCAGAGTTGCAAGTAAGAAAGGCAAATTCAACTGACCCATATAACCCACAGCAAACCACGAGGCTGGGAATGTGGTAGTAGGAGGGCTTCTTCATTCATGCTTAGATCAGACAGTGAGGAAATAAGGTCCTTGGACCCAGTTGGACCTCCTGCCTGCTTTTGTATTTCCTGTAAGCTGAGAAACAATTTTAAAATGAATGAAAAGATACACTTGGTGATATATAAAATTGTATAAAATTCCAGTTTCTGTGTTCATAACTATATTATTGGGACCCAGCCATACCCCTTCACTTACATAACGTCTAGGGCAGCTTTGGTAGATGATGGCTGACTGGAATGGTTGAACAGTGATGACCTGCAGAGCTGAGGATGACAATGCTTGCCACCCATCCATTGTTGTTTGTGAAGCATACTTTGATGGCCCCTGCTTTAGATAGGATATGCTAGTGAGATGCTGGGCCTCTGAAGGTGGCCTGTAGGCAAGGACTTTTGAGGCAGCAGTTTATTGAAGCTAGATGATGCTTCAAGAATGGCATCCAATTGAAAGAGAGGGAGCTGCTGGGGCTGAAGAGATGCTCCGTAGTTGAGAGCACTTGCTGCTTTTGCAGAAAACCCTGGTTTGGTTCCCAGCACCCATATCATGTGGTTCACAGCTGTCTTTAACTGCAGATCCAGGGGACCCCATGCCCTCTTCTGGTCTCCATGGGAATCAACACTCATATGGTATACATATAAATGCAGGACACACACATACACATAAAAAAAGTCTAAAAAGAGAGAGATGAGCAGCACTAAACATGATTCTGGCCAAGCAAATGTTTTTAAGGTGCCTTGAAGGTAGTTGACAGCCCATGTGTATGTCCAACCAAGCCCTCCTGATACCATTTCACCCCTGGAGTGCCATGTAAGCAACATGCCATTGTTCTTCCAAATAGGGTTGCCACAGAGATCCACAAACCCAAGGCTAAGTAAATAGCACCATTCTGGGAGAAGGAGAGAGGGCGAGAGGTTGACATTGAGCTGTGAGGGATGCTTGTTTGGCAAGAAGTCAACCAGGCCTCTCTACTGAGGGCACACTTGGTCGTGTAATACCATCTTCCTTGACTGGTCTGAATTAGCAGGCAGATGGCCCTCTTGTGGTCTTGCTGGCCCAGTTGAGGTTTCCATCACTGTGCTACTGTTGTGTGCATTCAGATGTCTATGGCTAAAAGGTCTTTTGTTGTCTTCCCTTCGGAAGGCAAAGGTCACTTAGGATAGATGTATATTGGAGCCACTGCAGCTCACCTGGACACGTAACTCGGAGTGTCTTTTCTTTTCTTATCCTCCCCCCCCCACCCTTCTCAACAACTGCAGTTAAAAGCATCCACAAAGCTCCAGTTGCTGAAGACTTGAAATGACCCAAGAGTCACTTGCCCCATAAATCCACACGCAACTCCCCCGTGTAAACAGATCCACAGAAAACCCTCCATTGGCTGTAAATGTGTACAGGTGATGGAGACTGATAATCAAAATGCTCAGATCTGGTTTCAACAATCCCTTGTCTTCCAAATGAGGCTGAAAGCCAATCAAGCACTTAGCTCTTATTTTACTGACCTGACAGTGGGTAAATTTAGTCAAGTGCAGGAGATAGGAGAGGAAGGGGTGACCCCTCATAAAGGAAGCTGGGTACACACAGCCGCTCTAGGGAAACTGAGCCCTGTGGAGATCCCCAGGGTGGAAACTTAGACTCTTTTCAAAGACTGGGTGGGCTCGAGGGAGAAGGTGAGGATGCAGAGAGCATAGTGAAGGCATGCATTGTTGGCCTGTCCTGATTTACAGGGCACCTGTGGACTGGGAAAGACCCTGAGAACAACCTGAGAAGGGGTATTTACAGTTGTTTGTGGGAGCATGTGCACACACACTCTTGTAGACCAGGCCTGAGAAGGGACATTTACAGTTGTCTGTGTGAGCATGTGCACACACACACACACACTTGTGGACCAGGCTTTTATAGCTTCTCAGAACAATAAGAACATTCAAGATTCTTATGGTGGACACACTGTGTAGGTTACTTAAGATCCTTAACATGACCCAGGAGCATAATAGGAGAGTTCAGATGAGCTTGGAGAGCAGAGCAGCTAGTGAGAAAGGATGGTGGGTACAGGATCAGGGCAGGCATGGATGGTTCTAGAATTTCTTTAGGGATAAGTGGGCTGAAGTCTATGTGAAAAGTGGTTTGGGGAGTAGGGGGTTTTGGCTCAGAGCACTTTTGTACACCAAGCACACGTTTTTTATAGAAACCACATTGTTTAGGCGGGGGTTGAATGTGAGGGTCTGAGATAAACAGAGAGTATCACAATCTCCCCCTTTTTGACCCTGCCACATGTTGGAGTCTAATTTATCCTGAGTATTTTGGATCTCAGTCCTTCTCCCAAGCAGTCAGCCACGTCCAAGTTCTGACCATCCCTTCTCCCCATTCAGGCAGATAAGAAGGAAGGAGAGGTGTCCTTCCCATGCTGCCTACACCCCTTATACTGCCTCGTGGAAGCATCTGGAGGGCCAGGCTGATCCTCAGAGGAACACAGATAGCATGGGGCTTGCAAAACTGAAGTGACCTCTGAGTCAGAGACAAAGGGGGCCCTACGTATATGTTTAATATGGCCCCAGCAAGGAAGGTGCTTTGCTACTTAGCAGAGCCAAGGGTCTTGGTCTGTCCCAGCAATAGGCACAGCCTGTTTCCATGAGAGGAAAGGCATCCTGGAGACAATGAGAATAGGATACCTTAGGGTGGAGGAGAGCATGGGAGTAGGGGGGTGTTAGGCAGAGGGACCTCTGGGTGGTGCCTGGCCCTTGCCAAGTCTCTTCTTTCTCCCTCATCTTCTAGGTTTGTCCTTGTCATTCTAGCCCTGACTGCCAGGATAAAAATACGTCAGAAGGTAAAGCTCAAGTAATAGAAGCTTATTTTCACACAGTTTTGTGAGCTACAAGTCCAAGTTCAGGGAGCAGCCCAGTGGGATCTGGCGAGGGCTCTCCTCCTGGCTTACAGATGGCCACAAGTTTCTGAGTCCTCACATGTTCTTTTTTTGGTGCTTAGTCATAAAGGCAGTGAGGGAGGAACAGAGAGAGTGAGAAATTTAAGGAGAGAGAGCGGGGGGAGAGATAGGGAGGGAGGGAGGGAGGGAGAGAGAGAGAGAGAGAGAGAGAGAGAGTCTCTTCCTATAGCAACACCAATCCTACTGGATAAAGCCTATGATGTCTAATAGTGTCAATTTGACAGAATCTAAAATCACCTAGGAGACAAATCTCTGGATATGCCTGTAAGGGGTTATCTTGACTAGATTAGTTAAGGTAGGAAGGCCCACCCTAAAATGGGTGAAACCATTCCCTAGGCCTGGGTCCTAGATTGCTTAAAAGGGAGAAAGCTAGCTGAGCATGGACATCCATCATTCTCTGCTTCCTAACTGTGGACACAACTTGACCAATTGCCTCAAAATCCTACAGCTATACCCTTGAACTGTGCACCAAATAAACCCTTTAACCTAAGTTGCTTTTGCCATGGTATTTTATCACAGCAAGAGGAAAAGTAACTGTAGGAGGCCAGCTCCAACCTGTCAAAGGGTTCTTGCAGGGAGGAGTGAGGAATGAGGAAGTATTAGATGGAAATATAGATGGAGATGATGAGAAAGACAGAGACACAGGATAGCTTCAGGAGGGCCCTGGGTCAATACCCAGTTGCCCCAAGTTAAATAACCATGATGGACTTTGTATACATCAGCAAGGGGAGGAACAAACAACCTCCCCCTTTCAAGGTCGAGGTATAAAGTATCAACAAGTGCAGACCCTTCAAAACACCTGGTAACTGTGCCCTTGGCCAAATCATCCCATTACGCAGCCCTGCTGGGCAAAGCAAGCTCAGACTTTCTGACCTTGAGTAAGGCCTTACTAGGGAGCCTCTGTGGGTCCCCACAAGTAACTTAGATAAAGTCCCACCCTTTACAGACCCTTTTCAACCTTAATACAGCCCTATCTTCAAAGCCTATCTTCACATTAGGAGTTGGAGCTTCAATGTGTGATTTGGTGATGATGAAAATGTGTAGTGTACTCAGATCAGTTTTTCTTTTTCTACGTAGTTCAGAAACAATCTACAATAGCCATGCTTTCAGTTTAGAGTGGGTGAGTTTATTAAGTATATAGCTGAAGTGAAGAAATAAATAGCAAGAGGTAGTTTGATAGATGATAGATAGAAAGATATCATCAAACCAGGGACTTAAAACCCTCTGCAGAAATCAACTTAGAAAGCCCATTGAGGCAATCAGCTGGGGATCACAGCAGAGAGCCCCCAAACAGAGTGGTATGTCCCCTTGGGCAAGGCATCCTCCAAGTCAAAGAACAAATAGCAACAGATAGAGACAACACCATCAAATCCAGTACTTACAACATTCAGCAAAATTCAACTGGATTTCTCGATGGAGCTTTCTCTCCACGGATGGGTATCTATGGCTGAACTTCCAGCTTCCCATAGCCATGGGAGGTACCTTTATACCACAGGATGAAAAACAGTAGCCCCTGTTGGGAATGGTCCACCTTTAACTGTTATTAAAGACCCAATTTTTTTCCTCCTTTGGGCCTCTTTTGATATTCTTCTCCTCCCTGTCACAGAGTTAGAGGGGAAGCCCATCCCCAGACAAGAGGCTTTGGAAGACACTTTGAGACACATGTGTGGATCTGAAATGCAGGAGGCACCCCACTTCCAGAGCCATCTTTTCAGTGAGCTCAGTCAACTCATGACAACTTATCAGAACAACATCACAGGGCTAGCACAGTGCTTCTCTCTTGCCTTTTGTCCTGCTACCTTATTTAGTCCTAGATATTATCTGCTGAAGATACACAAACTCGGTTTCCTCATGGACCAACACATGAGCTGTGGGTAGTCCTAGGCCTGTGGGGTAGCTTTTGAGCGACTGCTGGCTTCAAAGCCAACATTTACCTCCTTCGTCAGACATGCACTGTGTGGGGCACAAGGAGCCCCTTCACGTTCAACTAAGGCTGAGAGGAGACGGTACCATAGCCAGGAAGCTCAGCATCCATGAAGTCTTGAAGTTACCCTTCAAACCCATCTCAGTCCCCACCATCCAGATGACCCCGGTGAAACACTCGGGCCCTGTGTTCCCAAGTTTCTCAAGCGTAGTATATGGGCAAGATCACAACCCTTGGTGCAACTTTTGAGATTGCTGTTCTCGGGTAACCTTGAGAAATCCCTGGGAAGAGGCAAAACAATATTCAAGTCTGATACATAGATGTGTGTAAATAAGAAATCAGAGTAGATCAGGACATAGATTATCCCCAGGGCTGCAAAGCAAAACAAGAAAATGTACAAACATAACAGAGGACTTTATAGGTTGGATGTAGTACCACACATCTGCAACCACAGGACTTTCTAAGTTGAGGCAAGAAGATGGAGGGTTCAAGGCCAGCCTGGCCTACAGAATGAGACCCTGTCCCAATAAAAGAAATGGCCAACTATGGACCATGGGAAGGACGCCATGGCCCAAATTTAAGCTCCCTTCAATATTTTGCTTAAGGATATAGATTTCTGGGACACAGTGCATATGCTAGGAGCAGACAGGAGCTCTCCAGGTGGTTCTGGGTGTCCCAAGTACAAACACTAGAGGAAGGGACCCTAGTTCTCTCAGTGGACAGGGAATAGGAACACATCTACCATGTCCTCCCTGTTACCAGGACACCCAGGCAGAAGGGTGGTCCAGCAGACTTGTCTCTCACAGACATCAAATAGATATCTACAGGGTTCCATCCTTCCCACCTTCAGTGTGTGGATGACCATATCAGAGAGGAGAGAGAGCCTCATTCATTTCACATGTGACTCAGTTGTTTTTAAACTGAGTTGTAGAAGAGAAGTGTGCCACGTGGTGGAAGAATTTCAAACCAATAGAAATGAAGTTCAGGATGAGGCAGTTTGTTACCCTAACTGGAATGCAGAGCTTCCCATGCTGCCCCTGAGTGGTTGGAGATGGTTCTGACCAATTCTCTATAGTAAGCCCCATTCTTCCAATAGGAGCTGGGAGCTTCTTGCCCAGAAAGGGTGGCTTTTCCTGACAGAGACCTGCCTCAGTTTATCGTAGCCTATTTCTAGGCTCTTGCTAGTGACTCTTCAATGTATCCCAACTGCAGCCTCCTCTCCCTCCACTACTCCCAGCCACCCCCACATCACCTCTTTCCTAGATCTACTGTTCCTTTATTTCCCTTAAGAAAAGAGCAAGCCTCCCAGGGATAGCAGCTGAATACAGCATAAGTTCCAATAAGACTAGGCACAAACCCTCATATCAAGGCTTGACAAGGCAAACCGGTAGCAGGAAAAGGGTCCCAAGAGCAGGCAAAAGAGTCAGAGATGCCCCCACTTCCACTGTTAGGAAACCCATAAGAACACCAAGCTAACAACCATAACATACTTGCAGAGGACCTAGTTCAGACCCATGCAGGCTCTGTGATTGTCTCTTCAGTCACTGTGAGCCTCTAGGAGTACTGTTTAGTAGATTCTGTGGGCTGTGTTCTCCTGGTGTTCTTGAGCTCTCTGGCTCTTACAGTCCTTCCTCCCCCTCTTCTGCAGGGTTTTCATGAGCTCCAAGGGAAGGGACCCAATGGAGATCTCTGATTTGGGGTCTCTTTCTCTCTGCCTAATGTTTGGCTGTGGGTTTCTGTATCTGCTCTCATCAGGTGTCAGCAAAGCCTCTCTGGTGACTGCTGGGCTAGGGACTGATCTATGAGTATTTGCTAGTGACCTTTTAAAGCTACTATCTTCTATATTTATTCCATGATTTCTTTCTCTCCCTCTCCCTCTTAGTAACCTTACTTAGTAACCTAAGACAATCTTAAACTGGAAGTCTCTTGAGTATACTAACCAATGTTAATAACAGAAAATAACCAGTTTTAGGATTCAACTGTAAAGAAGTAGTAGTTGGCATTTCTCCATGTTTTCCTTGTTTCTCTTGTTTGGCCTGCCTGGCTTAGCCCTTCTGAGCCTCCAGTTCCTCATTTTCCAAATGTAGACAAAGGTATTGTCCCTACCTTCTGAGCCTCTTGTGAAGAGAAGAATGAAAGATACAGCTGAGGTCTGATACCCATACAAACATGGCCACTGTACCTCACATGGTGTGGCTTCATCTTCTTAGTCTACTTTCAATCATTTTAGGGAGAGTCATCACCAGAGATCTGGAACACTGTACCCAGGGATCCACCTACCCTAATTCTTGAGCCATCAAAAGCTGAAGGGCTTCTCTGCTTTGCAGAAAATACCTTATTCAGTGAATGGGTCTACTGACCCCTGGTGTAGAATACTGGTTGAAGTCCTTGATGTTCACCTTGCCCTTCCCCCTCTCCTCACAGATCAAGGAGCTGAGACCAAGAAACATAGGTGTGGGTGGGTAGAAGAGCTGCAGATGGGGACTTAGGCTGGGAGCTGGCTGCACCCTAATTCTGCATGATGCAAGGCCTCTCTCTCCTTCCTCCGACGTGTTGAAATTCTGTCTTGATAATGTTGGGAGGCAACAGAGCCCAGATCTCGAAGGGCGCCAGTGTGCTGTGCTTTGTTTGGCCCGTGTTGTGTCTAAGATATTTTGGAACTGGTTCTCAATGTTAAAATTTAGAGGATTTCAAGAGATTGTGCATGTTTCAATGAGTCTTTTAGGAATTTCGATGCTGGTGCCATTGGCTCACTTTTCCTTAGAGCCACAATTGTTGGGTGTATGTAAGATGTTGTTCCTTTCAGACTGGACAGAACATCTCATCTGGTCAGTGCCCATCTAGCCAGCCAGCATCACCCCTGGAAATGTCTTCTGGCATTTGTGGACACTTGAGCCATTGACTCCTGAGTGGTGCTTAGTGGTCCAGGGTCTTTGATGATATAGGGCTCACAAATTGACACCTCTGGACAAGAAGTGATTTTTGTCTGGTTGCCTTTTCTTTCTCACAAGTAGTTTACTGGGTTTCAGATAGAGGCAAAGTCAGAAATCTCAGGTTGGCTGGGACGGCCGTGGTACACATGGACTTAAAGCAGCAGTGGCTATCTGCACAATACGGGGTCCATCAACATCTCTTTATGGATAGGGAGGGGCTTGTCAGGTTCTATTTCCCCTCAGGGAGCTATACTGACAGCTCATGGTTGATGGCTGAGGGGCATTCATAGCCTTTAGTGGCACAGCCACTGGTAAACTGTCCTTGCTCAAGTGGACCACAAGTTCAATGCAGTGGACCCCAAACAAAACAAACAAAAGACATGACATAAAAGGGGCGGGGCTTGGTGGGAAGACAAAAGGGCTCTGTGAGGGAGGAGGTGGATGAGAGAGGGTAATGGGGGAAAGTGAATGAGAGAGGGTAATGGGGGGAGTGAATGAGAGAAGGTAATGGGGGGAGTGAATGAGAGAGGGTAATGGGGGAGTGAATGAGAGAGGGTAAAGGGGGGAGTGAATGAGAGAGGGTAATGGGGGGGAGTGAATGAGAGAGGGTAATGGGGGGGAGTGAATAAGAGAGGGTAATGGGGGGGAGTGAATGAGAGAGGGTAATGGGGGTGAATGAGAGAGGGTAATGGGGGAGTGAATGAGAGAGGGTAATGGGGGGAGTGAATGAGAGAGGGTAATGGGGGGGAGTGAATGAGAGAGGGTAATGGGGGTGAATGAGAGAGGGTAATGGGGGAGTGAATGAGAGAGGGTAAAGGGGGGAGTGAATGAGAGAGGGTAATGGGGGGGAGTGAATGAGAGAGGGTAAAGGGGGGGAGTGAATGAGAGAGGGTAATGGGGGGGAGTGAATGAGAGAGGGTAATGGGGGCCAAAGTAAATCTTGTATATTGTATGAAATTGTGAAAGGATAAATACATTAAAAACAAAAAGACATCCCTGTCAATAATGCAATTTTTTTTCTTTAACGTCCTAGAAATCTCAAAATTCTCAGGGAATCTCCTTCCACCCATCCAGTTGACCTAGTTGCAGGGGAAAGTCTGATTTTTCTCAGAGCCGCACTGGTGTAGGACGTGGAGAGACTGTTCAGCATTTCCATGAGGAACACTTTCCGGGCCCCAAAGCCCAGCCATAAAGATGTGTTTTGGATGAGAATTCGTCCTTCCCCAGCTGAACCTGGGACTCTTTATTTCCAGGCCCTTCAAAACATCATCTCCTCTTGAAGTTCAAATCCGTGTGGTTTGTGGCTCCCTAGACCCTGCCTGGGGTTTGGGATTTCACAGTATGCCATTCTTCCAACCCCTAATTTTAAAGCCATCACCCCCTCTATTTATTCCATGGTTAAGGTTGGTATTTTCTCATATTTTTCCTTATGAGGACAGGGTTACATAAAGGAGGACGACCATTTGCAATGAAGTCCTCCATGAGGAGTGATTTGCATTTGTGACTGTGTCTTATTTGTTCTCTGAGTGAGCCTAGGGATGTATTTGTAATGATCTGGATGGAGTGATCAGGAAATGGAGCTCCTCATGGAGCCTCATGGAGGTATTCTCAGGGAAATTTCTGAAAGTTGATCCTGTGTCCTCCCGTCACATTCTGTTTAAAGAAATAAAAAGTACTAAGTGTGAAGCAGTGGCCTGCAGAAAATGTTACTATTCTTGATATTTGTCCAACGACTCCGTTCACACAGCTCCTGTTTCTGGAACTTTCTAACCTGTCAAGATGTCCACCCAACCTCCTATGCTGGAGACTGATCACCCACCCGCTTTGTTCTCTGTTTAACATTCAGTTGGCCACCACTTCCTGTCTATCCTCCTACGAAATGTCCTAAGCCCAGGCTATCTTTCCCATCTCCATGGTCAGATCTTGCCTGAGCTCAGCTTCCCAATTGGCTTGGCCTCATCCCTTCCTCCCTGCCCCACTTTCCATTCTGTTACCAGTGTCAGGCTTGTTTGTTTGTTTTTGTTTGTTTGTTTAAATCCTACAGTCCCATTCCTTTCTCTGGCTTAAAACTCCCATTGCCTCTTGCTGCCTCGGGGCAAAGCCTAAATCAAGGCCCGCTACACAACCAGTTTCCCAGGCTTGTCCTCTCCTTCCCCTTCAGAACTGCACGGTCCTCTTGCCCTGAAGCCATCATCCCATGGACAAGCAGGCCTGCTCATACCATACCTTCTGTTCACTCCATCTAGTTTCCTCTTCCTGATACCCTCCTGAGTCAAGGTCTTTGTCAGCCACCCGGCTCTTCCAAGGTCTTTCCTGGTCTCTTCCAGGCAGAGTTCCCGTTCCATGCAAAGCTCGGTGATAGCGTGTATTGTGGATTACCTTTGAGTCTTATCTTCTCCAAGACTATGGTCACGTGGAGGACAAGGTTGTCGATGTGCAACTGCTCTGCTAGCTCGTGACCCATAGGAGGGACTTCATCTATGTCATCCGACTCAAATAATCATGGCTAATATTTATCAGTACTTGTCAGACAGCTGGCAAGCATTCCAGTGCCCTATACATTTTAGTATTCACAGCCACCTATGAGAGATAACCACTTATGTTTGCTGATGAGAAAACGGAAGCACAGAGAGGGAACAGGACTTACACGGGGTCACATGGCCTTGTTTCAGTGAATTCAGACATCTTGAGCACAGAGCCTCCACGCTGGTTGAAGTCTAACATTATTCCATTTCCAAGTAATTGAGGCTCAAGTGGCACACTCTGATCAGCTTTGAATACAATTGAGGCCTAAACTCGAGAGCCCCTCCTGGTCCAAGCTTTACATCTCAGACTGTGGACCAAATGCTAAATCTCTGTGATCTTCATCTCCTCAGCCTGTATGTAGACTTAGGTGAGCCAGTGTAAGGAGAGCAAATCATTGACCTGTTTAGAGCAAATCACTACAAACCTGAACTTCTGATCCCAACAGGTACTTAAAAGAGAGTGCCAAATTCCCACAGACAAAGGGAGAGACATATTACCACCACCACCAACCACATCATCGTCTTATTATCGTCATTATTCAGGAGTCTCTCTGATGTCAGAAGCAGGCTTCATGGATCAGATTGCTGGAGAGCAATGTCCTGCAGAGAAGCCCCTCAAGAGGAGGCCTGTTGATGGTCCCTCATAGGAGAGAGGCCAGAGGAGGGTCATCAGAGCCTCACAATTGATTCCATCCACTCCTTCTTCTATGTTCCTCTCAGCTGTATGTAATTCTGCTCCAGCTGTACTGGATCCCATGGTCCTGGGAGGGGGGAGTGTGTACAGGGTATGGTAGATTAGCTGAAGAGGAGCTTCCGTCATTGCGGGAAAGTTGTCATCCATGCTGGGTAAGGCTTCTTACTGGTGCTATCGCTTTGGGGTCACCCCTTCTCCTGGAACTAACCCCCTACCTATGCTCTTATGTAGGCCAAATAAACTTGTTGGTTTGCCAAGGTGGACCTTAGGGGAATTATACTTTGGCCTGCTGTTGGTGCTCTCTATGGGGAAGGTAGACGCTTGTTCACATTTTCTTAGAAAAAAATAATATGTCTTTGTGTCCCAGACTGAATTATAGTTTTCTGTACATTTGTTGCAGGGCATGGGTTTGTGCATGGGGCACCCAGGTGACTAGAGTGTTTCTGATGTTTTCTGCAGGAGTACCATTCAGGGGGGTTGAGGGAGCTACCACTCTCCTGTCAGGATTGGGATACAATTCCTTCGTCTGTAATGGTCAAGCCTTGTCCCTACTGAAGGGGAAGGTGTCTCTTTAGAGTTCTCCCACCCTCATCAGGAACCTTCATTTAGCAAACACCATCAAGACCTGACCTCTTCAACAGAGGGCCCAAACAGAAATAGTCAGGTGTGCTGCAGAGACCAGAGCCTGGTCGGGCTCCATGATGGCTCTGCCACCGCCCCACCCCATGGGTAATTACTGCTCACCACTCCAGTATAATTCTCTCCCCTGACTCATTCCAACAGTCCCACTGCTGTTTGATGTGTTTCTGGGGATGCTGATTAATCCTGTCTCCAGGGATGGAGCCCAGGGCCTTGGCCTGGTCAATTACCACAAGGTGGCTGTGTAACTATTGGCCAGAGTGGGCGTGTGATCTAAGTTGGTCTAATTAGAGGACTTGGGATGTGGAGATAAGATAAAGCGCTCTTTCTCCCTCTTAATTTAACCCTAGGGACTTGTTGGAAATGCAGATCCTTTGGCTCCAACCCCAGTCTGTTGAGCCAGGGCTCAGCAAAACTCCCAGATGATTCTTCGGAACATTGGGTATGAGGACTGCATCTCCACTTCCATCAGTTTACAGATGGGCAAAGCAGATGCCCCCAGTCACATACATGGCTAGTGAGGAGCCTAACCAGGACCAAACTAAGCCAACTTCTCACCAACTCCTTCAAGAGCCATCTTGGACTTGTGTTTTCATAACCCGTAGAGTTATGGTAGGAGCTGAAATCTCACCTCTGGAAGCTCCCCGCTCCTAGTGTTGGCATTCATATGGGGAGATGTCCTTTGGGATGAGGCCTCCCTCTGTTAGTCACAGCATGGGTGTTGTATCACAGATCCAGAAGCAGCTGCATTTTGGAGACCTTAGAGTCAGCCAGGGGCTTTACTATGGCCAAAGACCCAGGGCCACAAGGGGCTGAGCCCCGGTGCATTCTGGGTGACAGCAGCCAGCCGTCACCTCCTGTGTCAAGTTTCAAGGAGGTCAGCTGGCTTCTTCTGAGCTGCTCTGGGCCTCGGTTTTGATTCATTCCCTACCCTGAGCTCTGCTCTGTGTGTCTGAGAGGTAGGTGTGTGTGTGCGCGCGCGCGCGTGCGTGTGGGGGTGCACAGCTGGTCCCTGGCCAGAGCCGTGGCTCCAGTCTGGAAATCCAAGCATACCTAAGTTGTCTCTCTTGGCTCCCCAACGCCATATTAGGCTGCCCCCTCGGAGGGGTGGAATCTCTGACTCATCCGCCCCTCCCCCACACCCCTCCTTCTGCCAGTTTGGGCCAAGATTAGAATTCCCTCAAATCTGTGGGTTCTAAGGTTTATGTGCTGTTTCAACTTGGCAGCCCAAACCCCTCTTATTTCAAGAAGCCTTTTCCTGAAAGGGGCTTTGGGAGGCTGGGCTCGGACACCCCAGGTTTCTGCATAGTCAAAAAGCACTGAGAGGACTCTGGTGTGTGTTTGATCAGCAGGAGGCTGGTTGGGATTCTCAGACGCCTCCTGGGATGAATGGGTGGGGAGCAAGGACAAGGTTCCTATCAGGACTACACACGGAACCCCCGCCAACCACTCCTGACTACACAGAAGCCTCCTATGTGCATTGTACCAACACACACCCCAGGGCCACAAGGAGAGAAAACATTGCCATTATCGAGACGAGGAAACACGATCAGAGCCACGGAGTCCTCAGGCCAAGGCCGTGCGGGAGGGGGTGTCAGGCCTGGAGCTCTGGCCTTTTTGCCATCTTTGTACCCTGCCGCTGTGGCATGAGTATGGCTGGGCTTGCTCAAGACAGCTGGCTGTGTGATCACCTTGCCTTTGCTCTAGGATGTAGGCATGTCAGTTGGGGCTTATTAGTCATGTGCAATGGAAGAGGAAGTAAAAAAAATGTGGCAGCAGATGGAGGGATCGGAGAGGGGGGAGGGGTCAGGGCAAAGTCGTGGAGGCTTGGCTGCCCAGAGAGGACCCTTGGTGGAAGCACATGGAATGTGGCCACAGAGCTGCTGCTAGAACAGGGGTGAGGGGTGGGGGAGGGGGCGCGGCTGCAAGAATGGGGGGGCAGCTGCTAGAACAGGGGGCAGCTGCTAGAATGGGGGGTGGCTGCTAGAACGGGCGTGGCTGCTAGAACGGGGGAGGGGGGCGGTTGCTAGAATAGGGGAGCAGATCCACTACTGCCTTGGTTCTGCCCATAACTCAGGTGCCCGGGAGAGCATGTGTACTCTCCTGGGGGGCTCAGGCATCTGTGGTTGGACTAGGGGAAGGCGTATGTCCTGAATGATGAGCCCATCAGACTGTGTCCGAGTGGCTAAGAGCTCATCCTCAGAAGGAGAGCAGGATGGCACTGCTCAAAGAGAGGGAAGAAGAGAGGATGTGGGCTGAAGGGCCAGCAAGCTGGAAATGCCCGTGGTGCTGAGATTGCCCAGGCACCTGGGAAGCTGCTGAGTTTCTCTATGTGGTACACCTCTCTCAAACATCTTAGAGCCAGGGGTGCAAAGTTGGGTGGCATAGGCTGACCGCTCATTCTGAGAGATGGCTTGGCTCCGCTGCCTAGTGGCCACAAAGATGCTGAGACAGGAAACTGCAGCCCCGCTTCCTCCTTCAGAATGCCATCTGCCAGGGCTTGGGATTCAGGCCTCTGAAACCCCAGTCCTGTTCGCCTGAGGCCTTTGGGGACCACCCAGGGCTGGCCCTGAGGAGCTGTGGGTAGCAACTATGAAAACTCCCCTGGCAGGAAATGCTGCAGTTAAAGTTAGGAGCCAACCAAGCTCTTCTCTGAAGCTGCCAGGAAGTGCTCCCAAGATGAGGAAGGATAGAAGAAAGCCAGGGACTTAGGTCCAAGCCAATCATTACTTTCGAGAGAGGGAAACCAAGGCTGTGCGTTTGATTGACAGCCCATTGAGAGAACTCATAGGATCTCTAAACTTCCCCAAGGGTGTCCCTCACCCTAACCCCACTGCTCCATCACCTATTCTGACATATAGTCAGTCTACCAACCCCCAATTATTAAGCATCTCCTGTGCGTGTGGTTCTGTGGGTACCAGGACTCAGGAAATCTACACACTACCTGAACGAAAAAATGAAATAAAAGGAAGAGGACATGACTACTCACTTCTAAAGTATGGAGGATTTTTTATTGTAGATAAAGGAGAAAGCAGGCAGAGGAAGAGTCCAGGCTGAACATAGCTAGCAGACTAACCTGGACCATGAGAGGAGAAGCGGGGGATGGAGAGCAAGAGAGGAGCCACCAACCAAGAGACTGGCATAGCCAAAATGACTGAGTTATCTAGGGACCCTGCTGGAGGAGCATGGGGGTGGGGTGGGGCACGGAAGCCCAGCCCTATGAGGGAGAGGGTTAGGTCAGGGGGTGGGGTGAGGAATGCTGGGAGGAGCCACAGGTACTGAGTGAGCTTTGCCTTGAGTTCGAGACCTGACACTACCCTGAGGGAATGTACAACCAATAGGGAAGAGACGTTAATTAACCACCACAAAGGACCGCAGGGGGAGGACTCTACCTCAGGGACTCAGATGTTTCCTTCTTTAAACCCAAGCTTCCATCTGTGTCCCCAGAATAAGGGCTGGGAATAGAAGCAGGTCATAACAGATGACCTGAAATACAGAGCAGTGCGCATTAGTGTGTGTGTGTGTGTGTGTGTGTGTGTGTGTGTGTGTGTGTGTCCGTGTCCAAACAGACACGGGCTGTGTTAGGATCTTCCTCTTTTCTTCTCTGGGAGGGCTTTTTAAGATCTGGGTGTTTACAGAGCACGTGCTGCAGGGGAGTGGACTCCGTGCTTTCTGGGTTCATGTGTGTTGTCATGTTCTTGCCTTGGCTACAGGTTTGAAGAGTGGAGGACTTGAAGCGTTTCCTTAGCAGGGGCCGCCCCACCGGGGCCTGGGCTGACTGCCGCCATCTCAGCAGCGCCTGCCTGCCATCCTCCACGCCCCACACGGAGACCTGCCCTGCTCCCCTCCACGCTCACTTTGGCAGCCCTTTCCACGCAGATCCCAGGAGCCCCTGCTACAGTGTAGAGTGCAGCCTGGGGCCAGGGAGGTTGGTTCATCCTTGGCCACTTTACATACTCTGACAATCTTTGATACTTCCATTTGATTAAAAAAAAAGATTCTCTATGCCCAGGCCTAATCTTTAGGATAAAAAGAAGAAAAGGAGAAGGAAATAAAGAAAGGAATGTAGTGTCCTTGGCTCTCAGCTGTTTTCTTTTACAAACGCATGTACAATCCCAGAGAAAGGCCTGGGAAACCAACTGATTAGGTAGCTAGGGTGCTCTCTCCTCAGCGGGGTTATCTCTGTTCTAACAAAGCCATGGTGACCTTCCCTAGTGAGTGCCCCCCACCCAGGGGAAGCCTGGCCACCGAGATGAACTGTGGGAGCTCCTGTTGTCTCTGAGGTATGCCTGCTGCCAAGGGAAGAAGTGGACTGTGGAGCCTTGGTGTGCATCCAGAAGAGCAGAAACAGAAAGAGTGCAGGGAGACTTGAGGAGGCCAGTGGGTCAGGGGAGATCCGGGGACTTGGCCTTCTCAGAGCACGATGAGGCATTGAGGGAGCTGGTTTGGTAGATTGGTGGGAAAATCCTTTCCTGCGTGCTTGAAGCCCTAGGTTCTAGCCCCAGTGCTGTGTAAGCTGGGCGTGGCGGTGCACACCTGTAATCTTGGCGTTTTGTGAAGCAAAAGCAGGAGGATCAGAAGTTTAAGGTCATCCTATGTAACAAGCTCAAAGCCCCATTTTGAAAAAACAAAAGAAAATGCATGCATGTGCGTGCGTGCGTGCCTGTGTGTATGCATATGCATGCAGAGACAGAGACACATGAGTGAAGAACTTGTTCCTAATCGGATTCTTTTTTAGAGAAAAGATAGTGCTTTCAAACAAGTGAAGAGGGAGTGTTGTGAGAAATGGCGTCACTCCAGCTTTCTGGCCCAAGGATGGGGCTAGCAACTTTCGAGAGTGCTGGAGTTGAAGGAGTTCTAGCAGGCAGAGGGGACAGGAGGAATTGCCCAGGAGGCTGCGAGGAGGCGTGCCTCACATCCGGCGATGGGAGGGTGGATGAGAGGCATTGAGACTTGACTCTCTACCACGTCCTCCACATTTGAGGTAGGGGGTCGAAATCTTTACCATGGTTTGCGATGAAACCACCTTCTACAACGGTCCACTGCACTGCACATCTGCCAGGGCCAGGGGCCTGGTCTCCTGGTATCTCTAGTGCCCTCTGGGTCTTTGATTACACAGAGCTTGAACAAAGAAGTATGACTTGAGCAGTCAGTGAGTGAGTGATGTTCAGTGGTTAAGTGCATCAGTTATGTGGAGGCCCAGATCCCTGGATGGGGCCTGGGATGAGACAAGCAGACAAGGTTGAGGTACATCCCGGAAGGTGGTTGGTAGCAGTGTATTTATGTCATCTACCCAACTCTGGCCAGTGATAGCATGGTTACTGGAGCAACCTGATTTGGGACATAATTCTTTTCATGCACGTAGGAAAGCACTTCTTCTTCCTGTGAGCCTTTGCTCACTATGGACCTGCGTGCATAGCTGTGTGTGCTGTGCACCCAGATGTGTGCCAGCGGGTGGTCTGTCGTGCAGAAAGGCTTTGCCCACTGCTGCTTCTCAGCTTCCTTCAAACACTTCTAAACAGAAGAGGCGTGGGCAAGGTGACTCAGTGGGTAAAGGGTCTTGCTATCAGCTGGGATTCTATAACTGCTTATACATCCAATCTGTTGAGAGATGGCATATCATATAGACAGAAAACTTGTTCATATGGTGTTTCAAGAATGTGAATGGATAGTATGTCATAGTATTGCTATAAAAGCCATTATAAACTCATGAGCCCTAGAAAGGGTCCTGGGAATCCCCAGTGGATGCCTTGGTGACGCCTTGAGAACGGTTGCTTGGCATTGCTCTGTTCTGTCTTCTCACCGCTCGCTCATACTTCTCTCCATCCAGTTCAGCACAACTTGGATATCACCTGTACCCCACCTATTCACTCACAGGCAAGGGTACAAGACGGTGCCTCCAACCTCTGCCTGCATCCTCTGTGGCCAGACTAGAGCTCCCACTGAGCTCAGCTCTGCTGCAGGATCCTGGAAAGAGCTGCAGTCGGGAGCAGAGACTGCTGTCTTCTGCTCAGAGACTGGGAGGAGCGGGGGGGGGGGGGGGGATCAAATGTCTCTGCCTGGGCTTGGGGAAAGTCGGGGAGCTCAGCCTTGTGATGATTCTACCTGAGTCGACCAACTTTTTAAAGAGGAAAACTAAGACTGCGTATACTTGTTCAGGAAATTGGATATAAAAACATATTTCGGCCAGTTTAGGGGCCAAGAGGATGAGCGTAGGGATTTTAGGTTTGGAGGTTTTCTATACAATGCTATAATCAATCTGGCGGTGTGACTAATTATTAGAGGACAGGTGAATGACAGCTGGCTTTGTTCATGAGGGCACATCTTCTTGCCCATCCTCATCAGTAGCACAGGGCTGGGCTCTAGGGCAAACTGAAGCAAGAACAATGGATGCCACTCTCCATGGCTTCCAACACTCTCAGTGAGGATCTGGAGGGTGCCCAACTATTCTGTCCAGGCTACTTGGGGCTTCCTGTGACTAGGAATTCAACAAGAAGGTGGGGTGATTGTTGGTGGATGGCTATGATGGACAGACAAGTTTTGGCTTGCTAGAATGTTTCTCTCTCTCCTATCATACTGAAATTAAGCTAAGAGGGTAGAGCATGCTTTTGGTATCTTTGGGAATTTGTGGGTCACAGGGCTGGAGTGAAGACGTAGCAAGAATTGTACCAGAGTTCGTTATTGGGAGACACCGACTCTTGGGCTTGGCTTCTGTAGATGTGGGACTGGCCTCTGAAAAGGATAACATTGGGTATTCAAGGTACCTTGTAGCTAGAGTTTTCCTGCCTGGCCCACAGTCAGGACAAATCTTTGTCTCCCACCAGTCCCACAGCTGTTCAGACCCAACCAAGTAAACCCAGAGACTTACATTGCTTATAAACTGTATGGCCGTGGCAGGCTTCTTGCTAACTGTTCTTATAGCTTAAATTAATCCATTTCCATAAATCTATACCTTGCCACGTGGCTCATGGCTTACCGGCGTCTTCACATGCTGCTTGTCATGGCGGCGGCTGGCAGTGACTCTCTTTCCCTTCCTGTTCCCTTAATTCTCCTCTCTGTTAGTCCCGCCTATACTTCCTGCCTGGCCACTGGCCAATCAATGTTTTATTTATTGACCAATCAGAGCAATTTGACATACAGACCATCCCACAGCAGTACCTCTCTCTTCATCCCAAGTGTGCTCCATCCAGGCCCTGTCCTATCATATACCTTGGTGGCTATTTTATCTTTATCTGTTACCTGTATTTGTTACACTCAATTTTACATAGTCCAAATCATTCACTGTGTGCCATCACCCTGATTTTCTTCACACAACCCACATCTTCTTTCCCAGCAACTTCATGACTGATAGGTTCAAGAAATATGCTTGACTCCAGAAAGTTCCTTCCACAGCCCAAGGTACACACAGACAAGCACACACAGACAAGCACACACATTCACACACACACACACACACACACACACACACACACACACACACACACACACGAGACAATAAGTAGTTGTTCTGAGATTGAAAGCAGAGACCCTAGTGACATGAAGTGGAGGAGGTTCCCCTAAGGGAACCTTCATAAGAACCTCGCCATTCAGGGTGGGAGCTGCCTGGGGGTCACATAGGAGGGCAGGCACTTCCTTGACCCTCTCAAAGAATTTGCTTTCTTTCCCCCTCTTCGTTGTGCAAACTTAATCAGTAATATTGTAACTTTCAATTTAATCATTTACCTAAATGAGTGGTATTTTTATCTCTGCAGGAGTCTGGCTGCGCAGCAAGAAGCAGCTGGGACGCTGAGTGCGAGGGAAACTCATTCTGAGATAAGACGGAGACGTACTCAAGTTATGTTTTAAAATCATAAACCCTTGAGTCTCCTGCCAGAGATAAGCTCAATGTGGGTCTGGAGGGCTGTAAGATCCAAGAAGGAAGGGCCATACCCGAATCCCTGGGACAATGGCTGCAGCCAAGGCTGTAAGGCACTCGGGTTTGCAAAGCTTTCTCCAGGGGCACAATAGATGCCTTGCTATCTTGAATTCCTGAACTGGGGTCAGGTTAACTATTAAAAGAGGGCAGAAAGTATGTCTAACAAAACCTGCGGTTTGTTTAAGGCATGCCCCGTCCCACCGCTTCTGAGGGGACATCTCACTTTGCCTCGAACTCTTTTCTGGCTCTCATGAGTTCTATTGTCAATTCACTCCAGGCAAAGATTAATGGTATTTTTCTTCCTTGTGATGGTTAAGTGCTACCTCATTTTCTGCAGGGGAATAGATGTCTGTCCCGCACAGAAGCAGTGTCCGCAGAGGCTTTCAGCCATAGGACATCGTTGTGGTCTGGTATGTATGTGTGTATACGAATGTGTACATGTACGTAGAGGCCAGAGGGCAACCTTGGCTACCACATTTCTGGTACTATCCATGTTGTTTTCTGGGATAAGGTTTCTCACTGGCCTGGAACTCACCAAGAAGGCTAGGCTGGCTGACCTGGGAGCCCCAGGGGATAATCCTCCTGCCTCTGCTTCCCCACCACTGGGATTACAAGTACATGTCCCTTTACCCAGTTTTTCACATGTATGCTGCGGATTGAACTCAGGTCCTTGTGCTTGGGCGGCAAGAACTTTTCTGAATGAACTATATCCCTGGCCCCATCATGGTCTTTATTTCTCTTGCCCTACGAGTCCCTGAGCAGGAAGGAACTCAGTGTCAGGTTGCACGTGTCTTTTCAGACACAACAGACCTGCCACCTCTTTGACTTAACGTCTCATAACCTTTGTGTGCCTACAGTCTTTATAGCCTCTTGCTGGAGCCGCTTTCCTCTGAAGGGGAAAAAAAAAATCACATTTTCCTTGAAGATACTGATCATGTAGAGGAAGCTACAATGCTCTTAAATAACTCCTCCAGCCAAATTTAAGGCATACATTAATTATTTCAATTTTTTCCATGGTTCTCTTTCCCCTATCTCCTGTTCTCATCTGCTCTTTGAATGGGAAGACTGCAGCCTGAAAGGTTTCTAGCATGTTCTTGGTTAGCCAGCTACCCGTTTATCAGATGAGATGCTTTGTCCATAAAAGGAAAATTTTCATTTGGTCCAACTGGTTTGGGATGATGTTCTCAGGGGTCAAAGGAGTTACATTTGCATTTATTTATTCATTCTTTTTTTAATAAAAAAAAAAAATCATTTCTGGGGCCAGAGAGGTGGCTCAGTTGTTAAGAGTACTCTGCTCTTCCAGAAGTTCTGGGCTCTATTCCTAGCACCCGTATTGTGGTTTACAACTGTCTAGTCTCAGGAGGTCTGATGCTCTGCAGGCATGTACGTAGTGCACAACAAACATGCAAGCAAAACACCCATGTATATCGAATTTCAAAAGCCATTTTTTAATATAACATTTTTCAGTATTTTATGCATACTCTATTGAGTGTTGTTTCTGTGTGTATGTGTTCAGGGCTTGGGGTTCAATGACCCGTCAAGAAACTTGGGGTTCAATAACCTGGAGAAAACTGATTCTTCCTCCCAGAGCAGCCATGGATCGCCTGAATCTCTTCATGGAGAGGTGGGGCCTTGTGACATGTCCTCCATCTGTGCTGGCATGTTGACTGGTGTGGTCATTACTCAGGCCTTGTTTAGGCAACAGTACTGTTGAGATTTCATGGACTCAGTCTCCCTATCATGTCTAGACCATACAGGTAGGTCTAGACCAGGTAGATAGGTTGGTATTCTGGTCTTCTAGCTCTAAATCTTTCTGCCCCCCTTTCCACCATGTTTCTGAGCCTCAGTGTAGGGGTGGTGTTGTAGATGTACCAATTGGGGGTGAGCTCCCTGTGGTCACTTACTCTCTGCATTAAACATTTCTTTTAAAATATTTATCATCATCATCATCATTGTGTGTGCATGGTGTGTGTATATGGACACATACATGCTACAGCACACTGGTGGAGGTCAGAGGACAACTTTGTAGACTTGGTTTTCTCCTTCCATCTTAATGTGTGTTCTGAGGATTGAATTCTGGTCATCAGGCTTACAAGACAAGTACTTTAACCCGCAGGGTCATCTTGCTGGCCATATTTATTTTTACAGACCACCACCAACAAAGACCAACAGCAACAACAACAGAAGGCAGACAGGGAGTGCGTGCATGTAATCTTAGTGTTTAGGAAGCTGAGGCAGGAGGATCAGCCTGGGCTACCTATCAAGGGTCTATCTGAAACAAAATGTGGGGGCAGAAGATGTCTTAGCAATTGAACTTGCACCTTACAATTCAGAGGGTCCTTGTGTTGCAGGCATCAGAGGCCCCATCAAGGAGAAATGTGGCTTTACAGAGAAAGTGAAGGCCAAAGTATGGGCTCCCGAGTCACAATCTATTTCTCGAACTTTCCCTTTACTCGAAGCAGAAACTCTTGTCCCCATTAAACAATCCCTCATTTCTCCTCCTCCCAGTCTGCCAGAAACGATTCTACATCCAGTCTTTATGAGTCTGCTTGTCCCAGGCTTCTCAAAAGTGCCATCATTCAGTATCTGTCTTTTGCATCTTATTTCAAGTTTCCTCCATGCTGTAGTGTGTATAAGAGCTTTACTCCTCTTCATAAGCAAATTATATTCCACTGCATGTACATGTTTCTTCCTTTTGTTTCTCAGTTCGTTTACTGTGGAGTTGGGTGGTCTAGTATTTTGGCTATGATGAGTAGAGCTAATGTGAGCTTTGATGTGAACCATGCTGAAAAACATTTTTATCTTATAAAAATAATGGTGAGACATCTTAGAGGAAAAAAAAAACTGTACAGAAAAGGAAGCTTCCCATCACAATGGAGGTGCCTTGGTGTCAAGAAGAAGGCATGGGCTCCACAAGCCTATAAGCCTTTCTTCAGTGCTGGGCTTATGTCTTCATAGTCTGAGTATTCGGGGAAGATTATTAAAGCTGTTTGAGCATTATACCCGACAAATGACAGACAAAAAGGTGCTGAAATAGATATTTCTGGGGTGTTTTGTAATTCTGGTGTTTCCAAAATTCACCTAGCCACCAAAGAAACACCCAGCAGGCCTTTTACAGTCCCATTCTCAAACTTCCACTCAGAGTGTATAGTGGTGAGCCTTGGAGATCTACACCTTGATCCAGATCTTTAGGAGATGTGGACAAGGATGGTTTAAACTCATTATTGTGATCACAGGGGCGAACTCCTCAGTCGGGGTCTGAGCCACAGAAGGATCCTGATAGATGCTATACCATCCCTCTCCCCTTACTCATCTGGGAAGAAAATGCATAGACAACTGCATTTTAAGGAACACTTGCAATAGTGCCCCGTCTACTGTGCTGGGCTTTAATGTGGGTCTTGGGATCCGAACATCGGTCGTCACAGTTGTCTGGCAAGTGGTGGACCTGCTGAGCCACCTCCTCCTCCCAACAACAGCGAGGATCTGATCACAAGCTGTTGTGTCTTCTAGAGAAGCTGCCATCTTTGACGGTAAAGAGCGTTGGCAGTTCAGGTTTAAAAAAGCCGCTTTCTTCATTTATTTTTTTGGCCATAGCTTTGTGTGTGACTGCACTGGGTATAATGTAAGTCTGCTGGTGAGGGTGGTGACATGGAGGGAGGCAGAAGGCACCCAGCTATGTTATGCAGAACGAGAATTGCTTGCAACAAAATCCCGAGACTTCAATGCAGAGGAGAACGCAGTGAATTTATATCAAACAAACCAGATTAATGCTCTTTTTGTCCACCCTGCCCCCACTCTTTCTGGTTCCTTTCAAATTATAAAAGGACTGGACAGAGGGAATCTTGTAACTGTAATTTGTTCCAGGTTTGAATAAAGCGTATTTGTGTCTTATGAAATCCTACGAGAAAAAAATGTAATTCAAATTGGCTTGGAGCTGCGAGCTGTCAGCTAGATTGAAGGCTGGATTATAAACCAAGACTAATGAAGGCCCCGCAACTCTACAGAGTCAGGGATGGCGTCCAAGAGCATCTCTGCGAGGTCCTACAGGGGAGGTAAACAGCCTATTAATTAAGGTAGCAGATGGTGGTAAATCGGGGGATGCTTCAGATTCCAAGGACAGAAAAAGAAATAAAAGCAGGGAAGTTGGATTGGGTGGTTAGAAACCCCAGCACGAAGTCAATGACAAGAAAATAACAAGAACTGCAGGTAGCCGTGGAAGCAAGTGGTATTTGCTCTAGCAATGGGCTACGGAGAGGCTCAAAATGTCAGCGGGCCGGTGGAGAAGCTGCTGGCCAAGGTGGCTGGCGATGTCATGGTGTTATTCAGGACCCAGAGGAATGCCTTGGGCACGTGTGCTCAGGCTGAAGGCAGTAATTTCTGGGCAGGAGTCATCTGAAGGCCTCCCCGGGGGGATTTGCAGGCAAGGAAGCTGCCTGAGTAGAAGGGGCTAAATTGGATGCAAACTGAAGACATAAATTAGCACGGAGGAGAAAGAATCAGGTGAGCTAAGCTGAGGAGAGTGATTTAGCTCAAATGGCGAAGCGGGCGAAACTCGGGAATTTGGATTCCAGCCGCACCCCCCCCCCCCAGCTCAGCCGTGTTACAGGGTAATCATGTCACCTTACTAAGCCTCAGTTTGGGGGAGGCTTGTGTGCAATCACTCTCAGAGCACCTGAGCCTTCCTTGCACCCCCATGGAACAACGCAAGCAGCACAGACATTCAGGAGGGGGAGGTGAGAGGTGCGTGAAGACACTTGGACGGGAGTGAGTGATCTAACTACCCTGCATCTTTTGTCTGGTTTTTAAAATATAGATTATGTTATAATATAATCACAACATCCCCCCCTTCCCTTTCCTTCCTCCAAACCCTCCCATATACCCACTCCTTGTTCTCTTTCTAATCCATTGCCTCTTTTTTTTCATTAATTGGTGTTACATACGTCTGTGTATGTACACATATATTCCTAAGTACATAAATGCCTCTGCTCAGTCTGTATAATGTTGCTCATGTGTATGTTTCCAGGGCTGACCATTTGGCACTGGATTCGTGGCAATTAGTGGTCCCTTCCCCCTCGAAGCATCCCTTAGTTGCCTATAGTTCTGGCGTAGGGTTGAAGCCTCCTTGGCTCCCCCCCCCCCCCACTCTGCCGTGGCTGTTGTCGTCTCTGTTCAGTTTGGGCAGTCACGGTGGTGAGACACTAGGGTCGTAGCTTCTGACGTGACTAGGAGACAGACCGTAAGAGCCAGAGGGTTGGGGAGTTTGCTATCTCCTAGTCATGTTGGATCTTGGAACAGAGAAGTTGGCCGTGCAGCCAGTTAGAGAGCAATCACATTTGACTCGGGGGATAGAGGCTAAAGCCATCACGTGACCCGAGGAAAACATATGGTCGAAATTACCCTTGAAAATCCCAGAAATCACCCATAAAATAGAGCGCTGTGCTGTCCTTTGAGAGGTTTTCCTCAGTTGGGGACTCCTCCAGCACTGGAACTGATTTGATGGTTTAGTTTTCCTCTAAGCTGAGCCCCAAGAACAGTAGGGGATGTATTTGGGGGTGATGCTAGATGAAAATGCCTAACTTTTAATATAAAAATGGTACTTGACCAGTGGGATGCCCTCAGTGTTGGGGGGGCAGTTGAGGGTACCCTAGATCCAGGGGTAGAACTGAAGCTCCCAATTTCTGCTGGCTGCACACATGAGCTAGACAGGTAGCCTTGAAAATCCTTTGTTGTCTATCTCCTCTCCCTTGTCCTGTTCCTCTGCTCCCCCTTTCTCCCTCTCCTTGTATCTCCCCCTCCCTCCTCTTCCCCTCTCTTCCCCTCCCCACTCTCCCCCCCATTGGTTTGGACAGCTATCATAAGGCACTGTCTATGGTACTGTGGCTTGATTTCCCGTGTGTTGCAGGTAGTGGAACTTTTAAGACACAGAGATTAACAGAGGGAAGGTAGGTTATTGGAGGATTGGCCCCTTCCTGGACCTCGCTGCTTCCTGACTACATGTACTGAGCAGATTCATCTGCCACATACACTTGCTAGGATGTCTCACCTCACCACAGACCCAGTGTTATAACGTAATGAAACCAAGAGATCATGAACTGAGGCAGTGAGCCAAAGTGAACCTTTCTGCTTTATAAATCACTTATTTCAGGTCTTTTGTCACAGTAGTGCAAAGCTGACATGCAGATGGACTGACTTCAAGGACAGACTTCATTTCTCACAGTGTTGGAGCTAGATGTATGGGAACAGCCTCTGCAGATTTGGTGTCTGGTGAGGTTCGTCCTGGTTTGAAGGCAACTGCCCTCCAAATATGTCCTCACATGACAGAGAAGCAGTTCTAGTCTCTTTAGTCACATCCTGGGGACCCTACCTCAGGACTTTATATAGATCTAATCACTTCCCAAAGGCCTTACCTCTTAATGTTACTGGAATTAGGTCTTCAACATATGAGGGAGGAGCCTAGTTCATAACAGAATTGGATAAAGCTGACTGACTGGGAGCATGGGGTTCCAGCCTTGGATGAGGAGGAAGGCACTTGATGCACAGTCTCTCTGTGGAGCTCTGTCCTGGGCAGCTTGCCCAGGCACCCTACACAGCAGTTATAACTGGGCACAAAAGAAGGGGTTTCTCCAGAGGATGCAAAGCTCAGCTTAGAGCTGCCTGTATGAAGCCCAGAATAAGAGTGGTGAGGGGGAGCCAAACTGACTTGTAGAACAAAGCCAGAGGCAAGTGCTGTTCAACACTTGCATGCACCCTGGGAAGAATGTGTTTGGCTTGAGTTTAAGGTGGCTCAGGGGTAGGTCTGCTTCTCTGCCTGTCTTCCCAGGAAGCTATGCCATATTAATAAGGGCATTATAATGTATAAATGATATCCTGTGATCTCTAGTTCTGTATCAGAAAGTTGATTATAGTTCTACAGTCAGAGACTTAATTTTAATGTTACTTAACAGGTATCTTGGGGATTAGTCCTATTGATACATAAAGAACTTCCTTTTGTTCTTGAGATAAAATATAAGTTACATGAAAGTTACCATTTTAACTTTTTTTGGGGGGTGGGTGGGCTCTTAGGTATCTCAGACTTCTCTTGAACTTACTCTAACCTTGAACTTCTTATACTCCTGCTACTACCTCCCAGATACTGGGATGAGACGTGTGTGCCACCACACCCACTTTTATGTGGTGTTGTCAATTGAACCCAGGGTTTTCTGTATGCTAGGCAAGCACTCTGCCAACTGAGCTACATCCCTAGCCCATAACAACTATGTTGAAGTGTGTGTTTCAGTAGCTTCCCATGCGCTCACAACGTTGTGCAAGCATTGCTACTGTCTAATTGGAAAGATTTTTATTATCATCAAAGGAAAGTCTGTATCAGTGAAAGCCAATCCCAGTGGTTAACTGGCTGCATCTCCTTTTTAGAGAAACATCTGTTCAGAGTCTTTGTTTTCTCTTAGTTTCCCCTGCCCCCTTCCTTTTCTTTCTTTCTGGAGACAGGATCTCACTAAGTAGTCCAAACTGGCCTTGGCCTCACCATCCTCCTTCAGCCCTTCAAAGACGGGATCACAGTACCATGACACTCAGCCTTGTCCTCTCATTTTTCTCACATATCTTTTGATACTCAAAAGTTTTTGATGCTGATAAGTTTCAAATTATGTATCTTTCTTTTGTTGCTTACATGTTTGGCATCATATCTAAAGTCTACTATCAAATCCCAAATCATGGAACTTGACTTCTATGTTATTTTTAAAACAGTGTCATAGAGACTGGGATGTAGCCTATTGCACAGAGTGAGATAAGGGATCAACTTACCTTTCTGATATTTGCACAGCATTTTGTTCCAGAGACTGAGAGGATGGATCAATGGTTAAGAGTACTTGCTGTGTGAGCATGAGAATGTGAGCTCAAATTCCCAGCATTCATGTAAAGAAACACCCATAGCAGCAATAGCAAATCTAACTAAGACAAGTTGGTACCAGGAGTGGGGTATTGCTGTGACAGACCTGACCATGTTGTTTTGGGGAGGATTGTGGAAGGACTTTGGAAGTTTGAACAAGAAAAGTCATTGAGTATTCAATGCTTGGTGAGTTGTTCTGTAGGAGCCTGGAAATAAGAAAGTTGAGGGCAGTGCAGAAGATGGAGGCCTGGCTTGTAACATTTCAGAGGGGAGTTTAAAGACTCCATCAGGGTTATTTGCTATTTTGAAGATTTTGTGGTTCTGGTTGACTGGGGCTGAAGAATCAGCTGTGATTAATTTAGTAGATACCAGAACTACTAAAGTGAAACTTTGCTTTGCTTGGACAATTGATGCTGGCCAACCAAAGTGGAAAAATTAGTGATGATTAAGAAGAGAATAGCATCGTTGAGGTGAAATCTTCTAGGAAGTGTTTCCTGCAGGTCAACACATAGAAGCCATGTTCCAGAGGCAGCCAAGATTGTTACTTCATGCTGGCAGCCAAATTTGGTAATATAAGAGTCACCCAGGTGGTACTAGTTTTGAAGGCATGAAGGGGTCATGTAGAGCAGCTGAGGCTTGGCACTGTGAGAGGTCAGGAGAGGCCGTTGGTGAAGGTGCAGCCTCAGTGGCAGTTGAAGGCCCAGTGAGGAGATCATGAAGAGAAGTTGAGGCTTGGTGCCATGAACAGAGTCTAAGAGAGGCTGCTTGTGAACATGCAGCCTGGTTGCAGCAGAAGACCGAGCATTTTGGAGATGCCAGTACTGTGGGATGACCACCAAGAACAGCAGCAGCCGTGGAGCGGAGCCAGCCAGAGTCTAGAAGACAAGCTGTGTGTGCTGCAGAGGGCGGAGCTGGAGAAGTGACTCAAGCCCCTTGGAGATGCCCAAAAGATCGTGAGTGAATCCCAGACACTGGGCATTGAGCTGTTTCCACTTTTGGCATTTGGTTTTGCTTTGTTTAGATTGTGCCCTGGTTCTTTACCCTTGAAGTAAGACAGTATTTTATTTATTTTTTATTTTACTGGAGTCCACAGTTGTGAGACTGAATTTTAAAAGACTGAATTTTAAAAGAGGTTGGCAATTTTAAAGGGACTGAAATTTTAATGTGTTTTAATTTGTAAAGTCTGTGGGAATTTTAAAGTTATTTATGATTTTAATGTGAGATCTTGGGGATGAATAAGAAAGGAAAGGTTGTGGCTTAAAAGTGATGTGTTCATGTGTCAAGTTGACAAGGGTTCAGTTGTGCTGGCTAGTCTTATGTCAACCTGACATAAGCTAAAGTTATCTGAAAGGAGGGAACCTCATTTAAGAAAATGCCTCCATAAGATCTAGGGCATTTTCTTAATTATTAATGGATGAGGGAAGGCCCAGCTCATGGTAGGGTGGTGCCGTTCCTGGGCTGGTGGTCTTGAATTCTATGAGAAAGCAGACTAAGTAAGCAATGGGGAGCAAGTCAGTAAGCAGCACCCCTCCATGGCCTCTGCATCAGCTCCTGCCTCCATATTCCTGTCCTGTTTGAGTTCCTGTTCTGACTTCCTTCAATGATGAATGGCAATATGGAAATGTAAGCCAAATAAACCCTTCCCTTCCCAACTTGCTTTTTTGGTCATGCTGTTTCATTGCAGCAATGGAATCCCTAACTAAGACACTATGTATGCCTGTAACTCCAATCTTAATAAAGACAGAGGAAGGATACAGACACATAGACACCAGGACCACGTCAGCCAGCCAGCCAGCCCATCTGAAATGGTGAGCTCCTGGCTTGGTGAGAAACCCTGTTCAAGGCAATAAGGCAGAGAGTGATAGAGGAGGTGCCCCGAGTTCTGCTCTGGCCTTAACATGTGCATGCATGGGTGTCTGTACCAGGACACTCATGTACATGCACCAAACCAAACACATGCACCACACTTCACACATACACACATAAACATACACCACACCACATGCACACAACATTACGCACACCACATCGCACACACATAAGCACATCACACACCTCACACACACAGACAAGTACATCACACACACACATATTATGCCACACCACATCACACATACACCACATCACACACACAAGCACATCACACACATGACATCATACACAAACACACCACATCACACACATAACGCAGAAGAACACCATGTAACACAGAAAAACACAATACACACACAAGCACACAACATATATACACATAAGCATATGGCACAGAAACACATCACACACCATGTCATACACAAACACACCTCACACACAAGTATACCATATCATGTACACATAACACACAAGCATACCACAAATACACACAAGCATATCACACACGCAAGTACAAACACATCACATACACATTACACACACATATCACACACAAGGATACTACATCATATACAAGCACATATCACACACAGAGACACACACTCACACACTCAACACCCCACTTCTGTTCCACAGTTTATGAACCACTGTTCTTCCTATTAAACTATTTGATTTACTTCCAAGCCTTTTCACTTAGAACAATGAGACAATAATATGTGTGTGCAACCACTTCCTACATATGTAAGCAGGTGCGTATTAAACCTCGGAAAGCAGGATTGTGGAGGCACGCATTGGCTGCCTAATTGCTCCTGCTGCAGGCTGAAAGGACATGCATGCCCGGCAGCTCTGGCTCGGGACGTGTTTGCCCACACTCTTACTAATCCTTTAGACCTCGGCCAACTCTATGGTTTGCTTTCATTAGGAGTTTTGTCAAGAGACTTTTTATCACGTCTTTACTATAGCGCTTTCATCGCCTCAACCTGTATTCTGTTGGACGTCCGGTATTTATTTCCTAGGAGATATTTATGAAGTTCAGGAGGTATGTGTCTATAATATGTTTCTCATCTGTCCTTTGGCTTTTTAAAGAGTCTTGCTCCTCTTCACAGGGACAAAGGTAATCTGTGAGGTGTTCCAGGAGCCCTTCCACTGCGCCGTTAACGGATTCATCCTGAAACAGTGTCACTGTTCATCATCCTGTTACACCCTGTGGCAGTCTTAGGACTTCAATGCTCTAATGAAATTGTTTGGGTCATATGGTATGAGGTAGGAATACCTTTTTCTCAATGAGATAACTAAAGTAGTTGCTCTGTTGGTTTTTTTTCTGAGATATGGTCTCATATTGTAGCCTAGGTTGGCCTAGAACTGCGTAGAAAAGCAGAGCCCAAAGGCAGATGGAGGAAAAGTTCTTCGCTCTCAGTATCAAGTTGTATGGCCCTGATAAAATCTTCTAATCTCTTTAACCTCTTTTAATCCTCGAACCCTCTTTAACAGGGGTCCTTCATCTCCTAAATGGTAGCAACCGCTGCATGTAAATTGTTCAGCCATGGCGCAGGGGATCTGCCCAACCTCACGGTTGTTGACCAAATCACCATCATCACCATCAACGGATAGCTCCACACTCAGATTTGCCCCGCTCCCCACTTGCTGACACATGACTAGAATGCACTGGTTCCTTTCCTTTCTCCCCAGTGGAGGGAGCTGGCCTTGGCCACCTGTACCGACTCCTCTGTTTAGTGACAATGACTGACCCCATGTGTCTGACCTTGGCCACTGTAAGGGGAATTCTGGGATTTTTCTGTGCCCTGGTCACCACTCAACTTTTAACCATTGTTCAACTTTTAAAAAAAAATTTCTTTATTTTTATGTTTATTTATTTGTGTGCATTTGCAGGGGCATGGACGTGCCACATCTGCATAGAAACTCGAGGACAATTCGCAGGATTTGCAAGGACTTGTGATCAAACTCCGGTCATGAGGCTTGGCAACAGGAATCTCCATCCACTAAGCCAACTTGCTGACCCCCTCACATTTTTAAAAGGTATGCTTTTGCTTTTTGAGATTATAATCACACCATTTCTCCCTTTCCATGTCCTCCTTCCAAATTCTCCCATCTCCTCAACTTTTTAATTAGATGAAATAAAAACAGAAATTTCACGAAGCACCGAGGGAGAGTAAGCTCTCACAAGGGGTGAGTACCCTGCTGTGTTAGAATTAGCTTGCCATTTTGCAGAATGAACCCAAGTTCAGAGTGTAAAGATGACCAGAGACCCAGATTAAAAATTCTGTGGAGGCCCAGGCCTCAGACCCATCCTTATAGCCATAGCATTTGGTCATACCTGCTATTGGCTTGTTGGGTCAAGGGCTCAGAAGTTCTACTTTTTAAAAAAGTCTAAAGAGGTCATTTCCTCACTTTTCTTATGCAGAGAAAGGGCATCTCTCTGGCACACCTCTGTGTGGGAGGCCCCTGGGCAGTGCCTGGGTTCCGGGTACATCACGGGAGGAACTGGAGGAGTGAGCCTCTATTTGGGAAACTATTACTTCCTTTTGCCCTGTGACCTTTTGGAGCGGCAATCACCTCTCTCTCTCACCAGCCTCAGGGAAGGATGACACAATTCAGTGAACCGAAGAGCCAAGTGTTTGAAACTTGAAAGGGAAAATCCATGAAGAGATGGGTTGCTGGGTCCCAGCTCTTTCAGGATTGGGCGTGGGTGGGGCACAGAAAGATGGCAGATCGACTTACCAGAACTCTCAGGAGGGTTAGGGGATCTGGGTTGTAGGAGGGGGTCTGTTGTTCCTGGAAACCTTGTTCTGATGGGAACTGGCTGCCCAGTGATCAGTAGGAGGCTGGCCTTACAGAGCTTGGCAAAATCCAGGGGTGAGTTCATATACAACTTAGAGGTTATAGGACTTGAGATCCTCTTTAGAAAACAAATCAGAAGCAGCAGCAGGCAGGGCTCTGTTGCAGCTGATGAAATAGGCTGGGTTTGGGTCAATCCTATGCCTTTACAAGTGCACAAAACCCACTGTTGCTGTGCTTTAAAAGGCTGATGTGTGTGTGTGTGTGTGTGTGTGTGTGTGTGTGTGTGTTCTTTTTGTTTTTTTGAGACAGTCTCTAAGTAGCCCTGGCTGGTCTGGAACTCAACAGAAATCTGTCTACCTTTGCCCTAGTTGGTCAAAGGTGATTTATTTTACACACACACACACACACACACACACACACACACACACACACACACACGTGCACGCACGATCGCACGATCGCACGCACGCACGCACGCACGCACGCACGCACGCACGTAGGGTCTCTGTAGGTGAGCTTCTCAAATTCCCCATGTAATCCAGACTGGCTTTGAACTCTTGATTCTATGGTCTCTACCTCTTAGGTGCTGGGAATATGAGTGTGTGCCACTATGACGGGCCTAAAAGAATGCATGGTAAGGCATGTGGATTAGATCTCAAGAAGAAAAGAAAGAAAAATGACATTATTTGGGGTCTAGAGAGGGGGGCTATTTGGGGGCTCAGTAATTAAGAGCAAGCACCATTCTTCCAGAGGACTGAAATCTGATCCTCAGCACCTACATTGGACACCATACAACTACCTTTAAACTCTAGCTCCAGGAGATCTGTCGCCCTCTTCTGGCCTCCATTGGCACCTACACTTACATGCATAGACATATATGGATATACACATGTATCCATAAAAATGAATCTTAACAATATTGTCCTAAAACAAATAAACAAGAATGTGAAGCTGGGCCTGCCGAAAAAGGAAATCCAGTTACAGAGTTCTAGTAGGGTCTAAATGAGAGAGAAGCCAAAGCAAAGCATGGTTTGTATTACAGTGCTGAGTCTTCTTAGTGTTTAGTTACTGTAGTGCTAAATGCTAAGTGCTTGTAGTGCTGAGCTCCCGTGTGACAAAGGGACAGATGGCATGCCAGAGGGTCGTAGGGCACAGAGTCCTACTAGTAGCTGCCCTGGAGATAGTGGCCTTGGGGAGCGGGCCTGCCACAACCACACCTACATTTCCTGCTCAGGCCTAGATGGGCCACTCAGGAATTTTGATACTATACCAGAGAAAGAATGGAGGAAAGAGAGAATTGACAGAAGTCAGGCTTGCAAAATGGGATCGGCACATTTAGGAAGCCATATTTTCTGTACTGACTATGACTTGGGTGTGTGTGTGTGCTCATGGGTGCTCTGGCTTGGAGAGGCTCCATAATCAGGTTTCCTTCTGCCCCCACAGGTGGTCGGCAAGCAGGACAGGTTGGCTGCAGGGAACCCCACTTCCAGCCCTGAGCGGTTTTTATTTTTTGGATGGAAAAAGTGTCAGCAGTCTGGGCAAGCAGACGGGGCTCTTTGGAGGCCAGGGATATGCCACTGTCATAGTTATAACTAATTCTTGTTTATCGTGATTCAGGCTTCTGTTCCTCACATTTAAGGTTCTGAGCCCAAAGCACATTGGGAATTTGGGGGAGGGAGGAAATGAACCAGTGAAATAAATCACTTTTTCTGACATGATGCCCGTTCGATGCTGAGCCCTAGCTGTGGCATTTTAAATGCGCATGCGCCTGCGCCTGTGTGCGTGCTCTTACAGTTCTTCCTGAAAGGCTCATTTAATATCCTGGGCTTCTCAGTCCCCAGTCCCCAGTCTCTCTCTCTCTCTCTCTCTCTCTCTCTCTCTCTCTCTCTCTCTCTCTCTCTCTCTCTCTCTCTCTCCCCCCCCCCTCCTTTTAATCCAGCCCTTCTGGCGAGAGGGCAAAAGTGGTACAGTCTTCTATAGTGTTTGTAAAACAGAGCCGTATCAGCGGGGGAAGTAATGATAACATTTGTAGTTGTGGAAGCAAAGATAACAGTAATCAGATCTCTGCTCTGGGCAAGAAAGAAATGGCCCGTGCCTCACCAAGGCCTGGGTGTTCTGTTGAAAGGTGAGTCGAATGTGTTGATGTGTTTTTGATTCTGGCACTTTTCCCATCCTGCAGTTCTTTTTAGCTCTTCACACTCCTTCCAGAAAGGAGACCCTACCCTGGATGGAGAGTCTCTGTTGCCCCCTTGCTTAGGTCTCTCTTGGCTAGTTTTTCTTACAGCCAATGATTGAGTGTTTCCTTTCCTCTCCAGCAGGTAATTTGACCTCTAGAATGGAAGGCAGGTAGGCTAATGTGTTCATTTTAGCAGAGGCCAATGGAGTGATAGCACCGGTGTGCAACCCATTTGGATTCCTTACAGAAAGGTTCTATGCTGGAGCGGCCTTTGCTCCCGAGCTCTCCAAATCTGATTCCCCTGTGGGGGTTTCCGTTTCATCATCTTCCCCCCAAACAGCACACAAACGTATTGGCACCAGGGGATTTCAGTAGTGGCAAGAACTGTAAGTTACATTCCCAAAGCACCCCAGGCCCAACACACCACCCCAGGGAGGGAAGGCTTTCATGTAGTAGAGGCCAGGGGCCTTAAAAGGTGAGCTACTTGGAGAGAGCATAAAGTTAACTTTATTAGGTGTGGGCTCTCACCGTTTCTCTGCTAGCTGACTTGTCCAGTTTCGTTTGGGGCTTGTAGTTCGGTTGGGGAGATGTGAGGAAGGAGTAGCTGTGATATCTTGGTGTAAGCAGAATAACCCATCACAGAATGGTCCCCCATTCACTTCTCACGGTTGCCCATCTGATATGTGTGTAAGCTCAGATCCATAATAATTGTAATTTTTAATGAAATCGAGGCAGAGATAGACTTTCTGTTTGGCTTGTAGCATCCCTAATTGCAATAAAATGAGGTATATTTTCATTTTCCTTTCCCGCTGGATTCCTAGATGGATGTCCTACTTGGCTCCCTCTTTCTACTCCTCTCTTCTTCCAAAGGAAATGGGAAATAGGAGTGTAGACTTGGGCTTCCGAAAAGCAGCCGAGGAGTCTATGGTTTGCCTGAGGACAGGTGCTAGGAGGAAGCTGTATGAGGAAACACAATTTTGTTTTAAATATATATTTCTTTCCCTGTCTCCAGACATAAATTTTTGAATTAAAAAATAATTTGGAATGCAATGCAGATGTTGATATTTGAAAATCAAATCCAATTGGCCCTTGGGTTGCTAGGCAACTGGTGGACTCCAATGGGTTGGAGTTTTAGGATAGGAAGGATTCTGGGAGACAAGATGGCAGGAAGCGTCCAGGACTATGTGATGCTGTGGGCTGAGGGCAACAGGCGAGGGCAGGTGGAGTCTCCCATTGCTCACTGTTGATAAAAGCTGGGCTCTTGTCTGAGCACACACTTTAATTTCACTGTGTCAATTCTCATTATCTATCTGCATGGATTCCCCTTTTTGGTTTGCAGAAATAATTGAGTAAAAAGGCCGTTTCACTCACTGCATTTTTGGCATTGATAAAGACATCTGAAGCATTTCAGACAGTGTGGGAGCCAGTATCACGGCCGGGCTTTGAAGATGTTCTTTCAATAGAGTTCTGACAAACAGTGGCAAACAGACCAATTAACCCCAGAATCTAAGCCCTGGCTGCTTTAAACTCCTTTCAAACGAAATTAGCCCTTGATGCTAATGAAGTGGGTGTCAGACCATTTCAGATATCAGCTTGAGTAGATTGAGTCAATTGGATGGAACCATTACGCTGCCTGGGCAAAAGAGGAGCCTGGAGTTTGAGAGAAGTTTTGCTACAGTTGCTGTCTGAAGGATAGGAAAAAAATTTCCAAACCATAATTGGAGCAAAAATTTCCAAGTGTAATACTTGAAAAAAAAAAAGTTAAGGGGGGGGGGGGAGGCAGAAGACTCCAGGGAAGAAAGAGAAGGAAGCATCTGGGAGTGGCCGAGTCACGCTGGTTTTGTGGTTAGAATGAGGATTGTGTTTGGGGGCTCGCTCTGTAGTGATAAGCCTCACCAATACGTCTCTCTTTGCCAAGGCAGTCTTGACTTGTTGATTCCTTTTTGATTTTTTAGATCTCCGGGGAGAATGCCTGGTTGCCGCGGGCTCTGCAGGTCTGTAGATGAATTGCCAAGGCCAGGGGTGTGGCACCGTGTTACCTGGATGCTGACAGGAAGAGGACACTGTTTGCCAGGGGGAATTGTTTGCGTGACACGGGACCTCACGACTCAGACCTTGTGTAATCTTGCTTAAGTGTCCATTACTGAGACTCTAGTCTTGCTTTCTCCAGAAGAAATAAACCCTTCATGGATACAGTCTCTGAAACAAGGAAACATTGGGCCCTGTCCTGCCAATGTTTGCCAAGGAAGAGTGGGAAAGAGAGAGGAAAAAAGCAATCCTACCTTCTACGTGCCTGAGAAGAGAGCAGAAGGGCAGTGTTCCGTGGGATAAGGGACTCAGGCCTCCATTGCTGGGACTACGTGGACACAGAGGAGGGGCATGTCTGGTTCAAGCTCCTCCTCCTCTACAGCAGCTGGGTTTTGTGTAGGAAGTAAACATCAGAGTTTTAGCTTTAAGGAATCTCACCGGTCCTTCTTCTATCTCTGACTTCCCCAGTCTGCAGAAGTCCAGAAGAAAAGAGAGACCAGGAGGTAGACTGGTTGTCCAGAGTAAAGTGACTGAATGCTGAGACCCTATTCTTCTGCCTTAACTGGTCCCTGCTTCTTCCATGGCAGTGAGTGACCTGCCAGTAAGGGGTGATGGTTAGTTTTAATTGTCAACTTGACATAGTCTAGAATCACTTGGGAAGAGTGTTTCAGTGAGAGGTTGTCTAGACTGGGTTGTCCTGTGGGTATGTCTGTGGAGGATTATCTTGGTTGTATTAATTGAGGTGGAAAGACCTATCCACTGTGGGCAGCACAATTCCCTAGGCAGGGGGTCCTGAACTCTGTAAGAGTGGAGAAAGTGAGTCCAGTCCTAGTGTGTATGCCTTCACTTTCTCTCTGTTCTTGACTGTGGGTGTGACTAGCTGCTTCAAGTTCCTGGTGACTTAATTTCCCGAAAATAATGGACCAAAAGCCCTTTCACCCTTAAGTTGCTTCTGTCAGGATATTTTGTTTTTCATGGCAACAGGAAATAAAACTAAGACAAGAATCAAGGTTTAAAGGGCTGGGTCAGTATCCTGAACTTGTGACAGGTGCTTTTTACTAGCCTTCTCCGTGGTACTATGTTCTTAAACTGGCCGTGGGTTGAGGGTTTGGGGTGTCTTCTGGTTGGAAGGCACAAGTTCAGGGTAAGTAAGATTCCTATGAGTATGGCTGAGGTCAGAGTAGATCTTAGAGGCTACCTTCCTCCATACCTTTCCGGCTTTACTTTCTCATACTTGACCTTGTTATTTCTAGTCCTGTTCCCCTCCCAACCATATACTACTCTGACACCCAAATAGTAGGAAGCCTGACTTGGTACAACAAGGTAACCCTCCAGCACTAAGCATTGGCCCTGCCTGTAGGTTTAAGGCCCTGATGTATTTTCTTCAGGAAAAAAAAATGTTCCAGACTAGTGTAGTCATTTATGGGAGTCTATGTCCTTTGTCTACCATGTGGGTATCACCCCAGTCCTCTATATACTGGTCATCCACTCCAGCATCCAAAATAGACCATCACTTTGTTTAGCTTCCTTCTCAATTCCATGTCTATTTTAAGCAAGGCATGGCAGAAACCAACTCTTCGTCAACACAGGAGGTTCTTCTTTCCCAAGGATCCACGAGGCACTACTCATGAGACAGCAAACTTCCAAAGGTGGCAGACCAAGCCCCAGAACCACTTGAGCAGGCCAATGTCTGCAGAACTGTCTACTAACCTTCCGGGCAACAAAGTTTGCTGCTGAGGTGTCCTCATTCCATTCTGTAAGTCCCCAAGGTGGGATGGTTTTTGTGGGACACCAAGATAGGTAGGGCTTTCCTAAGGGCCTGAAGCCCTGCCTACCCATCTCAGGGTTCCCCGCCCTCCCTGCCAGGTGTGCGTTGCAGTGGGATTGTGAGTGGTGGTGGTTTCCACCCACACATGATCATCTAAGTTAATTTTCCCTTTGGTTCTCTTTTTCTTAGCCTGGTAATCTTTATCCTGTATCAAGGAAAGGACTCATCTTGTTTCCATTCAATTCCTTGTTTGAGGTGCTAGGATTCGAACTCCAGTCCTCCCCGAGAGCTACAAGTGCTCTTAACCACTGAGCCTTCTTTCTAGCCCCAACTTCCCCCTTTGAACAGGAAGGGTAAAAGGTCCAGTCAGCATTTCCTTCCAACCACGCTTCTGCTTCTCTGTCACCTGCAGAGAGCAAGGAGGGTAGAAATAGGAACCTGGGTAGAATGTGAGTCTTAAATAATGTTTGTGATGAAGAGAAGTGTGAACTCAGTGAGGAGACATTGTGGACAGGCAAAATGAGAGTGTCCTGTGCTGAGGGGAGGCTGTTGCATGATGGCAAACCTTCAGTCTAGAAATGACACTCTAGTGCTTAGAAGTCAGGGGCATGTGGTGAGGCAGACAGACCATGGGGCAGGGGTACATTTGGTATTTCTGTTGCTTCTGACATGGCAGCAGGGGAAGAGAAATGGGACTTAGAATACTGTAGGAGAATGTTTGCATCAATGACTGAACCGAAGTTGACCACACAGGAAAAAAGGAATAAGGGGCAGAAAGGGTGGAAACCGAGGCAAGTGAACAGTGGACAGCAAGGCCTGAGAAGAACCTGTTGGAAGGAAGGAAAGCTGTGTTCTGAAAGCGTGTCCCAATCTGCGATTGCGTTATAAGCATTATAGGCATTGCCTGCCTGGCTAATAGTTAACTCTCTGGGAGTGGAGAATGAGATCTGTGTAAACAAAGGGTCAAGGAATTGTAGTCTGAAGTTTCTCCAGTTCTGCCAAGCCCTGCAGTCCCGGTGGCTCACTTATAAAATAATCACTCAGAAGCTTATATTAATTAAAACTGCTCAGCCATTAGCTCAGGCTTACTACTGACCAGCTCCTACACTTAAACTCCGCCCATTTCTGTTCATCTATATGTCGCCACATGTTCCGTGGCTTTAGTGTTGCCATTACATGCTGCTCCCTGGACAGCAGGATGGTGTCTCCTGACTCAGCCTTCCTCTTCCCAGAATTCTCCTTGTCTGCTTATCCCGCCTATACTTTCTGCCTGGCTACTGGCCAATCAGTGTTTTATTAAACCAGTGTACAAAAAAGCATTATCCCACAGCAAGGACTCAAGAGGGCAGGGTTGGGAGGGCTGCCCACTTGCAGAGCTTCTCCCAAGGGAACAGGGGCCTGAAGAGGTAGGAAGAGGGTCAATGGAGGCGTGGCCACACTGGCTGTCACAGAGACAGGCAGAGTGATGGAAGGAATGGGCCTGTTTACCTGAATGTGGAGTGATGGCTGTTTGGAGATCGTGTGTGTGTGTGTGTGTGTGTGTGTGTGTGTGTGTGTGTGTGTGTGTGTGTGAAGTCTTTGAGAAGGCCTCACTGGAGTGTGGGGGAGGGGCAGATGTCATTAGCAGTGAGGCCACAGAGGGTTAATAGTCTCACTGGAATTTGATTTCTGATCCAGCGATGGGATCAAAGTGGAGATGAAAAGGTGCTCAGGGGCACAATTTCCCCATCAGCTCAGGGACATTGAGGCCGAAGGGCCAAAGTCAACTTCAAGTATAAATGTCCTTTAGGGCTCTAAATGCAGTGGCTCAGTCACATGGGTAGCTTAGGGTAGTCACCTGCTTCCTGGCTACTGTTTTGAGAGGCACTGGGATGTGGGTGACTCTTTCTGATGACATCCGCCTCTGATGCTGTAAACACCTTGCGTGGTTGTACACTCTAAGTTTGTCACTCTAAGGTCAAGGAGCATAATCTTCTAAGTTTATTTTATAGCCTTGGCCACCCGAAAACGCAGCATCGGAACTTGCAAGCGGCCTGCAAAGGGAAAGAGTTGTTCTATCGCCTTTCCCGGGTGCGTTCACGTCCCAAAGAAGCACTTTGGGAAGCATGGCGAACAGCAAAGGTCTGTCAGTCACTCTTTTGTACTGGGGCCTCCTGCTTCAGGGCTTGAAGAAGTAACTCGCCCCCTCTCTGTCCCATAATGATTAAAGTGAGTTACATAGATTGCCACTTCTGCTTCCTAACTCATAATGAGTGATCCATGCATGTGCTTTTCCTGCCTGGCTTTCCTCTCAGACACCATTTCAATGAGCAGTTTTATTTACTTAGTGCTTTCCCAAATATCAAATGTTTTATAGAAGTATGGAGGAGGCTGAGTGAGGAAGCAGGCTCCAGGTTGACAAATGCAGAATGGAAGCCACTGACTCCTGCAATCCAAAGCCACCATGGTCCCCACCAACTCCAGAGCACACCCACATCTGTCTGCTGTGATAAACACTGGCCAAATGGATGTTCCCCTGTCCCTGACACCCATGAATCCTAGACTAATGCTGCCATGGAGAAGCTACATGGCTCCAAGGCCAGGCTTACCAGAAGGGGAAGAGTCAACAGAAGCATTCCCTTTCCCTTCCTAATCACCACGCTTGAGTCTGCTTGGGTAAGATGAACATGTGTCTGAAGACTTAGTTGCAGGGGCATCCAGGAAATGGAGCGTCCAGCTTTTTAGCCCCTATGACTCAAGCAGGTGTGTAAGAGTGGGAGAATGGGTGTTGAGTACCAATGGGTATTGAATAGCACTACAGCATGCTAGACTTGTCTCATAAGCAAGATAATTGGGGGATGTTGACCAGTACTTCCGGGTATAACTGTTGATGCTCCCTGGGAGGTTACAGAGTACTCGGATGAGGAGAAGGCATGGAATGAGCCACCCAAACTCTGTGATTCTCCTCAGTTTCCACCAACTGAGAGCACAGCTGGTATGCAGTACACATCTGCACACATTGCCCGGATGCACTGTCCTTTGTGCTTCCTGTCCTGGGTGGGGGTTGGTATTAGTGCAAGGTGCTCTGAACCAAGACTCTGACTGCCTTCTGCTATCCACTAGGTGTGACCTCAACCTTGCTCCTCATTTGCCAACCAGAGACAACCCCCTTGTCACATTTAGCAGCCTCTAAACTTATGAGAAACACATTCGAATGTGGTCACTTTATTCCAGAGCAGCATCGGAGAATCACGTATTTCTTTTCAATATAAACATTGTCAAAACCACACTATTCGGGTGTGCATGGTTTCTGGTAAAACAGGGGCCGTTAACCCTCTGTCCTTGCAAACGTGGCCATAAATAGACAGTAAATCTTGATAGGTATATCAGACTGCTGAATTTGGATTCAAACCTACTCATCCCCACAAGATCAAGTTCAGTTTGATGGCTCAGCCCTCTTGCCTTGGCAAAGGTTTATAAATGGAAATTTTGTGGATTTCTTAAAAAAAAAAAAAAAAAAAAAAAAAAAAGCTCGAATGTTAAAATGGAAGCTGAATTTCACTGTTGGAACCCAGGCCCAAACGGGGGCCTCTGTCTTTTGTTCTATGGAAGTCAAATGTCAATCCCTGGATTCTGTCATCTTGAGATTTCAAGGGACTAGAGCCATTTCCCCAAATGTGAATGAGGTCAGTATATAGATTCTATTGAGAATTTCTTCGGCCTGGGTGACATTCCTAAGCACGGGCCACCTGTTTAGGAGAGTCTAACCAGTGTGTTCACACAAGAATGTTGACCAGAAGAAGCTGCAAGTGTCACATGGCAGCTAGCTTCCTTCTACACCATACTTTAATAGGCCTCTCTTGACTGGACAAGGGCATGGAGCTCTCTACCACAGAGCAAAACCGTTTTTGGGAAGGCACAGTTGTATGGTTGTTCATTATAATCTCACATAGATAAAGTAGTTACTTCAGTCCATCTAGCCTGGCTTCCCCACTGGAGAGAGGCATCTGGGAAGGAAGCTTAAGAAACCCTAGGTGGAGGAAGAGCAGTTGAGTGTTAATCCTGTTTGACACTCTCTCTTGCCCAGAGCCAACAGTGTGTGTAGCTCACCTCTTACCGGGCACTGGGAGGGTTGTACAAGTCAGCCCGTTCCTCCACCCCTACCCCAGCCTCCTCGTGGTTTTTCTTTCTGTCAGCCCCATCTCCCATCCCCACCCCATCTTCCTCATGGTTTCCCCTTCTTAAGCAATCTGTATTGTGCTTCCTTATTCTTACAGCTGGTAGATTTTTGAGAAGTTCCCCAGTAGTTCATCATCATTGACATTTTATTCCTTTAGCCTGGATAGTGTTGTTTTGTTCTCCTTAGTGACCTAAGTTCCAAATCATTGATTTGTCACTTAATTGAGTTCCTTACTTTCCTCCCTTCACCCTCTTCCCCTGTCACTCCTGGAAGTGGATGGGCCTTCGCTGGACTAGGAGTCACTGGACTAGTGTGCTGTGGAATATTCCTTTACACTGTGTGAATGTATGTCTCTATGATTGATTGGTTTAATAAACAAGCTGAATGTCCAATAGCGGAACAGAATAAGGTTAGACAGGAATGCCAGACTAGGAGAATGCTGGGAGGAAGAAGGGCAGAGTCTAGAGTCACCAGTCAGATGGAGAACAAATTGGACACACAAAATGGGGTAGAGGTAAAAGTCATGAGCCTTGGACAGCACATAGATTAATAGAAATGGGTTAAGTTGTAAGCGCTAGTTAGTAACAAGCCTGAGCTATTGGCTGATCATTTATAATTAATACTGAGTCTCTGAGTCAGTTATTTGGGAAGCAGCTGCTGGTTATTTGGGAGCAGGAGGTCGAGACATAAAAAAACTGTGCTTACACTAGTGTAAGCAGCTTCCTCCCCAGGGCAGAAGGGTACCCAGAGAAGCTAGTGGAGAGTGGAACAAAGCAGGCACCTAAAGACTTCAAATAAAAGGGGCTTCCAGCAGATGGGTGTTGGTATTCCGCCCCACCCCACCCAGCCCCTTGGAAACCCACCCCTTGGGGCCACCCTGTGTCCCGACTTAAAATCCTCATTTAAGGAAAATCCCTCCCTTCTTCTCTCTCTTCCTCTTTCTCTCTCTATTCCCACGAGGTGTGCACCCTCAATCCCTCTCCTCCCCCTCTTTCTTTCTCTCTCCCTCTTTTCCTGTCTTTCTCTTCATCCCTCTGTTATAATAAACTTATTTCCATATGGATGCATTGCCTGGGGATATGAGTGACTGTCCATGAGCTGCAGCTGGCTGCTGCATCTGCCTGGCATGTTTTCCTTCATGGATGGGACACCTTGGTCTGGCCAGCCATGGCCTCCCATGCCCAATATCCTAACAATGGGTAACGCAAGAGGAGAGACAGTGTGGAGTAGAAGAGCGTAAAGTCAAGCACAGACTTTAAGCTTCCCAGTACCTCTGTTGTACCAAGCAGACAATCAGCTGGGTTTATAGGTGTGTGTGTGTGTGTGTGTGTGTGTGTGTGTGTGTGTGTGTGTGTGTGTGTATCCATGAGCAATAAGAAGCATGGGACATAGTCCTTAATGATAGTTTCTCATCCATTTGGATGTATTCAGCAAATCCACGCAACACTTAGGCAAATATTGACTGCTACATTGTGCTGGACAGAGCAGAAACTTGATAGTAAAGATGCTTAATTCACCATCTGCTCCCTCAACTTAACGGGGTGGGACTCAGTTCACTTTCCTGGAAGTGATGACGTCCAAGTCTTCTCAGGCAGTGAGAACAAGATCTCTCAAGCTGAGTGGCTTAGGCAGACGTTTTTATGCTCTTGGTAGCTTCTGGTGAGGGCTGGGCTTGAACACAGCTGTTCTGTCCTTTCCTCTGAGCATGTGCAGAGAGAAAGTTCTCTGACCGCTGTCATGGAAATACCCTTTGGATCAGGGCTCCCTCACATCCAACCTTAACTACTTTTTGAAGACCTGCTATTGTCTGAATGTTTGTGCTTTCCCACATTTCATGTCTTTTTATTATTGATTTGTGTGTGCACATGTACCATGGCATGTGTGTGGAAGTCAGAGACAACTTGTGGGAGTCAGCTCTCTCCTTCTATCATTTGGGTCCCAGAGATCAAACTCGTGTCATGGGTCTTGGCTACAAATTCCTTTACCACTGAGCCATCTTGCAAGTCCTTGATCCCATATCTTGAAGCCTAGGTGAGGTCTTTTTTTTTTTGGTTTTTCGAGACAGGGTTTCTCTGTGTAGCTTTGCGCCTTTCCTGGAACTTGCTTTGGAGACCAGGCTGGCCTTGAACTCATAGAGATCCGCCTGGCTCTGCCTCCCAAATTCTGGGATTAAAGGCGTGTACCACCACCGCCTGGCGCTCTTTCTCTCTCTCTCTCTCTCTCTCTCTCTCTCCTCCCTTAGGTGAGGTCTTTAAAAGTAATGATTTAGGCTGTGGGGACAGAACCCTCAGGAGTGAGTTTAGTACCCTTGTAAAACAAGTCTGAAGGAAGCTGCTGGCACCTTCTCCAGTTCCAGACTGCAGCAAGAGGGGCTGTTCCCACAGCAGACAGCCCACCTTTGTCGGCCAGTGAAGCCATCTGGTCTTGGGCTTAATGGCACTCAGAACTGTATTTCAGTGAAATACACATTTCAGTTTTGATAGCTACCTAGCCCGAGGAATCTTGTTATATCATCCCAGACGGACTCTGACAGGGCCTCCTCTGAATACACAGTCACACTGGCTGCTATGACGTCAAAGGCTGGAATTGAGGAGGAGCACAGTTTAATCCATAGCAGAAGAGATGGGCTAAATATTCTTTGAAAACAATTGGAGAATAACACAGAGACAGGAATTTTCACAGAACGCAGGGATTCCCAGGAAGCAAACACAAGGCTTTGTAGGCTTCAACACCACCCAGGTCACTTTGAGCCTCTGTCATCTGCTCCCAGATGTTCCCCCTTCTTCCCCAGGAGCAACCTCTCGGGTCCACCTGGTTTCTGACCACTAAGGATAGGGGATCTTCCAGGCTCTGGACTGAAGCTGTTGCAAACTGAATACTACACTACTCAAGCCTTTTGAGGTATGGTAGAGCAACAGCTGGCTTGTAAAGGCTGGATAGTTCTTCCAGCTATCAGAAATGTAATTTCTTCTTCTTCTTTTTAACAACTGGGGATGAGTGACCAAGTTTCTCTCTCTGCTTTCTCCCTCATACTTGCCTTCGTGGTTTTGAGTTGTACTGTGGGCCAGGAAATTCCTGCTTTCATCTCAGAGCACAGTGTGGAGCCACAGAGCTTTTTTTTTTTTTTCCTGGTTGTGCAAAATTGAGCTGGGTGGGTACATCATGGTGCTAAGCTGTTCCCTGGGGCTGCCAAATTGAATCTTGGCTTATGTGCTTATGCCCGTAAAAGGTTGCTTCAGGCATAGAAAAAGTCCAGGCATCTTGATGCCTTACACACACACACACACACACACACACACACGAGAGAGAGAGAGAGAGAGAGAGAGAGAGAGAGAGAGAGAGAGAGAGAGAGAGAGAGAGAGAGAGCTATCCTCCAGGCCCTGTATCACAGAGTACAAACTTGATGTCCCCATCCAAATGATGTTTGCCGAAGGAAACGGATTTGAAAATTCTTTGAATGGAAAAGCTGTCTGGGTCTGGAGAGTGTTCAGAGACACATGAATAACGCTAACACGAGGTTTTACTGAAAAGCTGGTTACCAGGAAGCCCAGGATCATTTTGCTGTGGCTTTTCACTGTATTAGAGGTTTCTAACCTCTTAGTTGGTGACGCAGTTGGAGCCACGTCTGATGATTCACTGGGGAGTGAGCGACCTTCTTTGTCTCTTTTCTTCTACCCATCAGCTCAGCCACAGTTGGATCGTGCCCATTCACAAGCTCCCGCCAGAGTGCCGACGCACACCCATGTGCAGGGACACACGTGCACCCGCTACACACAAATCCAGCTGCCTTTACCCTCTCCTCCCTGACTGCTATCACTTCTACTTATCGATGGAAAATTAGATCAAAGATGGCCTGCTCCACACCCGATGGCTGGAGCTGGTAGGAAAAGCTGATCCTGTGGGTTTCCTTTTGAACTCAGAGCATGTTGGAGTGGTGGTTCTGATGAGCAGAGGCACATACTGTCTCCCCTGCTGCTAGGACTTAAATGATTGACTGTTACTGTGTAGCGTCTCCTGTGGGGGTGGGGGTGGGGGGGGGGGGTGAGGCACAGGTGGAGCTGGAGGTGCACAGTTTGGGTGTGAGGAAGTCCAGCTTTTAAATCTATCTCCTTTTCTATATCTACCTTCTGTCCAGCAACCAAGGGCAACTTCCCGAGCTCTGTCCCTGGATTTCTAAGGATCTTTGGTCATTGGTTGGTTGTTCTAAGGAGGCAGGTGCTCTATCTAGCTTTCCTAGTCTGATCCTCGATGAAAATCAATGAGGAGCTTACAGAAGTTGGGGGGCAGGGAGCAGAATGGGGGGAAGGCAAGAGTCTGGGTAGCAGTGGTGGTGTGGGAACTCTGAATTAAAAAAAAAGCGTGTGTGTGTGTGTGTGTGTGTGTGTGTGTGTGTGTTTAAGCATGAGCACACTTGAGCATGTGTGCACATGGGAGAATGTAAGGGCAACTCTTAGGTGTTAGATCTCTAACCACCATGTGAGTCTGTGAGTTCTGGGGATTATACTCAGGTCAGCTGTGTGGACGACTAAACCTGAGCACTCCAGGAGTGCAGTGAGAATGTTCTGTTTCCAGGTAAGCACTGGTTGTGGGTCAAATGGTCCCCCAGGAGGCTGAATGGGCCTATCTATGTTAGGTCGAGGGGCCCACAGCCTCTGGTTACAGGAAGCACAGGGTTGTTAAGGACATTCAGCTAGCTCAGAACCTAGTTCAGGTCTGGCTTCCCACCTGCTAACCACAAGGTGCTCCTGTTTCTCTGTGGCCAGAAAGAAGGCCCATACATCCTACTGGCCTAGGCCGAGGCATGGACCATGAGTGTAAGAACAACTTTGAGCCTGTTCAAGTGCCCTTGATTTTTACCAAGAAGAGCCACAAAGGCTGGGGACACATCAAGCAGGGTAGGTTCTTGGCCAGATGTGTGCCCTTACACAAGTCTGACGCCTCTTAAGACTCATAGAACAAGGCGGTTCTCAATGTAAGTCCGTGAAAGCCATCCAATGAAAACAGAGAGCAACCCAATCTAACCTGGCACCCTTCTTCCAGGCTTCCTCTGGGCAGAGGAGAGTGTTGAGGGCTGGAAAATGTGACTTCAGGGAAGCCCAGAGAAGACAGCAATAAAGACCAGTTTGTTTTCTGACCAGTTTTGAGGGGAGAAAGGCTTAGGAAGTGTCTTAGCAGATAAATGAGAGAGAGTTCTGGAAGACAGTTTGATGATGGGACAGGCTCAAGCTCGCACCAAGAAACGCGATGCTTCTTTAATTTGTTGGAATTCAGGGAAGTTTTACAGTAACCGCGAGGAAGCAAAGCCAAGGGGTTGTACGGATTTGTGTAGGTCAGTGCTGATGAAGCCTCGGACTGAGCATGGCAGGAAAGCAGTGCATGCTGGTGAGTGCGGAGGAAGGCTCAAGGGTGGGGGAGGGGCAGGAGAAGCCTTGACTTGTGCGTTTACTGACTTCCCTTAAGGAACTACTCCTGCTAGGGCTGACTTCCAGCTACCCTCGTGAAGTCACTGGACCCAGCATCAGGGAGAGACCTGCAGAATGTGTCCTTCCTCGCTCTACCATGACCGGCATGAATAATCCAAGCAGTTGCTCCTTAGCTTTGATGTGAGGCAAGCTGGGGCAGGGGAGGCCCTGATCTGGTTGCCTTTTGTCAGATAGGAGTTGACAGCCTGCCTCAAGATGGCAGGTCAGGCTGTTTTAGGGGGCTATGCCTTGGGCTGGGGGTAGGAAAGTCACCTACAGGTCACTGCCTCTTGAAGGATGTTATTTAAAATTCTCTTTTAACATGAATCCCAGGGAATCAAACGCGGTGGAGAAATTCCAGTAAGCCCAGAGGATTCTGAACAACACACCATGCTACAGGCAAAATATCACTGGGCCTTCAGGGGAAAGTGCCCATGGCTTGAACTGACTCTTTTTAATGATGTGTGAGCTGACCTCGGGTAACTGGATCAACAAGGGTCAAGGGGTCGTCCTTCTTGTGGCTGGTGAAGATTACTGGAAAAGGGAGCGATGCTGCCTCCTTTGGCACTCTGTACGCACTCCATATGTCTTGCATTTTAAAAGACTAGACCCGAATTAAAACCTTAGCCCTGAAGTATGGCTCCCCTTGTCAGTCTAGTGTGGTCCGGTGAGGAAGCACTTCCCTTACAAGGCCTCTTGCTTTGAGGGTAAGGTTGCAATGCTTGGGCCTTAGGAGAGCTGAAGGGACAGCCTCTCCGCTTTCCAGACAATCTGGAAAAGTGAGGTCACATGACCTCTCCAAGAGCCAGCCCTGCTTCTGAGTGTCTTTTCATGAACAAGGCTCTGTATCTACTGAATGAACAAATGATCAAACCCCAATATGCGAACATCTCCTAAATGAACTAAAACAAGAGGGAAAATTGAATGGCTTATCCCTATTAGCTTCCCTCCCCTCAAGACTCTCATTTCATGTGGAGCGTGGTATCACGAGGAGTCAGGACAAACTCAGGAGGAACTCAGGAGGTGGTGGGAGCCACAGGAAGCTTTGGACCAGGGGCTTCAAGCTCTGCCATTAGAAGGCAGTGTGGGGAAGGTGGACTGGGAGAATGAGATGTGGGAAGCAATGGTCCATGGAGATGGAGACGGACATGGCAGTAGGGAAGAGAGCAGATGAATGGTGTTTGTGGTGTGTGTGTGTGGTGGTGGTGTGTATGGTGTGTGTGGGGGGTGTGTGTGTGTGGTGTGGTTTGTGTGTGTGGTGTGTGATGTGTGTATGTGTGTGAGTGTGCGGTGTGGTATATATGTGTGTGTGGTGTTTGTGTGGTTTGTGGTGTGGTGTGGTGTGTATGTGTGTGTGTGGTGTGTGTATGTGGTGTGTGTGTGTGGTGTGTGTGTGGTTTGTGGTGTGGTGTGTGTGATGTGTGTGTGTGGTGTGGTTTGTGTGTGTATGTGGTATGGTATGTGTGTGGTACGTGTGATGTGTGTGTGTGGTGTGTGGTGTGGTGTTTGTGTGTGTGTGTGTGGTATGATGTGTGTGTGTGTGTGTGTGTGTGTGTAGTGTGGTGTGGTATATGTGTGTGGGGTGTCTGTGTGTGGTGTGTGATGCATGTGTGTGTGTGTAGTGTGGTGTGGTATGTGTGTGTGGGGGTATCTGTGTGTGGTGTGTGATGCATGTGTGTGTGTGTGTGTGTCTATGTATGTCTGTGTGTGGTGTGTGTCTATGTGTGTCTGTGTGTGGTGTGTGTACCTGTGCCTGGAGGTCAGACGATAACCTTGAATGTTATCTGGTGTCATCTACCTTGTTTTCATTTGAGAAGTTTTCCCACAGGCCTGGCACTCACTGAGTAGACTAGACTGGCTAGCCAGGGATGCTCAGGAGCCTTCCCGTTTCTGCCTCTCATCCCTGGAGTTCTAAGTGGCACCATAGCACCCACCTGTTTCCAGAATTGGTTCTGGGCATTGAGCTCAGGACTTCCTTCTCACAAAGCAAAGAGTCCACTGAGTCATCTCTGCAGCCCCTGAAGGGCTCTTGGCGCCGGCACGCGAAGCTTGGCTATTGTGCCGTTCACACCGAGGGAGCTATTTCAGCAGGTCAAGCAGAATCACCGAGAAGAGAGACAGCCGGGGGCTGCCGGGCTCTAGAGAAGAGGTCGTACAGCTGTTTTCCTGCCAGCTTGCTTATCAATGTTCAGTGCTGAGGCAGAACTCTGCCTGAGAGTGGCCTTCAAAAGGGAGGATGGGGGAGGAGAGGGCCCCAGGTGAGTCTCAGTGTTGGAGGCCATTTACAGGGAGTAAACCCAATTGGCTTGTGCTAGTTTGCAGCTGGCACCTACAGGGTGATATTATTGTTGTTGGTATTTAAAATTTTATTACATTTATGTATTTATTTGGTGTGGGTAGCCTCTCTCTCTCTCTCTCTCTCTCTCTCTCTCTCTCTCTCTCTCTCTGTGTGTGTGTGTGTGTGTGTGTGTGTGTGTGTGTGTGTGTGTGTGTGTTGGGCATACACATGCCACGCTGCATGTGTTGTCAGAAGACAACTTGCACGAGTTGGTTCTTTTTTTCTTCCATGTGGCTTCCAGGGGGACTGAACTCAGTTGTCAGTCTTGGCGGCGAGCACCTTTACCTGCTGGGGAACGTTATTAGTTAACAAATTGTCTTTTAGCCTTACGTATTTTATCTGTCTGAGTATTTTGCCTTCACATTTGTTTTGTGCACCATGTGCGTGTCTGGTGCCCACACAGGTCAGAAGGCGACATTGGATCCCCTGGAACTGGAGTTACAGACAATTGTGAGCCACCATGAGGGTTCTGGGAACCAAACCCTGGGGCGTCTACAAGAGCAACGGATGCTTTTAACTGCTGAGCCATCTCGCTGGACTCCCAAGGTGAGCATTATCGATGTCTTCATATTGTGGATGAGGACATCGGTGCACAGAGAAGAGCCATAGAGCCGGGAAATACTACCTCCAAGCTTCCAATGCCACCGTCACCTGTTCTGCTAAATCCAACGTGTGTCACTCGTTCCCCACCGTGAAAAACCAGTAACCAGCAAAGAAGGAGTAGAGGCCCTGTGCATAGCATTTGCTGTTTAAAATAATAGATGCTGTCAGAGGTCTGTATTTTTAGAATTCGTTGCCAAAGGCAGGCAAAGCTCTGTGTAGATCTGACCCCACCCTCTGGCTTTGGCTCGGCTCCTCTAGCTCCAGGCATCTGAAATAGCTTTCACATCGGTGCCTTTCCCTTTGGCTCACTGTGGTTTTACTTTACGGGCAAAGATAAAGGCTGTGTGTGACTTCCGTAAAATTGGGATTCACCTGCTTAGTGTTTTTTTTTTTTTTTTTTTCTTGTTTTTCTTTTTCTATGTCCTGGTTCCAAAAATGGTAGGTGGATGAAACCATTTTGATGGACATCTCCTCACAAACAACCACTCTGCCCAGTAAAAATCTCAACCTTAGCTGGTCGAAGCCAGTTACAGAAACTACCCCCCACTTCTTTCTGGGAGGTGATTTATGAGGGAACCTATAACAAAACCCTGGCTGACGATGTGGGGTGTGGGACACGTTCAGGGCAGCTTTTCCTTTCTGACAATGGGTAGCACATACTATAAAGAAGAAGCCCTTTGCCCCCACTGCTTTCCTTCGTTAGTGCGTGAGGGAGGCATAATAGAAGGAGAGAGAAAAACCCGAGGGCTCTGGTGGAGAGTTGGAGGTGTTGAGCTAATCAACCCGGAATACCTAACCTCTAGCTCAATTGCTGTTCGAGGCTAAGATGGAACCTACTTTCTGTTAGATATTCTGATACTTGTAGCTCAATGCTTTCTTAAGTAAGTAATCATTAATTTGTGAAAAACAAATCAAGAGAGAGTGACTAATTGTCCAATAGGAAGAAGAGTTGACTCTGAGGTACAGGAAGAATCACGTCTTGATATCTGGGTTCATCCCTTGGTCATTAATAAATGGTATGCCAATAATTGCAACGAAGCATCATTTATAACGCTGAAGGGATTTCATATCTTAAAAGGGGGCAGTTTGGTTGTAAGTGACTGAAAAAGAAACCCAGGAAATGATACCGGTGTGAAGGGTGGGAAATTTAAGTTTCAGTTATAACCGGATCCAGGGCTTGGATGATGTCACGGAGTCTTGGTCCCTCTCCATCACTTTGTTCTGTTTTTCTTTGAGTTGACATTGGGTACCAGTTCCAAGCAGTAGCCCCAAGGCTGCCAGCACCTTCAAGCCTGCGGTCCCCAGTATAAGCTCCTCATTTTCCTAATTGCTGTGGCCAGCTGCAGTGCTGGGGACTCCAGAGCCTCGTTCAGGCACCAGCCACTTACCTAACCCCGCTGCACAGGGAGAGCCGTCTCAGCTGACGGCCTGCAAACTGGAAATGCTGCTGCTGAGCAGCAGATTGAGTCCGGAGCTGTAAAACCTACAGTTGCCCCCTCCCCTCTAGTTTCTTTAAAAATCCGAGTTTTCTGGGACTGACTGGATGAAATAAAGAGTAATTGTCCCCCCACAACCCATTTTATCTTAACATCACTTCTTTTCTTGAATATTGCACCCCCTTCCTAACAAACATCATCCTTTTTGAACTATGTCAATTGTTTTTGGGGAGTGTGTGTGTGTGTGTGTGTGTGTGTGTGTGTGTGTGTAAGAGAAGGGGGAGGGAGGAAGTGAGAGAGATAGTGAGAGACAGAGACAGAGAGACCGAGTCTCACCCTCTAGCTCAGGCTGACCTCGGTATCCTCAGAGTTGCCCTTACAGGCCTGAGCTACCACACCCAGCTTTATCTCCATGCTGAGCAGAGAACGTGTGCCTTGAATCCAGCCCTTGATGGAGAGAAGCCTGACACGCCCCTTGCCAACCTCATGATGGACATCATTTAAAGTGACCCCCCAGACACATACAAACTGGTGTAGCGCATACTCCTCCGGCGTTGCCGTCCAGTGGTTTAAGGACAGGTTTGTGAAATGAAAAGCTGTAAGGGACGTTTCACTGCAAGTGACAAATGAGCTCAGGACAGACAGCTGGTGCACTGACCCTGTCTGTGACTATTTGCAGATTGAAGCAGAAGCGGAGACAGGCCTAGTGTGTGCTGGGGGAGGCCCTAAAGAAACCCAGGGCTTGCAGCCCAGAAGCACCCTGTCACTTACTAGTCAGTGTCTTCTCTAATAGGAGACTCGCAGGAGGCAGGGAAGCAGGCTATTACGTCAGGGGTAGCACACGCATCTGCAGGTACCATCTTGCTTGTTTGAGACCCCAAGCTTCGCGGTGAAATAAGGCATCCTGGTCACAGCCTCAGAGATGACATCAGAGCAGGAGGTGCCGGCTTCTTCCACGCTTGCTGGAAGGATGCTAGAGCAAAGGCTTCTGGCCCTGACTGGAGCATCCCCCCTCATTGCCCACACAGCATTTTGCCCAGCAGAGCTGTGGGCACAGCCTGCCAAATGCAGGAGTTTGGGGCAATGTGGCCCCTCCAAAGCCTTTCACATAACCCCAAGTTTGCCTCTGTGCTAATTTTCCATGGCACATGTCAGTTTGCCATACATCTCCAAGCTGAGACCAATACACATGTGCTACCCCCCAAGTGTTTCCTTGAGCTTGGAGCCCGCATTGCTGAAGGCCTTTTGCTGCTGGGGTCCCCGAAGCTGTGGCCTGGTGTCGAGCAGGTGGACCAGCACTTCCTTCCAGGGCATTACAGAGTTTAGTACCTGAGGTCGTAGAACTGAGGGTTTTGCGTTCTAGGTGGCTGTTCGCTTCTAGATCCTAGAGGGTACCCACTGCAGTGGGTGTCTCAAGGTCTTCCAAAACATACTGAGTCGCCTCTTAGAGGCCAGTGCGGAGAGTTTCTCCCTCTAGTCTCAGTTGGAGGAACTATAAGAGTGACAGTCCCGTGTCCCTTGCTGTGGAATGTCGCCGAACCAAGACAGTTTGGGGGATGGGGTGGGGTGTGGCCCTCAGAGACCAGAGGCACTAGATCATTTGGAACTGGAGTTACAGGCAGCCGTGAGCTGTCTGCTGTGGGTGCTGGGAACCGAACCTGGGTCCTCGGCGAGAACAGTAAGTAGTCTCAACCTCTGAGCCCCCTCACCAACCCGTGTGAAGAATTTAAAAACACAATACATCTGTGAGCTTCTGCTGGTTCACACTTGAAATACTGAATCTTTGTAAAAAGTGTACATACAGCCTTAGCAGAATAGACATTGGCCAGTGCCAAGGCAGGTTAAAGAGATGGTTCCCAGTCATCCTGGCCGTGAACCACAGGGGATGGCCCTGAAGAGGACTGCCATTCCCCACTCCCGGAGCCCTGGAGTCTGTCCCTTTTTGTGAGATTCTGCCAGGGTTAGCAGGGCTCTTGAGCTCAGGGATCAAGCCCCAGCTGTGACCCCCCATCCACCACGGCTTCTTCCTCCCGTGTCCTGCAGCTCTCTCATGGTCGACAGTGGACATCTTGAGGTCCATTTCTAAAGCCTGAGTAGGAGAGACTGGGTCATCCTGTCTGTCTGGCTCTGAGGAGACTAGCCAGGCCTTCCTTTGCTGGAGTTTCGGAGTTTTAAGTCTGGGCACACCAGATGTCCTGTGAGCGTCCCCACAGGGAGATGGGGCGACAGAGCCTGAATGTACATGCCACCTCTGAAATCTGCTACTGTGAGGTGACCTTGGCTAGCTCATGGTCTTGTTTGCCACGGGCCGGTGTCTCCTTACCTGACCCATGGCTTGGGATATTTAATGAGACAATAAATCCAGTGGGATGAGTGTTAGGTGCGTTATAGGCAGTCTCAGAATGTCGTAATCTCTGTCTCTCTTCTCTAGCAGGTAGAGCAGGCTGCTGCGGCTCTTTTCAATGGCAGCCTCCACAGTACACACATGGCTAGCAGTGTGTCGCTAGCCCCGGAAGAAGTTCCGTTCCCATTCACAGTGTCCTTCAGCACCTCAGCATCCTGACCCCCAGGGTGAGGGCAGGACGTCACCGGTCAGAGTCCCCTGTGTCTATTGGTAAGCTCTGGGTAGTAGACCCTGGCCTGCAGGGGCCGAGGATGCTGGGCCCGAGCTTGTGGCAGGTATACTAGTGGCTGTGTACAGTGTCTGCCCTTGTATTCAGCACAGTCTCTGCGGATGTGGGGGTGTCACGCAGCTCCCCTCTAGGGCTCGGCTCCTGAGGATGGGGCAGGGCTTACGCTGGGTACAGAGGTTGCCTCAGACTCCCAGCCTGCATGAGCTCTCTGTGTTACACTTGATCCTGTATCATGGGGCTTTCTCAAGTGATTTTCCCTCCCCTGAAATACAAAGGAGGTTCTTGACGTTGGTTGTCTCTTACGGCTGGCCCACGCTGGGCACAGCTGGCTGGCAGAGGCTGTGGGCCTCTTGGCCTTTACCATTGCCTTTGCGCCTGACCGGATCCTTGAAATTGGTGACCAAAACGTGTGTGTGTCTCTATTTATGAGGGCCACTGAGCACCAAGTCAGTGCCCATTCTACGCAAACCCTTTCAGAGAGAGTCCTGGGAATGACCCAGAGGACACTGGCGCAGGCAGGCCTTGAGCTTTCTTGGTGACTCAACCGGAACCCCAAGCTGCAGCTGTTGGTGGATGACAGTCACATGACCCCATTGGGCAAAATGGCAGAACAGGAGGTGTGGGTGAAGGCTGCCTTCACCGACCTGGGACCTGAACGACTGTCCAGGTGCCCCACTCCCCCCACACACCCAGACCCTCTCTTGGTTTAATTTTTAAAATTCTTGAGAACGTTTGAATTAGGCTGGGGTTGGGGTAAGGTGGGGATCAGGGGAGGGGGGTTGCATTTTAATTTCATACGAGGAATCCTGTTTGGTGGCTTGCTGGGTTCAGGGGAGCAGAGTGAGGGAAGGGAGGGGGTCACACTGAGGGGGAGGAGGCGTGTCCACAGGAGGAACCTGTCTACGACAACAGAGACTCTGGATGGCCCTGGGCAAAGGGCTAAAGCATGGAGGTTTCCCGCTCCTAATTTTGAAGAAGCCAAGTGAACTCCAATGCGATGTCTGTTATGGGATGTCAGTTCTCAAAGGACTAATAGATGTTCTCCTAGCAGAGGATTAAACCGAGAGACAAGGGAGTATGTATCAGCTCGAGCATGTGTGCATCCATCACACACATTCACAAATACACAGGGAAAATATTGTAGGCAACGGTGACCACAGGAACATAAACACCACTGGAAAGAAAATGGTGCCTGTTGAGTTTGTCAATATCCCACCAAGTCTAAAAGACCACCAGGAATGCTGTGGAAAAGCTGGCTGTGAGGACCCTGATTAGCCTGGTGTCCACGGCTGTCACCGTGTCAATTGGTAAGGAGCGCTGCACACTATATAGCAAGGAAGCTGAGTCCTGGAATAGCCCACTAATCCATGCCCATCTGCATAGTTCGTAGCTGAACTGCCGCCATGTAAATCCAGACCTAGCTCTCCCAAGGAGAGCTTGCAAATTTAGTCAATAGGAATACAAATGCAGGGCTGGGGTGTGGCTAAGTCGGACAAAAGTCCTGGGTTTGATCCCTAGCATCCCATAAACTGGGCGTGTGGTGCATGTCTGTAATTGCAGCATTCAGGAGTTCTGAAGTTCAAGGTCAAATAACAAGTTCACCCTCAAATAACAAGTTTGAGACCTGCCTGGGCTTCATGAATCCCCGACTTAAAAGCTTATATTTACAAAACATTTGCTACGTGTTAATATTCTGATCCGCCCCTTGAAATCTCACCTCTTGGTGCCGCCCTGCATCCGGACATAAAAGCCCCACTCTAAGGAAAAACTCCTCCCCTTCCCTCTCTCTTTTGCTTTTCCTCCCATGAGGTGCACACCCTCAACCCCTTCTCTCTCTTTTTCTGTCTCTTTCCTATCATCTCTTTCCTTCATCTTTCTATGATAATAAACTCTCCCCATGGATGCAGCGTCAGGGTTGTGAACTACTGGCTGTCGCTGGCATGGCGTGCATCTGCCCAGCATGTTTCCCTGCATGCCCGGGATACCCTCACCACCACCACCCGTGCCCCCACCCCCACCCCCTCACAATAATTCATAACACTATGTAGTAGATGGAGTTCAGCTTAAGTAGGTACCTTGTGTTTCCACTTGCTAAATCTGGTGGCTTGCTAATCCTCCCAGGTTCGTACTCTCTCTTCTGTCCCTAAGATTTACTTATTCCACCTGTCCTCCATTGGGGAAGGCTGTGTCTAAGAGATGAGAGATTGCCGGGCGGTGGTGGCGCACGCCTTTAATCCCAGCACTCGGGAGGCAGAGACAGGCGGATCTCCGTGAGTTCGAGGCCAGCCTGGGCTACCAAGTGAGTTCCAGGAAAGGCACAAAGCTACACAGAGAAACCCTGTCTCGAAAAACCAAAAAAAAAAAAAAAAAAAAAAAAAAAGAGATGAGAGATGGTAGACACTGAGGGTGGAGGAATGTGCAAAATATGCAGGCTTAAAATGATCAAACATTGCAAAAGTCCTTTGTAAAGCCAGGCAGTGGTGGCAGTGCACACCTTTAATCCCAGCACTTGGGAGGCAGAGGCAGACGGATCTCTGTGAGTTCAAGGCCAGCCTGGTCTACACAGTGAGTCCAGGACAGCCAGGACTACACAGAGAAACCCTGTCTCAACCCAGCCCCCAACCCCCTGAAAACTGCAAACAAAACCAGTCCTCTGTGGCTCTGTGGCTGCCATTCCAGGAATTGCCATGAGTGCTGGTTACCTGCTGACTGGTAGGGAGGAGAGTCTTCAATTTCCCTCCTGTGTCAGGAGGCAAGTAAGCATATCCTTTGACAACTGGGGTTATTTTTTAATTAAAAATTTTTTTAATCCATTATATCTCAGGACCTTTAAAATCTTTAAAGTCTGTATCAGGGCAAGGAGGGTTTTGTCTTCCAGGTTTCAGCATTTTCTATCGAGTAGGAGAAAAGGGAATTCTGAATGTGGAAGGCTGTGCTTCCCACACTCACCCATTTTAAACACCCTTCAGAGTAAGGGTGGGTAAGAGTGAGAAGGAAGAAAAGTTGTGTGTGTATGTGTGAGTGTGTACTTGTGTGTGCCTGTGTATGTGTGTGTACTTGTGTGTATGCCTGTGTAAGTGTGTGTAATTGTGTGTGCCTGTGTGTGTGGGTATGCACTTGTGTATGTGTGTGTGCCTGTGTATGTGTGTGTGCTTGTGTCTGTGTGTGCCTGTGTGAGTGTGTGTGTACTTGTGTGTGTGTTTGTCTCCCTACGTTTCTTTGCTTTGAGATCTTAACATGCCAATGTCAGATACAAATATCGCTTTACTATTATCTTAAAACAGAATCATAGATGTGACTCTAGAGAAAGGTGACTATTTCTTCCTAAGCAGAACTCACACACCACGTCCTGCACACAGGCTCCTCTTTCATGTGCTTCTTTGATTTTGTATTCTGCCTCTCTAGGTTGTTGAGAAAAGTTACTTTAAGTATGTAAAGATGTGTTACATTTGTTTATGCCATGGAATATTATTTTAACTGTGTAAAGGTATGTTTCATTTGTTTATGCTGCATTTGTTTAACAGCATAAAGATGTGTTGCTTTGCCTGCCCAAGGCACCTGATTAGTCTAATAAAAAACTGAATGGCCAATAGCTAGGCAGGAGAGGGAGAGGCGGGGCTGGAGGGTAGAGAGAATAAGCAGAAGGAGGAATCTAGACTTAAGAGAGAAGAAAGAAAAGAACAAAGGAGAAAGAAAGGGAGACGTCTGGGGCCTGGCAGCTGTCAGCCAGACACTGAGTAGGACATACAGAATAAAGAAAGGTAAAAAGCCCCAAGGTAAAACGTAGATGACGAGAAATAGGTTAATTTAAGTTATAGGCGCTAGCAAGAAATGAGCTAAGGCTGAGCATTCATAACTAATCATAAGTCTCCGTGTCACGATTTAGGAGCTGGTTGGTGGCCCAAAAGAAAGTCTGTTACACTATGTCTTTGTAGTTGCAAAGGTGATGTGTGCCTCATAAACAGGAGTTCTGCTGAGACATGGGGCAGCATTGTTCCCAGGAGCAGGCTGGCACTTCCTGGTCTTCAATGGTGAAGGCCATGCACCCGGGTGGTTTCTATGGGGCTCCAGCCTTGGTGTGGGTGCGTTCTGTCGGTCAGTCCTGACTGCATTCCCTGCTTCCCATCCCTTCCTTTGGAAGTGTTCTGGACAGGAGTAGAAAGGCGAGGACCTTTGATGTGTGCCCTTAGCTGTGTCAACTTGAGTGACACTGTGAGCTCCGAGTGCCTCTCCCACCAAAAAAGTCCTCGTCAGTCACGCGCACTGCCGCCTCCACCCAAGGTGGCGGTTGTGAGGATTAAACTCCAATGCCCCCAGCGCCCGCATTCCTGTCCTCCTGCCTTCAAACAAACGGGTTGCTGACTTGGTTTGGCTTCAGACATCTGAAATGGATTGTCACACACTTCTCGAAACTCAGAAGTCTGAAATCAAGGCATTGGCTGAGCCGTGGTCCCTCTAAATGCTAAAGGGAAAATCTCTTCCAGCTTTGAAGCCCTGGGCACTTCGTGCCATGTGCCAATATCCCTCCCTCTGTCCCTGTGTCTCTTCTCTTTGTGACTTTTTCCATCTCCTTGGTCCTAGGGTCCAGTTTATCCTCGGGTACTCTCCACCTCTTCAGTTACTAAGCCCACCAATCCTCTCTCCACACACTATTCCAAGGCCCACCTGAACATTAGCCGGGTGAGGGGCCATCACGTTCAATCCACTGTGCAGCTCAAAGTGCAGTGCGGGCCGTTCAGATAATGAAGGTCCCTGTTCCCCCGTGCTAACCGGTACATGGGAAATTAGCTGGGATCTTATGTAACATTCGCAATCCCCTCGAAAGAATAGGCTATTTATGTAAGGCCACAGAAAATGTCTCGTAGGGTCACTTGCCAGGTGGTTCATGCCAGGTGGTCTGTGCCAGCTGCCAGGAGCCAAGGGCTAGGTGACAGTCAACTCGGCTCCTTGGGAGCCGTTCTCTAGAGGAGGAGAGTGACTTGTAAACAAGTAATTACAATACGTCCATTTATCAGACTGGTGAGAGCCCAAGGCTCCATCCCGAACAATGCTTTGGAGATGTTGACTTAGCACTCCGAGAGCCAGCTCAGCCCTGGCCCTGGCAGCTGCCTGCAGGCCTCGCCCTTCTGGCCCTCGCCACTAGAGCTGGCAGCTTGCAGAGTCTGTGCACGGGTTAATCGCTCTCATCGCCCTCCTCCCCGTCCTCCCCGTCCTCTCCGTCCCAGTCGACTCTGCTGCTGGCCTTTATCTCTCTTGGAAGCATCTCAGCTGGCTTTAGCGCTGTTTAATTTTTCCTCCCTGGTGATGGATGTTTACACCCCCTTTTTCAAAAGACAAAACAAATTGTTTGTTTAACCTCCCTAGGAATAAGTGGGCCAGGGGTAGCGTGGGAAGGGAAGCATGTTTATTGTTCTGTGGGCAGACCTTTCTGGGTATTTCCAAAGAGATCTTAACTGACTCACCTTCTTTTATTATCTGAAATGCACTTAAAAAAAAAAGTAACCCTTCTCTTTCTTCCTTATGTGTCCCCTTTCCTATATTATTGTCCCTGTCCTCACACTGTCATGATCCCATGTGGCCAAGGCAGAGTCCCCTTGCTCCTTTTTTGTCTTTTAGATGAGCACACCAGAGTTGAGTTGGCACATGAATGGCGCTGAGTGGTGAAGGGCTGATGGAAGAGTGTATTGGTTGAATGAGGTCCTGGGTTCGAGGCTTAGCCCTGTTAGGCAACGCTGGGAGCACCTGATGGAAAAAACAAGTTCCTAAATGAATGGTTCTGAAAATGGGCAGGTCCACTGGAATCCCCTGGGTGCAGGGACACCTGTTGGACTAGAGATGTTCAGCCCTCTCTGGAGAGTCTGCATCTGGAGCAAAGCATCAGGCAGTTGGTCTTTCCTGATTGTCCCCAGGGACCCGACATGCCCCTGGGGTGGAATGTTAGTGCCCAGGCTTGATCCCTGGTGGAACCAATCACTCACTAAAATGAAGATCTCTGGGAAGAGATCTCCTTCTTGGCCTTGGCTTTGAAAGTGCCCCACGTGAGTCCAATAAGCACTCAAGGCCAAGGCTTCCCTCTCATGCCCCTAGTGTACCCAGAAGGCTGGTGAGGCACATGAGGTGAACCTACCCTTGGCCTCAGGTTCAGTAGGTCCAGGGTGAGTGAGGGCTGATGTCTCCAGCAAGTTTCTAGGGGATGTTGCTGCTGCTTCCTGCCAAGGCCACTGTTTGGGAGGCACAGGTCTGAAGCCACGTTGCCCCCATCGGCCGTTTTCGTTGTCTTCAGGTACTGTTTGACCCGACTCGTCCTCTCCCCTCATCCCAGGTCTTCCTCTGAAACACAGGACCTTGACATTGGTTTTAATCCACCGGACCAGGGTGTGCGCGCTGAACTGGGCCTCCCATTGGTGCTGGCTTCAGAATGAAGGGGATGTGTAGATTGCTTCCCCAGAGGCACACAGACCCACTTTCATATCTCAGCTTGCTTTTGGTTTTCTTTCTTTGCTCATCAACCTGGTTACAGTTACAGTGAGTTTTCATAAAGACAAGTCCTCCCCTCCCACAATTTCATCTCCCATAGATGGCTAGGTGGGGCTATCCATGGCCCCCAGGCTCAGAGCAGAAATTTCTTAATATAGCTCCCATGAATGGGATGGATAGATGAAGGCTGAGCACACAGGCGCCGGCGGTGTCTAGGTGGTACAGGCTAGCTAAGTGCTCCAAGGCATTGATTGCTTTGTCTAGAGTAGTTATGGGGAGTGACTTATGAGCACCAGGTGGGAGGTAGCCACAGGGTAGGTAGGCAGGCTTCATGGTCCACAGGGTAGGTAGGTACTGGTAGGCTCCATGGTCCACAGGGTAGGTAGATAGGCTCTGAGGTCCACAGGGTAGGTAGGCTCCATGGTCCACAGACTATAAATGTCTGGAAAAAATTTCTGAGGCTCCGCCTTGTCTTTCATCCTATAAAGAGCACAAGTTTTATTTTTGGTGAAGTCCAATTTATGGGTTTGTTCTTCATGGGTTGCATCTTTTGCTGTCTAGGGTTAGGAACATTTGCCTAGCCAGGCATAATGGTATTCAATGTAACCCCATTGGGAGGTAGAGGTAAGAGGATCAGGGATCCCAGTCATTCTATGAGAACTAGCAAGTTCATGTCTCAAAACAACACCACAAAACCAACCAAACAAAATGTTTGCTTGCCTAATTCAAGGTGTAACAGTGTTTATGTTCACTCTAAGTTTGGATGTTAAAATCCTAGCTCTCAAGGCAATGGGCACTTTGGGAGGTTGTTAGGTTACAGGGCAGAGACCTCATGGATGGGATTCATGTCCCACACAAGAGACCCTAGAGCAGTGGTTCTCAACCTTCCTAATGCTGTGACCCTTTGAAACAGTTCCTCACGTTGTGGTGACTCCCATCATAAAATTATTTTGTTGCTATGTTGTAACTGTAATTTTGCTACTGTTAGAAATCATAATGTAAATATCTGATATTCTGTCCTCTGGGGTTGTGACCCATAGGTTGAGAACCACTGCCCTAGAGGTTTATTCTGCCCCTTCTTGCTCTGAGGTCATAGTGAACTCTCTTGGGAGTGAGTCTTCTTCAGACACAGAATTTGCTAGTGCCTGACCTAGGACTTGCTAGCCTCCAGAATTGAGAGACATAAACTTCTGTTGTTCGTATGCTACTCTGCCCACTAATTTGCCCTCCATCTCTATAATTTTGTTGTTTCAAGAATGTTTTGGAAATGAGCATATATATAGTATATAGCCTTCAAACATCAGCTTTTAAAAATTATCAAAGCACAATTCCTGGAGATTTCTCTAAGTCATTGTGTTCATCAATGGTCAGTTTCTTTTTATTGCCAAATAATATTCCATGGAAATGATATACCACAGTTTTAACAATTCACACACTAGATTATGTGTAAAATTTTGTATAAATATATGTTTTTGCTTTTCTGGGATAAATGCCTGAGGCAGCCAGTGCTAGCCATATGGCAGTTCCATGTTTCATTTTATAAAACTAGAAACTGTTTTCCCAAGTGATTCTACCATTTTGCAGATTTCCTGGGAGTATGTGAACTGTCCGGTTTCTTGTATTCTTGCTGGCATGTGAGGCTGTCACTGTTGTTAAGTCGCAGCCATCCTGGTCCATGCATGGCGATGTCTTGCTTTGGTTTGAGTTGTCATAGACCTGGTGTATTTCATACTGCTTTCTGGGGAGCGGAGTCATTGTCATTTTCAGGACACGGTTCCATTTTTCCAAGCTGTCAACTTCATAAGGCTGTTGCTTTCCATATTTTCTTTGTAATGCTTCTTCCATGTTATCTTTTAGCTCCATTTTGATGTATATTTTCATTTTTCTTATTTTTTGAAGAGTTAGCTTTTTGGTGGGGAGTAACTGGATGGTGCAGCATTTGTCGGAGCAGTATGAGGTCCTGGGTCTTGGGTTCCACCCCCAGCATGGAAACAGTAACAACAAAAAAAGGCTTTCTGTTTTTGCGGCTGTTTTCCTAGGGCACATCCTTTTGGTTTCTGTGTTTTGTTGCCTTTCTTCTGCTTGAGTTGGGCTTGCTTGCTTTGAGTTATCCACGAGAGCTTGAGCTGTGCCAGGGAGTTTGGGGGTGGGGGATAGGGCTGTCCATTGTGGTAAAACCAAGAGTCAACCCTCTTGTTTGTGCTATTGATGTTTTAGACAGGGTCTCACTATACAGCCCAGGCTGGCCTGGAACTCACAAGAGATCCACCTGCCTCTTCCTCCAGAGTGCTGGGATTAAAGGTGTGCACCACCACACCAGTTTTTTTTTTTTTTGAGACAAATAACAAGACAACCACGTGTTTATGCATGTAGTAACTGTTTATGAATTTCCACATCCCATATGATGTCCACTGCCATTCACCTGAAGGACATCTTTTAACATCACTTGTACAGAGTGTAGGTGAATGTTGTTGCACCTTCATTTTGTTACTATTAAATTTTGTTTGGGGATGAGTCTAACTCTGAAAACCACCAAGTTAATAAAAAGAGCTTCCCATTTCCCAGCAGGTTTCAAATAAAGAAGAATATTGATTAAATCTAAACTTTATTGGCATTTCCTTAACTTAATTTCCTCTAACCTAATACCTTTTCTGTATTCTAGAAGTCCATCCAGGATAGCACTGTAAAGTTAGCCTGCCCATGCCCTGAGGCTCTGCCTGGCCGAGACAGACTGATCATCAAGGACAACTCAGATCTGAGAATGTTTTGAGGAGGACTCATTCTGTAGGATGCCCTGAAATGCAGTATTTTTTTAAAATATATAATTTATTTGATTTTAGTTTATGTGCATTCATGTTTGGCCTGCATGTATATCTGTGTGAAGGTGTCAGATCACCTGAAAATAGAGTTACAGGTAGTTATGAGCTGCCATGTGGGTGCTGGGAATTGAACCCGGGTCCTCTGAAGAGCAGCCAGTGCTTTTATCTGCTGAGCCATCTCTCCAGGCCCTGGTACTCCCCCCCAACCTCCCCCAACCCCCCCCAACCTCCCCCAACCTCCCCAACATCCCCCCCCCCATCACGTCTAGGTCAAGTCCCGTCCCTGTGACCTGTCACAACTGGTGCAGCCTCAGTCACTGGCCTGAGCGTGTGCTTGCTGGGTTTGTCCATGGTGGCCACCGTCCATCCTCTTTGCTCCCTTCCGTACCATGCTCTAGAAGGAAGTTCCTCCGTGTTATCCACGCTTAGGAGGGAGAGTGGAGCTACATTTACCTGACAGTGTCGTTGCTACAGAAATCATTCAGGAACTGCTATATGGAGAATTTGTCTCTTAGCCCCATGGATTTATTTGAACATTCGTTCATATCAGGATGGTTTTGTATGTATTATCCCACATTCTAAGTTCAAATCCCGTCGGTGTTATTTCTTTTGTTGCTAGCTTCATTGTGAAAGGTGTTTTTTCTGCAGATATTAAATTCAGTACTGACCAGGTGTTTTGTAAGGACATTGGTCCCTGTGAGGACATTGGTCCTTGTAGGACATTGGTCCTTGTAGGACATTGGTTCCTGTGAGGACATTGATCCCTGTGAGGACATTGGTCCCTGTGAAGTCATTGGTCCCTGTGAGGACATTGGTCCCTGTGAAGTCATTGGTCCCTGTGAGGACATTGGTCCCTGTGAGGCCATTGGTCCCCGTGAGAACATTGGTCCCTGTGAGGACATTGGTCCCTGTGAGGACATTGGTCCCTGTGAAGTCATTGGTCCCTGTGAGGACATTGCATCACCATCTCTTTGATTGTGTTACTGCCAGCTCCAATGCTGGTGGCATTCTTAGTTTTGTTCATTCTTCTGTGCCGCCACGCCCGGTTCCCTGGCTGTTTTTAAGGCTTTGTCTTTATCAATCATCTTTCTGGATTTGCTTTTGATGTGTCTTATCGCAGCTTTTTCCATCTCATCCACTTGGGTTTTGATGAGTTTCTTGAATTACTGGTCTATAATTTTTATTGTTAGCACATTTCTGTTGGTACTGCTTCACGTACCCTTCCGTCTGTGTCTTTCCCCTTGGGAGCTTCATGATTTAAGATGTTGATGTGGGGTTGTCCCCCAGGGAACTAATGCGTTGTTTCCTTGCTTCCTTATTACTTTCATAACATGTTTTGTTTTGGACATTTCCCCACGGTTTCAACCTCCAAGTTCACTGATTTTCATCTCCCTGTCTAATTAGCCATGAGTCCCATCTAGCAGTTTTTAGTCTGTAGATGGGACTCCACTTCACTATATTTCCTATGTTCAAAGAGTTCTAGTAACTTGGTGAGTGAGATGAGTCAGTGGGTAAAGGTGTTTGCTGGCAAGCTGATGACCCAAGTTTTAATCCCAGGATCGCACGATGTCCTCTGACTTCCATACACACTCCGTGGAGTCTTCACATGCATATCTGTAGCATATATACCCTCAATGCAACCGAAATAGATCAATACAAGTGAAATAAAAATGAAAAAAATTCAAATTACATTCTTAATGTCCTCTCTGCTAAATTTAGCATGTGAGTCAGCTGTGGGTAAGTTTCCATTGGCTGATTATTCTCATTCTGGACTCTTTCTTCTTTGTCTCTATGCATGCCTGGTGATCCTTGGTGGGACGCCACACTTTGTGATTTGCCCGTGGTAGGTGCTGTTTCTCTGTTACTATAAACACTCTCGAGCTTTGTTCTAGGCTGCAGTTAAGTTACTTGGAAACGGTGTCATTCTTTGAGTCTTCTGTGTGTGATTAGTTAGGCTGGGCCAGAGCACAGCCCTCTCTAGGACTAATTATTCCCCGTCACTGAAGCAAGACCTTCCTGAGGACTCTACACAATGCCTCCCTCATGAATGTTGAGTTTTCGGGCTGGCTGGTGCGAACTAGGATGGTTCTGTGTGTGCACCCGGCATCCTTTGCTGCAGCCTTTTGTGGCTCTTCCCTTGGCATCCTTAATGTCCTTATACCTTCTTCACACCTCAAAGAGACTCTGTATAGACCTCCAGGTTCTTCTCTCTATGCCCCTCATTCTTCTCTGGTGTTCTGTTCTGTGAACTCACGTTGCCTTGCTTTTTTTTTTTTTTTTTTTTACAGATTTTCAGTAATTTAGGGAGTCTGTGAAGCTCTGCCTCAGTTTCCCCCTCTTTGGCCATACCCTGACAGTTCTCTCCAGGGAACTGGAGGACTCACTTTGTTTGCTTTCTGTCTCCCAGGGATCAGTGTTCTCCACGGCCTGATACTTAGTGCCAAGATAACTATTGTTTTACATATTTTGTCTGCTTCAGACAAGAGAGCGATTCTGAGGAATTTTAAGCCAAGGTACATGGTCAGATCTTGACTCTAGGAATCAGTATTCATTAATAACTCTTGTATCAGAGCTTAAAAATAAAAACCATAGCCATCCAAGGTGATTCATGCTTGTAATCCCAACCCCATGAAGGCTGAGGCAGGGAGGGCTGCTTTCAGTTCAAGACCAGCGTGGTCTACAGAGTGAGTTCCAGACAGACAGCTGGGATAACTCAGTGGACAAGGTGGTGGCTGCGTGAGCATGAGGACTTGAATCCAAGCCCTGTGATCTTTATAGAGCACCGGTATAGCTGTGCATGTATGTTCATACCTGTAATTTCAGTATAGGGAGGCCGAGACAGGCACTCCTAGGAGCCAGTCTATGAACCCCAGATTCAGTGAGAGATGCTGACCAAGGAATAAGAGGGGTATGTGTGTGTGTGTGTGTGTGTGTGTGTGTGTGTGTGTGTGTGTGCGTGTGCGTGTGCGTGCACGCACGTGTGCGTAAGGCTGCAGAGCTGGCTCGTTGATTAAGAACACTTGCTACTCTTGCAGAGAACCTGTGTTCAGTTCCTACCTCCCATGGCCACTCACAGTTATAGGTAACTACAGTTTCAGAGACTCTAACAGCCTCTTTGGGGCAATATATTTACATAGTACACTTACATACACGCAGACAAAACATGCTCTGGTGGTTTGAATGAAAAATGGTCCCCATAGACTCATAGGGAGTTGCATTATTAGAGATGTGACCTTGTTGGAGTAGATGTGGCCTTGTTGGAGGGGGAAGCTTTGAGATTTCAGAAGCTCAAGCCAGGCCAGTGTCACTCGCTCTTCCTGAGGCCTGCTGATCCAGATGTAGAACTCTCAGCTACTTCTCCAGCACCATGTCTGCCTTCATGCTACCATGCTTCCCACCATGGCAATAATGAACTAAAGCTCTGAACCTGTAAGCCAGCTCTGATTAAATGCTTTCCTTTCTAAGAGTTGCCATGGTCATAGTGTCTCTTTACAGCAATAGAACACTGACCAAGACACACATATACACATAAAATAAGTAAATAAATAAATAAAATTTTAAAGGATAAAGGAAGAGCAATAGAGGAAGACATTTGATGTGGACCTCTAATATCCACATAGGCAGGCTGCACACATGGGTGTGGGCACCCACCCGCACAAGTGCACACACGCCCATGTGCACACACACATATACACCACACACACAGTTGCCTGCAACAAGAGCAGCAATAAACTAGCATTGGTGACTGTGCACTGACCCCGCTTCCTGCTGAGATAACAGCAGCCTGCAGCCTGATAACAGGTTATCAATTGCTGCGTATTTCGCAGGCATGCTTGCTGATTTCCATGCTTTGTATACTTTCATTTTTTTGTAGCCAATCACTGGTGAAGATATCGGAGGAGAGGAAAAGGGATTTAGAGCAAGGACACAAATCTAGCTTTTAGTCCCCTCCGGCCAGTCCCCCAGCACTGCTAAAGTGTTACTGCACCGTCCCAAACCGCGCCCATCTGCACAGCGTTGGCTCTTTGCTATTGGCATGGAGGTGGCAGCCGCTTTCAGAACGACTTTTGCTCACTGTGATTTACTGGGTTTTACTGGCTATGCCCCTGTGCCATTATGTTCACATTTAGACACATCATCTCCTTTCTTGGTTATGAGACTCTTGTTGCTTTTTCAGTCCTTTTAAAGAAAAAAAAATGGGAAAAAAATCAAATATTAAACACAAAAGAACACTACAATGTGAGTAAGAAGGAAGGCATGTCTGAGTGCTCATGACAGCCTAGGAAAGACACCCAGGGCTTTGTTCCAGGCCCTACAGGTGAGGGTGTCTCTGCCCTTGCCTTGAGCACAATGTCCAAAGCATTTCCTTTGACAAGGCTGGTGACCCTGGGACCCGAGGACAGGGGCACACTGCCTCACGTGTCCCAGGGGTCAAACGCTTGTGGAAGCATCATTTCCCTGTTCATAAGAGGAGTACTTGTGTGCCTCGTGGATCGAACTGCACAGCTAATAAGAAATGGAAATGTCTCAGAAGGAGGATTAAGCAGAGCTGACAGTCTCAGGGTGGCAGCAGTTTATTTTCTGTGCCTAGGCTCAAAAGTTGTAGAGAAATTGCATCAGGTAATTCTCTGTACCCCTGGGCCGGCCTCAAATGAAGCCACCCTTGACCTTCCTCACAGAGGGCAAAGCCTAGCACGTGTGTTCTTCATGTTTTCTTTCTATGAACATTACCTGCTGGCTTTGTACATGGGACCAGAGATGAGTTGGTGAGGGCACACCTCCTTCTCTGAATTTCCTGGGTGGATTCTGTACCATGAGTGCTTGGCAAAGATGTGACACCCTAGAGAAGGTGGCAGAGGATGTTTTGTCTTTGACTTTACATGAACACCAAACTCACACACACATGATGCACATAGATGTTGCAGGATTCAATGCATGAGCTGACTCAGATTCTGAATTAGTAGCCATATTTGATCACACACTTCAAATAGTAATTACTTTTTACTATAGAATCTTATGCTCCTATATATAATTCATATGTAAAACTCATATTATCATTATCACTTTGAGTCTCCCTTCCCCTCTCACAACTCTTTCTTCCCAAGTTCCCTCCCTATCCTCACATCTGTTTTTCTTGTGTGTGTGTGTGTGTGTGTGTGTATGTGTGTGCACTACTGTGCATAATTAGGGAAGCTTGTATGAGCATGGGAGGGGGTCATTTCGAGGCTGATGACCCACCCACTCTGCTAACAACATGACAGGTAGGGGGGGCTTTTCCTTGAGTGGGGACAATGTACAAGTGGACACACCACTATGGAGTATGACCCCCCCTTTGCAATCTTAATTGCCTATGGCTCCTTAGGGAAGGTTGAGGTCTTATGAGCCCCTCCGCATGATGAAATGATGTTGGGCTCTCTGTCTTTTAGTTTTAATCAAGAGATAATATTACAAAGGGAAATTGTGAAGTTTCCCTCACATTAAATACCAGCCCCTTCCTCGGGTTGAGAACCATTGGATAAAGATCATCCCTCATCTTTTCATTTTATTTTTTTTCTGATTCAAACTTCATGATCCTGTGGCCTTGGAGTGAGGCTTGTTGCAAATTCTAGACTTTCCATCTTTTCAGGTCAAGAGATCTGGCTCATGGGCAAGGATGCATATTGATGTTACATTTTGAGATGAATATTTTAATGGTTTTCAGGCTGAAGAGCTTCCCCAAGTTCATTGGCAGTCTGCTAAACCTCCCATGAGGCAAAGCCCCTTGGGTATCTCTGTCTATCTCCTCGAGGCTACAGCAATCGCCTGCCTCCCAATGGTGACATTTGATCCATGTGCTTTGGCCTCTCAGATGATCTCAGAAGCAAAGCCCTTGCACTCCTTTCTCATCTCATACTAAAACTCAAGTTCCCTTGGTACAGACAGTTTCAATTAGCTAGGGTTCAGGAGGAATGTCACCTGACTTCATTAATTCATACAGATCTGCGACTGACCAAAAGCACCCTTAGAGATGAATTTCCTCTTGTGGCATTTATACTTCCTTTCTCTGGGTTCTCATAGGTACTGTAACAGCTACAGAGCCCAGAGAGGGCAGAGGAAGGAGAGAAAAGCTGTAGGCTATTGGCACTGGCTGATTTTCTTATAAGATAATCTGCTTGTGTAAGCATAGGACTTCCTTATTTGAGACAACACAATGATTATTCCTGGTCACATTGAAATACAGCTACGGACTGCATTAACAATTACAATCATATCAATTTCAAACTTTCAGGTGCTCTGTGCTATTCTTTGGAAATGTTGAACCAGGTAGACTTGAATAATAAAACCTGATTTCTATATTGAGTTTAGTTCAGAATGGGGGGTGGGCAGCTGTGGTGGTAGGCAGTGGGGGATGGGAAGGGCTTGCTGGGCAGCTAGTCCAGAGAGGTGGGGGTACCCAGGCATCATAAATCCTTACTCACAAGGAAGTAGGAGTGAAGCATCTATCTGAGGCTTGGAGCTGGGATTCTAATCCTGAAAAGAAATGGGCGCTACTGAAATATAGACTTGAAAATCTGCAAAGCTTGGCCTAAGGAGAAAATGAGGATTGTCAGAGTGAAGACGCTGTGGAGGGAGTCACCCAAAGATGCTGAAGACCCAGCTTCAGCCACAGAGCCCAGATACCTGGTCAACCCTAGGCCCGCCTGATGCAGACTCTTGCTCCACATCTGGCCAGAAAACACAGGCATTTCCTGTCACAACTCAGGTGTGTCTGACCACACCCTGCTCGCCTCCACAGAACTCAGCCTCTTTGCGGGGGGGGGTGGGGGGGGGGGTGGGGGGGGTGGGGGGGGGGTGAACAAGAGAGCACAGAGTGGCTAAGTGCTATCAGATCATCACAAACAAAGTTCTCGAAGAACTGTGAAAAACAGGGATCAGAGGAGGTGACCTCTGCCTTCAGGCTGTTAGGAAAGGTTCTTACATGGAAAAACCCTCCTGGGACTGAAAGAGTAAGAAAAAGGAAAGATGCATCAAACAGAAGAAGTACGAGAGGCTGGGGGATAAGGGTTAGAAAACAAGCTTGTCTGGGTGGGACGTACTTCCTGGGATGAAAGTGTACAACTCCCATACTGAATGTGCTGGGAATTTGTGCCTTTCCCTCTCGGATGTGAAACTTGGAGGGGGATGAATTTGAGCAATAAAGTTTTATTAGTACAGAAAACTCAAGCTGGAGACGACATGACCAGCATCCCACATCAACAAGCTTTTAGGTTGCCTTGGGCTGTTGGCTGTGTTCATGTTCATTCTCATAGAAACATTAGGAGGAATAAATCATGTTGGGGGTAGAGGGTGGTGGTGGTGGGCAGAATCAGACACTAGACAACAGATACTAGGATCTAAATACTTCATGTTAACTTAACTAATGAAGTGGTTACTTCTTATTTGGGATGTGTGTGTGTGTGTGTGTGTTTTAAAAGGCTGGTTGGGCTGAAAAGATGGCCCAGTGGGTCAAGGAACTTGTTGCCAAGCTTTAAGGCCTTAGGAGTACCCGCACCTTGCTCTTGGACTACCAGCCTCCAGAAGTGTGAGACAATAACTATTGTTTGAGGAAATGCCTCCATGAGCTCTGTAAGGCATTTTCTTAGTGATCAGTGAGGGAGGGCCCAGCCCATGGTGGGTGATGCCATCCTTGGGCTGGTGGTCCTGGGCTCTTCTATAAGAAGGTGGGCTGAGCAAGCCATGGGAAGCAAGCTAGTAAGCCAGAGGCCTCCATGGCCTCTGCATCAGCTCCTGCCTCTAGAATCCTGCCCTGTTTGAGTTCCTGTCCTGACTTCCTTCAGTGATGAACAGCAGTGCTGAAGGGTAAGCCAGATAAACCCTTTCCTCCCCAACTTGCTTTTTGGTCATGGTGTGTCATCACAGCAAAACCCTAATTAAGACCGTGGATTAATGTACCATAGATCATCCCACTTCTCTTCCAGGTAGAATATGTTTTAAAAGGTGCCTAGAAGAGGGACTGTCAGCACATATATGTTGCTGTATTGCTGGAGAGATGTCTTCAAGGGAGATTTCCAGAGGCAGAATGGCCGAGCATAAATGCATGTGTACATAATGATTTTATTGATTGGATATCAACACATTTCCCCCTCGATGGGTCCTATCAATTTTCATTCTCCTCAGAAACGTCCTAGAGTCTGCGTCCCCACACCGCCAAAGAGAACATGTGCTCATGTTCTGAAACTTTTGCTGGTGTCTCTCTCTCTCTCTCTCTCTCTCTCTCTCTCTCTCTCTTTTGGTTTTTTTGAGACAGGGTTTCTCTGCATAGTTTTGCGCCTTTCCTGGAGCTCACTTGGTAGCCCAGGCTGGCCTCGAACTCACAGCGATCCGCCTGGCTCTGCCTCCCGAGTGCTGGGCTGGTCTCACAGAGGAAAATGGTGTCTCAGGAATATTTGAAATTTTCTAGTTATTATTGAGTTTGAATCTTTTTCTGTTTGTCCACCAACCATCAGTGGTAGATGTGATTTCTCAAATTGTTAATTTATGCTCCTTTCCATTTTTTCTACTGTATTTTACCCCTCGCCACATAGACTTTTTTTTTAAAAAAAATTTAGTTTTAGTTATGTGCATTGGTGTTTTTTCCTGCATGTATATCTGTAAAGGTATCAGATTCCTTGGAATTGGAGTTAGAGACAGCTGTGAGCTGCCATGTGGGTGCTGGGAATTGAACCCAGGTCCTCTGGAAGAGCAGCCAGTGCTCTTAACCGCTGAGCCATCATATTAGTGATCATAGTCCTTTGTCTATGGCGTATATAGTATTTTTCCAGTTTTGCTGCTGACTTTATATAACAATTATCACTAAACATGCTTTTAAAATCTTCTTTTTTACTCTCATGGATTCAGATCTGTGAGGCTTTCCTTTATTGACTGTAGAGGCAAATCAGAGAAACCAAGATTTCTCCTATGCCAAGATTAACCCCACCTCACCTCAGCTTGGATTTCTAGGTAGGGCAGGATTTGGAAACGAACCATCTCTCTCTCTCACTGTCTCATGGGATCCATGTGACAGTCCAGCACATCTCCAATTATTTAGAAGCAATTTTCACAAGACTCTGCTGTTCAAATATGCAGCCAGCTACTGTCTGTAATCCACCTTCAAGGGCTCCAGACAAGGCATGTAGCCCCCAGGAAGTGCTGTTCTTTGAACTGGAAGACACCTTAGAAATGCTGTTCTTTGAACCTGAGGACACCTCAGGCTTCTAATGTAAAGAGTCGTTCGGAGAGAGGGCAGCTAAATGTGTTTCTGTGCACGTGAGGAATGGAGGCAAGGAGGTTGATTGATGAGACAGGAAGCAAACAAAGGCTTTTTCTTAACCTGCGCTGAGTCTCTGCGCCGAGTGGTAGAACCAGAAGATATGCTGAGCTTTTCTTAAAATAAAGAAAAGTTGACCCAGCACTTGAAAGGCAGTCCTCTTTAAGCCCTGCTCAATCCTCTAATCTCTTTCTGTTTCCTCCTTCATCAAATTAGGGAGGCCAAGTGGAGTTTCGGTGATTACATCAAGTGTTCAGTTAGGTCATTCCTGCAGTTTCAGGACATAACGTCTTCCAGGCAATTTGAAAAGAGAAAAACCGCTGCCTCCACCTCACGAGCACTCACTCTCTGGAAGGTTGTGGATGTTGATAAGCAAGTCCTGCCACTAAATCCTTACTCTTTGTGGACCACCCCCTCCCGTCCCTCTCCAATGGGGTCTTGCTATGTAGCCCAGACTGGCCTCAATCTCAGGGTCCTTCTCTCCCTCCATCTCCCCATAACATGTGATTCCCATATGACTCAGTGGGGCTGAGGGAGGCCTCAGCAGCTACATTTCTGCTGCAGATCCACGTTGAAGAGCAGGGCTGGATCATTCTGGAAATCAAGTCTGGGGTGTACTGGTTGCGCAGCTTCAGCCATAGAACCCATGACTGGTTATCCTGAGACTGGAGGGCTTCCCTTAAATAGCTTCTTTAAATAGTATATATATGGGGCAGGAGAGATGGGTCAGCTGTTGAGAGCACTTGCTACATTTGCAGAGAACTGGGTTCCCAGCACCCAGGTTAGGCAGCTCATAACTGCCTCTAACTCTAGTTCCAAGTGATCTGACCCCCTCTTTTGGCCTCCACAGGTACTACACACCTGGGGTGCACATACATATATGCAGGCAACTATTCCTAAATTAAAAATAAATCTTATTTTGTTGTTTGCTTTCTCAAGACAGGGTTTCCCTGTGTTAAGGACCACTCACAAGTTTTCTCATTTTTTTTTCACTCTCCATCTGTTATGGACCTTAGATATCAGATACTGTCTTGTCCACATCGAATGAGGAGATCTCACTGGTGGAAAACATGCAGGTTAATCTAGGAAAAACTATATAATTGCACAAACCCATAAAGCATTGCAGTTACATTGTATTTTGGTCATTCGAATAATCTTTGTCTTTAAGTTCCTGGCGCTTTTAGAAATGTCCTCACTCAGAAAAAGGTGGGAAACCAATGAAACTGATAGACTTCCAGAAGTAAAGATAATTTTTCAGATATTGCTAGTGAGATCGAAGATGCTGATGACTGCTTCTGATGATTCTGGAGACTATTCTCCTGATTCTCCTGGCAGTGACATTATTACCCCTGGAAGGAAACCAAGGTGGTGATGCTTTCAAGAGATTCCCACACTGATGAAGCTCCTGATAATTTTTGGTTTTAATTGACACACCACCACACTTCCAGATGTTTGAAGGTCATGCCGGAGTCACTACATTTCCTTCTCAGTGTGACTCTGTACCCTCTGTGACCAATCTCTTTTTTGGTGATGAATTTAATGTCTCATTTGGTGTTGAGTTGTTTGAGATGTTGTACAAAGAGCTGTCCAACCATCATGATCAAACTGCAGTGAAACTCAAAACACCATCTAGAACACTGAAGTGGCCTCCAGTTACACAGAAGGACATCAAGAAATTCCTTGACTTAATTATTCTGATGGGCCAAACAAGAAAATATAGCTTGGGAGACTATTGGTCAACAGATCCTTTAATATGTACCCCTATATTTCCACAGACAAAGAGTCACCATAGATTTGAGCAAATATGGACATTCTGGCATTTCAATGATAACACCAAAATGGACAGTCACTCGGGGAAACTTTCCAAGATCCAGCCTGTGCTGGATTATTTCTTCCATAAATTTCGAACAATATACAAGCCAAAGCAACAGCTATCTTTGGACGAGGGAATGAGTCCATGGAGAGGACGTTTAAAATTTCCCACATACAACCTAGTGGAAATAACAATTATGGTTGACTTGTTTGGATGGTGTGTGGGAGTGACGCCAGCTCTGTCTGTAATATGGAGATATACACTGCTGAAGGAAAGATTGCAAGAAACTCTTCTTTCAGCCCTTGGACCCTGTCTTGGCATATGGCACCATGTTTACCAGGATAATTATTACAATATTAACTACATCTACTGTTGAATGGCTGCTACAAGAGCCATACTAGAGTCTGTGGGCCTGTCAGGGAGAGTGGAGGTTTACCACCAAATTTGAAAATGAAAACATGAAGAACGAAGAAAGGTGACATAATATTGTCCAGAAAAGGTGATGTTCTTCTTCTCCTAACATGGAAAGACAAACAGGATGTCCGAATGATATCAACGTCTGTGACACTTCTGTCTCCACAACAGGAAAAAAAAAAAAGGAAAACGGGAGAGAATATTATAAAACCGACCTGCATTGAGGAATACAATGCCCACATGGAAGGTGTTGACCATGCGGATCAGTTCCTCACATGTTATCCATTCTAAGGAAAACAGTGAAATGGACAAAAAATAGTGCTGTCCTTTATAAACTGTGGACTTTTCAACTCCTTTAGAGTCTACAACATCCTCAATCCACAAGCAAAACTGAAGTGTAATCAGTTTCTGCTGTCAGTGGCCAGAGACTGGATAATGGATGACAATGATGAAGACTTTCAGGAACCAGAGAGACATCTGTCCAGTCCTTCCCCTGGGGGTGCAAGGAGAGAGCACCTCCGTAAAGATCCACCCAAAAGGTGATCAGGTGATTTGAAGCAGCGTGAACCTACATGTATTCCAGCAAGTGGAAAGAGAAAATTTCCTATGAGAGCCTGAAGAGTTTGTGCTGCCCGTGGAAAAAGGAGCTCATCTAGACACTTACGTAAATTTGTTTGGTCCCTCTTCATAGAGGAAAACATTTTATGAAGTACCATATGTTGAAAAAGGTACTAGGAACTTTAATTGTTTAATTAGTTTAATTGTCTAATTGTTTTTATAAATAAAAATGTTATAATTACTGAAAAACAACACCTAAAGTGCATTATCATCTGTAATTATGATGATTTAAATAATGTGCAGTTTGCCCAAAAATGTGCAGTCCCTGGAGTATGTCTTAAGAGATTTCTATTTTCTATGCAATGTGTTAAAACCACACATTTTTTTCCTGTTTATTTGTTTTTTTTTAAACCCCCATCTCCCTGCCCATCTAGAGAAAGCCTGGTTCAGGTCTTTGGAATCCAACTCCACAGCATGGGGCAGCCCCTGGGGGCAATCCGTTCTGTGGCTCTGACAAGCTCTCTTCAGGAGTGGTTCATCTTCTGGTCCCTGTTATCAGTGTTCTCTGCAGAATCTGTCTGATGGGGCTTGGAATGGACCTTCACTTACACTTTCAAGTGGAGACCCTCTGGAAGGCCCTCTGTCCCCTCATCAGCAACAAAACACCAGGAGTCCTATTAACATGACTCAAACCCAGGGCTGCCCTGGCTGCATTTTAGGATGACCCACAGGCAGCCGCTGCATTAGCCTAGGAGCTGTTCTGCTGGTTTTGATCCAACGTGTGATTAGCAGTTAATGGGCCTTGACAGACATCTTTACTTATTACCCTCGCAGATCACTGTTGTCTTGATATTGATCTTTCCCAATTTTCTTCAATGTCCTTTGAAATGCTCAGAACACTGCCACAGCAGGGGCAGCTCGTGGCCCGCAGCATTTGCTTTGTTTAAAAACTCATTTCCTTTTGCAATTAATGTAGTGTACGTTTCATTGTTATTGATATTTGCTTTGCTTTGCTTTCAGGCCAGAAGCCTGAACTAAATAAGGACATGCTGTTGTAAAGGCAGCTGGCAGATAGATGAGAAGCTAGTTTGAAAGTAAGTTCAGAACTGCCGTTCAAAATGTTAGTGCCAGGCTCATTGTATTTATTGAGACGTTTTTCTCCATTCAGTAATGGGGTGGGGAGTCGGGAGAGGGTTGATTTGGAATTTTTAGAAAGTTGGTAAATTAATCCAAGGGTGGTATTTTGTAGATGGTAATGCATTTGGCTTCAGGTGGTTCTGGAGGACTATGTGTTCAGACACGATGAGCTAAGGAACATTATAGTTTGATGTGGAGTGATTATGCCTTTGATCCCTGCGTTCAGGTTGAGGCATGCAATGCTAAGTGCCTTTGGATGCTGGCTCTTAGAGAAGACAGCGTGAAGAACACATTTCTGGGCTCTCGGGTCTCAAGGTACAGGGGCGGAGTCAAATGACTAAGAGGATGCTTCTCAGAGGGAGTGAGGGGCCGAGGTGTTCGTCCCCTTCTGTTGCTGTGTTATGGCACTCTGTCAAAAAGCAACTCACAGGGGGGAAGAGTTCATTTGGTTGCACCTCCAGGTCACAGTCCATCATGGACAGAAGTCAGGGCAGAAACCGCGGAGGCACACCACTTACTGGGTTGCTCTTAGGCCCATGTTTAGCCAGTTTCTTTCTTAGACAGCTCAAGATCACCTGCTCAGGGAATGATGTTGCTCATCGTGGGCCAAGCCTTCTTACATCAATTAATAATGAAGACACTGCCCCACTGACATGTCTACAGGCCAAGCTGAGCTGGACAATCCCTAGATTAAGAGTCCCTTCTCAGGGGGACTTTGGACTGTGTCAAATTGGCATTCAGAACCAAACAGGACATAATGTTAGACCACAGGCAAATAACTGCATGAAATCAAAGCATGACAGCACCATGCCGTTTCAGGAAGCCTCACTGGGGCCCACATGACCTTTGTTTTTGGGAGATCTTACCATTGTTGCCTTGGCACCTTGTGACATCAAGCTGCTTATGTATTGGGTCACTCTAAAACCATGTGTCTTTGAACTGGAGACTTCTTCCAGAAGAGGCAGTGACCCAGGAAGGGACGGGTAGAAGTGGCTGCCGCATGCATCACTCTACATGCTCCCTTGGAAGCGTTAGCTGGAGGATCCCTGTACATTTTACCGTTCCTCCTCCAGAGTGGACATTTAATTTGGCCTAGAGCAGAAGAGCTGAAGTGGATGATGGGGCTTCTGTATGGACTTGGCAGTGTGAAGTCAGGCAGGTTTCACAAATCCTGCGAACGTAACTCCAGGGAAAGGAGAGATTCAACCAGCCCTATGCATTTATTATGTATTTACTTTGCTGTGAAGAAAACAATCTCTATGGAGTTTTAGGAGAGAACATTGCAGCTCTGGATGGCTGAACTATCCGTGAATTCTTTCTTCAGAACAATGTTCTCATTGGAGAAGCCTCATCTGCAGTCTATTTTGGGTGCAATAAAAGAGTTTCATGGCTTGAATATAACTAAAGACTCACTCACATAGTAACCTAGAACCTCACTAGGGACATGAGAAAATGGCAAGGAAACATTAAAAAAATTAAAGAAAAAAAATTTTTTTTCAGACAGGGTAGCCTTGGCTGTCCTAGAACTCTCTCTGTAGACCAGGATAGCCTTGAACTCATAGAGATCTGCCTGCCTCTGCCTCCTAAGTACTGGGATTAAAGGTGTGTGCCACTACTGCCCAGCCTGAGACACTCAGTTTAAGAATGTTTAGAGTGTGGAACTGGACTCGCTGCTGTTATGTGCCAATGGTCACACTCAGTCCACTCCTTCTGACTTTCCAGGGCAGGATGGTCCTGGAACACTTTAATTCCACTGAGAGCCACGGGAGTCATTTTCTAGCTCACCCAGGCCCCAAATGAGATAGAGAGCACCTTGGGGTGACGTCAAGCATTTTTCTAGAAGTCCAGGTGGGCCAGGCTGTTGGGAATGAGACTGACACATGGTACCTTGTCTGGGGGCTAGAGCTCAGTAAAAGTAGAATGCTTCACTGGGATCAGCTGGCATTCACAGGGCCTCTGAAGTATTGCAGCAATAATCACAGGAGATTCTAGGATGCACACAAAGGCAATGGGCTGCTGTGCTCACCAATCATGGTGTTTCCCACTCTTTGGGTATACCTAGAGTGAGGTGCTGGGCCACACTCTTTGCAGACACCTCCCTGAATCAGTTTCCCTCTATGTCTGCTGTCTAGCTCCAAAGAGCAGAGCTCCAAACCAATCCCAACTTTACCTTCCTTACGCAGGAAGTGCAAGCTCTTTGTAAATTCGATCTATTAGAATAGATCTATTTTTCCTGGCCTTTGAGAATCTAAAGAGTAACATTCCTGGCATTCTTAGAGAGACAGCTGGGACCAAAACTGTTAGGAGAGACGCTTTCCTCAATAGTTGACTGTAGAATTTTGTGATGAAGTCTTGAACCGAGGGGAAGGCTCCATGGGCAAAGTCCTTGCTGTACAAGCATGAAGTCCCGAGTTCAGGTCTCCAGGTGGGGTGGCACACACACACTTGCAATCCCTGCGCTGAGCAGATGGGGATCATTGAGGATTGATGGTCAGCCCAGCCTCGCTGGATTGGTGAACTCACACATGTCAGCCATCACCAGAGAAGTTTCCTGCAGTGGATGGGAACTAGCACAGAGACTCACAACTGGACAATGTGCAGAAAGTGAGAAACCTTGGAGCACTCAGTCCTGAGTGGATGTCTTCATTAAACTCCTCCCCTTAGGGCTCAGGGATCTGTGGGGAAGAGGAGGTGAAATGCTGTCAGAGCCAGAGGTGGTGGGTGACTGACTCCAAGTAAACAGTGTCTTCCAGACACAACAGAGCTGATGTATATACGGACTCAAGAGACTGCAGCAGCGTGCACAGGGCCTGCATAGGTTCAAGCCAGATGGGGTCCCAGTGCTGAAAGGGGGAAGTGGACTCCCACCCCTAACCAAGAGGTCATTTGTAATTGATACCCGCTTGCAAAGGGACAATTAGTATTCTCCAAAAGAGTCTCTCTCCGTGTGTTCAATGCACTTCATGGCAGGCCTCGTGCCCAGGAGTAGTTGACCAATACAAAACACATTCAGTGGTGTTTTTGTAGCATTTTATCTCAAATTGCTTTGTTTGGGCATTATTTTTGGTCTTTTGGCTGTTTATTTTGGCTTTGGTTTTGTTAGGTTTATTTTTTTTGGGGGGGGGGTTGGTTTTTTGGAGAGAGAATGGGAGAGTGGTAGGTCGATAGAGAGGATCTAGGAGGAATTGAGGGAGGGGAAAGGCATGGTCAGAATATAGTGTATGAGGAAAATTTCCTTCAATTAAAAAAATGACAGCTAAAAAAAGAAAAAGAAAGATTGTCACCAGTTTGAGGTCAGCCTGGGCTATATTGCAAAATCCTGTCTCACTTAAGAGCCTAATTCAAAGTCAAATTAATAAAACGTTGCTCCAGCTTCACTTTCAAAACTTAAAAACTTTATCCAAAAGTAATGGCATGGATAACATACCATTGCTTACATGCGATCATAAAAATAATCAGTGTCAGATTAGTTTCAGAGACCATTAAAAAGAAATGATGAACATATGACAGAGGACTAAGGATATAGCCTAGTGGTAGAAAGTTTACCCAGTATTCAGGAGGCCCTGGCTTCGATCCCCAGTACCACCAAAAAGAAAATATGACAGTTGTGGCTGACTTTGAGCCCTTGGTCACCCCTTCTCACAGTCAGCACATTCTAGAAATGTCTATTTCTTTTTTATAGGAACATATTTTATATATAGCAATATAATTTACATATTAAATAATTCTATAAAAGAACAATTTGGTATAGTTTTAAAGAAAAAGGAGGAGAACTTTAGGTTACAAAAACCCTTCCGCCCAGAACAAATTTTTCAAAATTACTTTTTCTTAATGGTGCAATAAAACAAATGTACTCAGTGACGAGTCACGGCTGATTCCTACCATACTAATGGTCAGTGGAATTCGAAAGAATGCCCAAATTTCACAGTCATTGCCTCAAAGGAGTAATACATTTTGATTCTTTTAGAATGCAGAAATGGTTCCTGCTACTTTGATATTCAGAAAGCTGAATATCCACATTGTAAAAAAATAATTATAATATCACTGTTACTCAGTGCCTGCCAGTCACCCCTGTCTCTTGGATTTGATGGGTGTCACTCTTGTTTGTGTTTTATAGGGCTTATTTTTGGTATTTTTAAAGATAGAATCTTATTATATAGCTCAGGCTTGTCTTAAAGTTCCAACCATCCTCCTGCCTCAACTTTCTGAGTGCTGGGATTACACACACCACCACACTGAGCTTGTGTATTATACATTTTAAACTATGAGTGTGTATGTGTGTGTATCCATAAATAGTAAATACACACTTTGAAAGTTGGAGCAAATGATGCTGATATAGGCAATCTTAGTTTATTTTACTTGTTAAATGAAGTTTTACATTTTGTCAAATGACTGAGACACAGGTTATTTCCACACATGCAACATGAGGGACGGTTGTTTCTATCTCTACCAGAATGAATGTCTTTGTCGATGGCACACGTGGGATTCTCAGGGTATAGGAATGTACAAGGCATTCCATCTCCAACTTTGTCAGGTCCTGACAAATCATCTCTAAACTACTGTTCCTGTCCTTTGCACTGAGAGATCAGCGTTGTTCTAAAATGGCCTTCAATATTTTTTGAGAAATCAAAGCACAAGCCAAAACACATGCATTTAGTAAAAACTGAACAGAAACATTACAAATGTCCTCCTAACGTCACCAAATGTACTGTGTGTGCCCATTTTTTTTTTTTTTTAATATATTGTGGCTTCAATTTCGCTTGGCCTATAAACCCAATCTTCAGTTAGTTTGGTTTTTAAATATGTTTTTCATTTCTTTCTAAGATGCTAAATATCCCACATGCTTTGTTCAGATCTTTCAGTGTTTGACATCAAAGAGAAAAGTGCTTCATATTAATGAATCAAATCTGGACCATTTCGAAGAGTTTAACCCTTTTACAGATGAAGGAGGAGGCATAGAGTAGGGAGTGGGTCTGCCTTCATGGACAGCTTTAAAAAGATTGGCCAGACACAGTTTCTACTTTTAAGGAATTTACAGTCTTGTCATGGGTCAGATTATTCCACAGAAAATGATTAGGCAGTGGCTTCCTAGCAACATGTCAGTGAGCACATAGCAAGACACAGCTATGTCTATATTTTCTGATGCGAAATGAGAAAGAAGAGTCAGTGCAGACTAGAATTAGCTTGGAAGGATCTTGTTGAAAATCTCAAGCTGTGGAAGGAAATGCTGATGGGATAATAGGAAATGCCACTTTACATTTTCTTCTTTGATGAGTAGGCCCTGGTGATATTGAGTGGCTCTATACCCACATGTTCCCGAAGAAAGGGAACAGCATCATTGGTGTTTGGGGTCGAACATTTAGAGGGACTCCCACTGCCTTTCACGATGTGGAATCTATGGATGGCCACAGTCAGAGTTTTCCACTTGCCTTTCTACCTAGGAGACAACTTTCTGCTTGTGAGTTGGTGCCTAAGGACTCTGAAGCCCTGACGACCACCAGGTTCTAAACCTCAAAGGATGCCCAAGCACTTGTCTCGTCGGCGCTCTTGGTCAACCCATGTGTGGAGCCCCGGTGTCACTTAGAGTGGGAAGGCGAGCTGTATTTGCCAAGATGGCCACTCAGTTCAAAGACACACAGCACTGCCCATCTGGCTGCTGCTCTGGGAAGTTTGAGCTTTGATGGTGCCTATTTTGGGGGGCAGTTGGATATGAGAATGTGGTACTGAAATATTTGTAGGTTTTCTTCTGAAGGAGGGCAAAAATGTTTGCCAGCAAGGCGATGTATCAGGACAATTACTGTGTAACACTTGGAGCACTAGAGCTAATAACTGTATTCTCCCCCCAATTCTTTCACAATTTTATACACATATATGAAGCACGTTGATCATATTCGCCCCTATTGTCCTCTCATATGTCTTCTCTCTTGGCAAACCTCTTCTTCCCAACAACGCCCCCCTCACTTTAATGCTTCTCTGTGTGCGTTCCAAGTTTGATTAGGGTCATGAGCATGAGTGGGGGCTGTTGACTAAAGCAAGTGGTTGCACCACTGAGGCATAGGAGTCTCCCCCTGCAGTGAGTTATTAACCGCTTTTAGCTTCTGGGGGTAGGTGGGGCCTCATAAGCCCATTCCCCATCCCTGATGGCATATTGATGGGTCCAGTCTTGTGCAGTTTGCCACAGCTGCTGTGAATTCCTGAGTGTGCTGGCTGTGTCGTGTCCTGAAGACGGTGTTCCACAACCCTCCTCCCTGTCCTTCAGCTCTTCCACTATTTTTTCTGCTCACCCTTCCTCCATGCTGTCTAGACCTCAGAGTTGTTACAGAGAGCAGCTCTGATTAGTTGTGAGAGACCCTCAATAAAGTTGAGCCTGTAGACTTCCCTTATAGAAGGAGGGCCTGCAGAGTCATGAGGCTGTCACTCAAGATTCCAGCCTCTCCCTCCAGGACCCTCTCCCAGCTTTATGTACTTCTGCCCGAGCGACACGTGGTCTCTGGTATTAGTCAGAGTTCTCTAAAGGAACAACCCAGAATGAAGTAATACATACATAGATTAAAAGGGATTTACTAGGGTGGCTTACGGGCTGCAATCCGAGCAAACAGTAGTTATCTCCTGACTGAAAGACCAAAAGATCAGGTAGTTAGTTGTTCGGTCCACAAGGCTGGATGTCTCAGTAGACCCAATCTGGTGCTGGAGTCCCAGGGACGTCCTAGAGAGCTTCCCGTTTTCAGCTTACATTGGAGTCCCGATGAAGTATGTTCTAACACCAGTGAAAGGATGTCTCAGGATAGATGAACTTGCCAGCGAGAGTGAGGGCAAGCAGGCTTCCTTCTTCCACGTCCTTTTATATGGGCTGCCAACGGAAGGTGTGGTCCAGATTTAGGGTGGAGCTTCTACCTCCAATAATCCAACCAAGAAATATCCCTCATAGGTGTGCCTGGCTGCCTGGGTTTTAATTAATTCCAATGTAGACAAGCAAAGATTAGCCAGCATGGTAGGTGAATGATTGAGTCTCTAGGTAGTAGGAGGTTAAGTGGAAACTCCATCGATGTAGCTGTGAGGAGGTCTGTAAGGCTTTTTGTTGATGGGGCTGTTTTGGGGTCACCAGCCCTCCTGTAAGTAACCCCCTTCATCCATGCTGTTGTAAATGAACCTAGTAAACTCACTGGTTCACCAAGCTGGACTTGCGGGGAATCTGTCCCTTTGGTGAGTCCTTGATGTCCTGTCTTGGGTAAGCAGGTGTTTGTTCACCCTCCTCCCCAAAAAAGTTCACACACCAGTGATCACAGACGTCATATCATACTTTCCTTTCTAGTATATTCTTTTTGTTAAACTGGGCCATTTCTTCTCAAGCCTGGCCTCTCCTTGTTTCCCTACTGCACTTAGATGGGAGTTTGGGAATGCCAGCACTGTTGACAGTGAGGGCCACTCTTGACTTGTGGGGGTCTTGCACTGTAGGGGGGTAGCTGTGTCCTTGGTCTCTGCTCAGCTAGAGGCCAGAGCTCTGCCTTCACTCTGACCACGACAACGAAGGTGTTGCCGTTATGAACCACCAACTCCATCAGTATCTAGAATCCTTTCTGGGTCAATAAAGCCCCTCCTGCTGCTGTCTGCCCAGGCTCATCCCATACCTACTCTCTGAGCCAAGTTTGTCTCCTCCTCAGAGTTTTGCTCAAGACACAAACAGCTTAGCATGGAGGCCTGTTGGCTCTGGCTTTGCATGGCTGTCTCCATCTTATACTTAGGTTCCGGTCAAAGCTTTCCCATCCAAAGTCACCTCAAGTCATTTACTCTGTTGCACCCAGTAAATTCTTTTCTTCATTATGCCTAACCACACTGGAATGAGCTAGTATCGCTCATTGTCTCTTTGTTAGATGTCTTCTACTAGAAGAAGCTACTATGAGTGAGGTGCTGCAGGGAAGTAAATCTCCAAGAATAGAAATGAAATCTGGGTTACCTCTTCCTATATCCTGATGTAGAATGCCTTGACACCCAGCACGTCTTAGTTGACTGGAATTAAGACAACAAACATTGGCTCAAGAATGTGAGGTGATGGAATCTCCATTAGGCAGAGACTTCATTCAAATATGTTGCTTAGAATAGTCACTTGGAAGGTTCAGGACACACCACCCAAGTCATTTTTGGGAGGTGGCCTAAGGCTTTAATAAACATCTAGATTTCAGTCCATTCCCCCACCTGTAGATATATCTCATCAGCTTTTATGCCTATGCCAAGCAGCTCTCTAAAGGACTGTTGTCTAGTGGGAGGTCAGAGGTTACCGACAGGGCCTGATTCATAAACTCCCCTGGTGAAAGGTTGGTGTTGGGGCTGGTCCCCATGCCTCCTAGACTCTCCTCTCTGTCCTTTGAGGTACAGCATTATCCCAAGGGGCCCTGCAACCTGGATGTCAAAACTTGACTGGCTGGGTTGATGGCGGCCAGCTTTGCACCCTCAGCAGCTCCAACGCAGTCAGGGCTCAGAGGCGGTTTCAACATCAGGCAGAGCTCAGGTGGAGGTGCAGAATCAGGGCAAGGGGTGCGAACTGCATTAGCAAGAACAGTGAAAACTGAACTCACAGGCGAGGGAGGGCCAGGGCCGGTGAAAGAGCTCAGTTTTACTTTGTTTTCACACATTAGGTTCTGCTTATGGCAGACAGGTCCCAGGGCAGGCGCTCTGAAAAGGGGCTTTGTGTAGGAGCCTGATGCTGCTCTCTCTCGGGTTGGTCATTTCAGGAATGTCGCCAGATGTATTGACTTACGAGCGATGACTCCAGTACCATCTGGCCTCACGGAGGCCGTGTTGGGGATGGAAAAGCTGAACAGAAGTGAAATTTGCTCGTCATACCGTTACCCTCACTGCTTATTTAAAGAAGTGACTTCTTGGTGGGGATTGGGGGCGGGAGTGGGGATGCCATTTGGAAATAAAAACGCTTTTCAGAAGCTCGAGTTCGCCAACTCTGAAGTCAGCCTCAGTGTTTACACTGACTTGAAAGGCCCTCCCCCCGTCAGCTGTCAGGTTGTATATAGATATTTGTTCAATATCAAAATCTCTTTGAGACCCTACTCAGTGTGGGAAAAAGTTAACCCCGTCCATGCCGCTCATTGGAAGGATCTTTTTTCTAGTTTCTTAGAATATCAGCAACTTACGAACCTTATGGCTTGAATCCTGTGACAGGGATTTTTGCCTTATCCTGGCTTAAGATAAACAGCCTGGTTGTCACCTGGAGCAAGCCAGTTTCCTGCAGGAAGGCCCCTTTCCAGGAAAAATCAGATTCCAGCTGCTTTGAAAGTCCTCTTGTCCATCAGCCTTCCTAGGAACTGTTGCATTTCTAAACATGACTTCAGTTTACCCGGTCCAGAGGGTGGTGACGTTGTATAATGACACGACACATTTGAATTCATGCACGTTTTGTAGTGAGTGGAAAAAGCAGTGTTGTGGATTCAGAACCACTTGCATCCTCTGCAGGGCCCAGTGTAAGAGGAAAATGAGGGTGAGGCGTGGTCTCTTGTTCAAACGTAGTAAGAACTTCAAGATGGTGAGTGAAGAGACGCCGGCCAAGCTGCTGCCTTCTGAGCTCAGGGCCTTGGATAGCTTCTGGACCACACATTCATGAAGCCTGTCCTGAGCGTATTTTCCTTCGTTGCCCTTATCCCTATGAGAAAATGCTTCCAGGATCCACTTTCCATCTCACACACACCCCTTCTATTGAGGTCAGCTTCCTAGCTTCAGACTCCGGGACTCTCTTCTCTCTGGTCCTGTCCGCTTCTGACCCTGTGTTCCCTTTGTGCACTGTACATTCAGTGTTCAGTTCTTAGTCCACTAATGCAGTCACTGATGATGATGATGATGATGTTTTGAGCAGTACATTCCCATTTATTTAGTACTGCTTTTGTGCCAGGCACTGGGGACATACAGTTATATTATATTTATTCTTTTTTTTTTATTTGTTACTATCCTTTCTCAACTTTTAAAAAACTGAGACATGGTTTTATGTAGCCTTGGATGGTCTTGAACTTATGTAGCTGAGGCTGGCTTTGAACTCTTGATGTTCTTGCTTTCACCTCCTAAGGCTTGTCTTCCTATCCATTATCTCTCCTGAGCTATCTGTCTGGAAGGGAGAAATTCTAAACCCAAATTGCAAATAAGGAGCTGGAAAAATAAAGCAGCTGCCAACATCTGATGTGGTCTATGTATACTAGTAACTAACGAAGAAAATCTCAATGGGAAGAAATTATGTATTCTAAGTGAATATTCGATTTGATGGCTTAATTCTTTTTAAGTTAATTAATCATTTTTGTTTTTGAGATAAAAGACTCACACCATTGTCCAGATAGGCCTGAACTTTTACATCCAAGACTGGCCTCTAACTGGTAGCAATCCTTCTGCCTCAGCCTCTGAGTGCTGGGATTACAGGTGTGTGTCATCAGTCCAGGCAGCGAATTTAATTTTATGTGTGTAAATATTCATGTGTGTGTATGTGTACATATGTGCATGTATGTGTGAAGATCAGAAGTTGCCACTGGGTTTCTTCCTCTATTTCTATGCACCTCATCTATCTATCTATCTATCTATCTATCTATCTATCTATCTATCTATCTATCTATCTATCTATCTATCTTCCATCCATCATCTATCTATCTATCTACCTATCTATCTTAGGGTCCCTAACTGAGCCTGATGATTTGATTAGACTGGCTGGTCAGCAAGCCTCAGGGATTCTCTTGTTTCTGCCTCCACAGAGCTGGGGTTTTAGGTGTTTGCTACCATGCCTAGCTTTTAAGTGGGTGCTGGGAATTGAACCCAGGTCTTCATGCTTGTATGGTACTCACTCTACCAAGTGAGCCATCTCCTTACTCCTACTAATTTAATTCTTAACCGTTATTATTCTCAGTTTAGAAATGAGAAAAACATTTGTTCTTGCTCACATGACTCTAAAGGGCAAAGCCAAGATGTAAATGAACCCATATAGATTGACCCCAAGCTACGTTGATGGCAGTTGATCTAAATCTCACAGCCTGCGTGTGGCATGGATGGAGGAGAGGAGGGCATTCGGTGCATAAGGACACAGCAAGGAAAGCAAGTGGGGAGCAGGTTCAGAAGGTGCCTCTTGCTTTGGAGTTTATTTCGCACTGGGTTATGCTCACCTGCACTTGCTCTCAGTTCTCTGGGCTTTGCAGGAGGGCAGAGTTCATTAGCTTCATCCTGCTGTGCAAAGTCACATTCATTCTAGTTTCTTGAGAAGAGGAAAACTCCAGGGTCAAATGGTCCTCATCACGCCCCCCCCCCCCCCCCCCCGTCCCCCGTCCCCCCAAGCTCCCTCACCTGTCACTCATGAGGACCCACTGAGCAGGAAAGACATCTAGGCTGCAGTCTCCCTTTCTCAAGAACTGGCCTCTGACATTCTAACCATCCCAGGAATGCACTGATGCCTCCTGCAGAGCTTAAGCTGTGGGCTATGAGAGATAAAGCTTTCTCAAGTCTTTCAGGGTTCTGGTTTCTCACAGGTACTAGGAGGACTGATTTGTGGTAGATAAGTGAGTGCTTTTCCTTCCCCAATTGTTTATTTGTTAAGTTGTTCTTTATATCTGCTCTGAACCACAGATTCTTCCACACCCAACTGGTTCTTCCACACATCATGGCAGAAAGAGATCAAGAGGCTCCCCCAAGAGAGAGACCAAATCTCTTCATTTTTTGTAGTGCCACAGGACAAACCAAGGCAAGAGAAGACCAGTTTCCACTCAGGAATGGGTGAGATTCCTCCAGCAGGTAGCTTCTGGTGGGAGAAGTAAAACTAATATCTATTCAGTGTAGCTCTTGGTGTGTGTGTGTGTGTGTGTGTGTGTGTGTGTGTGTGTGTGTGTGTGTGTGTGTGTGTGTACATGTACCATGGTCAGCATGGAAATCAGAATAATCTGTGGATCGATTCTACCCTTCTACCATGTGTGTTTCATGGGTGATCGAACTCAGGTCTTTAGGCTTGGTGTCAAGCACTTTTATCTACTGAGCCCTTAAAGAGCTATTTTTAAGGACTTCAAGAGCATTGGGATTTGAGGAGTCTTTCTGAAAACTACTGGGATAGAAGTTCCAGAAATCTCCATATAATAAAGGTTCCCAGATGTTCCAAATTCTGATAGGGGATGAGCCCTTCCTAAGCCCTCCAGCCACAAAAATACCACCAACAAAGAGAAAGCTGAGGAAGACAGAAGGTGAAAGGCTGATGGGCCTGACAAAACCCTGTCTCAGCGCCCTAGACTTAGGATCCCCTCTCCATATCACCCATTTGTTCAAACTAAGCAGACTGGGCATGTGGGGGTGAGGGTTACCCCCTCAAGTCTCTTCCTGCAGACCAGCCCATGAGCTAAGTGTTCTGTCTCCCAGCTGCCAGGCTGCTTCAGGATTCCACTGAGGAGAACCATCTTCTTGCCTGCCTCTTTAACAGAGTTCTCAGAGCAACGGGAGGCTGACCCCTGGCCTTCACATCTCACCGTGTCCAGGGCATCCTCTGGGCTCAACCTCTGGCAACCCATTTCCCAAGTATCAGCTGGAATATTCATGGTGAGGCAAAGCCCTTGTCTGGAGACAGAACGTGCCTTGCTAGCTGGTGTGTGAAGGTTACTTACACAGATGTGCTCAGTGGCTCAATGGCTGCTGTGAAGGTTTTGAGGTAGTGTTTGGCCATCTAGTCTGAGAGTCACACAGAAGGCCTTTGAACTTTTAATATGTACGTATGGATGGATAGATGGATGGATGGACTTTTTGGCTGGTTTTGTTTTGGTTTTATGCTAAGACAGTGTCTTGAGCCTGGCCTCAAACATTTGCTTCAGCCTCCTGAGTGCTGGGACCCCTGGCATGCACCACCAAGGCCTAGCTTCAGAGTTTCAATTCTTTTTTTTTGTTTTTTTGTTTTTTTGTTTTTTTGTTTTTTCGAGACAGGGTTTCTCTGTGTAGCTTTGCGCCTTTCCTGGAACTCACTTGGTAGCCCAGGCTGGCCTTGAACAGAGTTTCAATTCTTTTGGGAAATTATTTTATGACTGTCTCATCTTGGGCTGCGAATGTAGCTCAGTTGGTAGAGGCTTTCAGGAGCTTCGGTGACAATAGTGTGTCCTGGCAGGCTTTGCCCAGACCTGGGAAACAAGGTCAAGGCAGAACCCAGTCACAGGAAGAGATGGGGATACGTTTGTTCTCATTCTCCGAGTTGCTTGGATTCATTTCAAAGTTTGATTGAAGGGTTGCCCCTTGGTAGGAAGGGGAGACCTCACTTGCCATGCCTGTGGGCAGGAGGCCCACGATCTTCCCTGTGCCAGGCCCACGCCTCGTACAACGAGGCTCACTCGTGTACATTATCCACTTCTTTCTCATTCCCCAAGCACCTGGCCCTCAATGCAATCCCACACACCCGTTATGGCTCCCCGCGGTTCCGTTTCCCGGTGGGGTCTGCTTCCTTTCTGCCTATCCTCCCTTTCTAGAGAACCTGATGGCTGGTCAGAAGCTGACTGAGGGTCAGGTGCTGCCCATCCCGATAGGGAGGTCCGTGGGCCTGTGAGTTACTAATTTTTTTAAAATAGTAACACAGCAGGATGGAACACATTATCTTCTTTAGGGTGAAGCGAAACCTGCCTCTTTTTCTTTGATTTTTACCCCAAGTGTTCTATTATTCCCGCTGTGCTAACAGTGCCTCAGTTGCTTTAAAACGTTTCATTTTTTAAAGGCAGGGTCTCCCACTGTAGCTCCCTATATAACCCAGGCTAGCCTTGAACTTGCAAGAGTCCTATCTCAGCCTTCCATTTTTAATTACATTTTTTAAAAAAAATTCTATTTTTCAGAGGGCCAGTGAAATGGCTGAGAACGTAAAGGCTTCACCATACGTTGTCCTCTGACTTCCACATGCATGCTTGGACACACACACACACTTAAAAGAATCCTACCTTCCAGTTCTCCTAATGGAGCTTATTTGAGAGCAGCATGTTGGATATGTGAGGAGTTGTGCTTTACCCTGGGGTCTGGTTTGAGTTTGTCTGACTGAACAGTCACGGAAGTGTCCTCTGGAGTCTGCACACTTGCCTCCCATGGTCCACGCTCAGTCTGGATGGAAAACAACCTGCCATCTCCACTAAGTGTTGCCAGTTTTCATCTTTTAAAAAAAAATTTACATTTATTTATTTGTTTAGTGTGTGTGTGTGTGTGTGTGTGTGTGTGTGTGTGTGTGTGTGTGTGTGTGTCAGGAGGACAGGGGAGTGTGTGTCATAGCACAGAGGCTAGGGTCAGAGGAGAACTTGCGGCTGGTTCTCTCCTTCTACTGAGTGGGTTCTTGGAATTGATCTTAGATCATCAGGCTTGCCAGCCGCTAAGCTCCCTCCCTGGCCCAGAGAACCATCTTGCCGGCCCATGTTTCAGGTTTTTAAAGTGTTGGAACCCTGACTGCTTCCTGGGCGAAAAGAGGAGCGTGTGCTTGCTGGTACTAGATCACAGTGTTTTAAGTAACTGCTGTGAGGTCTCAGGCACAAGTCTGTTCCTTTTTCTGGAATGTTCTTCCTTTACTTTTCCTTTGAATGGGTTTTTCCTTGTCACTGTGGCTGAGTGTTCATATGTCAGTTCTTGAAGAAGCTGCCACATACTCTTTGCCTGTGTCTCTGAGGACACTGGTCCCTCAGGCCCTAGAACTGGCAGGTGTCTGTAGTTTCACCCGTGACAGTTCACTCGGACTGGGGACTTTCTAAAACAAGAGGTTTGTCATTTTTCATCTTCATTTTTGTCTTTACTTTGGTCTTCTTCAGTACTCAGAAAACGCTTGCCGCATGAAATGGAGCGAGTTTCCAAACAAATGTTGCATAAGTGGACAGTCATCTCTAAGGATGGAGCTGATCTTCACAAGTCCAAGATGGAGGCTTAGCTGGGCAGGGTCCTTCTGCTGCCCCCTAGGAAAGGCCTTTGTTGGCAGCAAACCCCTAACTGTGGGACACACCCACCGGGTAACCCCCACAGTGTGATAGTCTCACATCTCCCTTGAAGTGCAAACCTCGCCCACTGTGTGAGCTCTCCACAACCCTTTCATGCAGGGCAACCCTACTGCGTTCCCCACACATATCCTCTTGTAGTGTAAACCTCACTGTAGGACACCCCCCCTCCCCACATCTACAGTACAAACCTCCCACAGTTCCCCTCTCTTTTGCCCTGTGTGCTGCGAAGTTCCCCGGTGTTACCTAGACCCACCTCTCCTGCGGTGCTACAAACTCCCATTAGATCCCCTCCCCCAATAGCCTGCCAGAGCACAGCACTCCCCGTGTGAGCGATACACACGTGGCTCCTGCCTGCCTGCTCCCTTTGGCTTTGTTGCATTTGGCTGTGTGCTAGGAGAATTAGCGGTACGTTTATTTTCGTATTGGGTGGTCTGTAGCACGGATCACCACCGTCCAAAAAGCCCCGCCAGGGACGTCAGCGAGAGTCCCCGCGATAGCGTGAGTTAGGAGGCTCCAAGTGATTCTAGCATCTGCTTCTCCCCTTTCCGGGGGAATAAACAGCCCACTGAGTGCCCCTTGCTATCAGAATCGTTAGCCTTGCTTAGGAAGACCCAAAGTGATGACAATGGATTCTGTTGCAAAAGAGCAGCAGATGAAACCAAGCGGGGAGGGTGTTGAGGAGGGGATGAACAAGCTTTCAAAAAGGAGCCAACGACCCCTCCCCCGGCACTTTTGGAAAAACTTTTCACAAGCCAAGTGTAGTGGCACATACTTTAGATTACAGAGGTAGGCGGATCTTTGTGAGTTCAAGGTCAGCCTGGTCTACATAACTGGTCTCCAGACCACCTGAGGATATGTAGTGAGATGTTTTCTAATTAAAAAAAAAATTAACTTTTAAATTATAACTGTTTGTCCCTCATCCACCCAGGCACATGGGGAAGACAAACACACTGCTTTCTTAAGGTTCTGTACATTGCAGCTCTGAGAGCGAGGTCCTTCCATCCCAGGCCCCAAACCTTTTTCTAAGCTTAGCAATACTCCAGACACTCTATGACTACAGTCCAATCCAGAGAACCCCCTGTCCTGGACCAGCAGGCTGACTTAAGGAATGGGAGACTCTCCTCATTCATAGTCACTTATAGGCATCCAAAGCAAAGCCATGTTTTTTTTTAAGTGATGTCATGGGACTGCAGAGACAACCATATTCTAGTATGAGTAACTATTTGCTTCAGAACTTTCCCCTGAGCTGGCTAGGTCATAGTTTCTGCATTAGCGCCTGCCTGCTGGGCTCAGTCTATGTCCTCAGCACTTGCTGGTTTAATTGACAGTGATGTAGGGTCTTGCTCATGAGCCCTGGCACAGAGGCTGCTTAGAAGAGCCATCCTAACTGCTCAGAAAAACCATAGTGACTGGAGGTGTAGACCTTCAGCTGGCGAGTGGAGGAGATGCTGTTGTTATATGTCCGTGCATTTACTGATTGAGAAAACTGTCATTGAATGTTTATAGGAAGAGATAAACATACATGTGTATGTGTGTGTGTGTGTGTGTGTGTGTGTGTGTGTGTGTGTGTAATATTTTATTTAGAGATTGAACCAGAAAGATTGATAGCTATGAATTTAAGGTCTGCCTGGGCTACATAGTAAGTTTTAGGTCAGTTTGGGCTACAGTGTATGACCCTGTCTCAAAAACTAAAACGAGTAGAAACAAACAAACAAACCATAAGACAAGTGGATTCCTCAGCTTTAGCAAAGAAAAACAATCCAGGATCACTTTTATACTTAAAAGAGCCTTTTACTTACTTACTCGCTCAACAAACAGCTGTAGCGCTTCCAAGGTGCCAGTGTTTATTATGAGGGTGTCCCAAATAAAAACTCCTTGACTCTTTACAACTGTTCCCAGACATGGCTTCTCCTGTCCCCACGCTGTGAATAAGAACAGGCTGATCTGAAAGGCTATGTGATCGACAGGGTGTCCTTCAGAACTGACATCTATGACTCTAAGGCACGCATTGGCAGCTTGACCCACTATGCCCCTGACATTGTGGCAGCCAGCATGGAGGTCACAAGGATAGGGATTCGGGGACACAGAGTTCCGCAGCAGATGCGGGTGTCGGGCTGCAGTCTCAACTCTAGGCAGCCTTGACAGAGGCCAGGTGGTTATTAGATGGTAATGAACGCAGGCCACTGTGGACCATCAGCAACCTGAACCAGATGTGACAAGGCTTTTGGAAGTCTGCATTCCACAGTTGATTGGCGGGGACCTAGGCACAGCGGCAGCTCTAGTCTGCTTCAGCGAACTCTGCACACACAGTTCCGCTCCTATTTAATGGATGCCTTGAGTGCTCTTTAGAAATAAGAAATGATTTACTCACTGCTAAGTCATCAGGTGGAGTTATAAAGTTGTCTGAAATTTATCATACTAAAAATTGTAACGGATTTTACGGACATAGTGAACTGGGGACTAAGTGGAGAGTCAGTAAACGTCTTAGCCTTTTGTCCCACATGATATCAGAACTCCATCTCTTGTGTTCCCATGGTCTGCTCCCTTCCTCAGGGGAGGAGAATTATCCTTTTAGGAGAATGAGCCGGGCTTTTAAGTGATCGTATTTTTAAAGGCTGTAGCCCAAGGAAGTCTGTCTTAAAGTGACTTCTGGTTAGTAGCGCTAGTTTTTTGTGCTATCTACTGCAGCATGGAGTTGGTAGATGGCTTTTGACCCAGACCCCACACCTCCATGTGACTGCCACAGAGTTCCAGGCAGCATTCAAGTAAGAGCCCGGAAGAGGGAGGTGGGACTACAGAGTTAAAAATTAGAAGACAATTCCCCTTTTCCTCTCTAGGCTGAAATCCCCACAGCGCTGGGGTGGCGTGGGCTTTTTTCAACAGGAGTCACTCAAGGGATTTGGGTACCCTTGGCTGGGGAGCCGGGCTCAGGAATAGGCAGATAGGGAAGTGTTCTGGGGGTCTGGCCTTGCACAAAACAGGGAAGAGAAGGTGGGGGCCCCCAGGGGATGGTGTGTGGATGGTTGCCTGTGTGAAGCGTGCTCATGGGGAGGATGGGGCTTGTGGTAACACCATCCTACTCAAAAGTGCTCTACCATCTCTCTGGAGTCTTGGAGCTAGATGCAAAATGAAAAATAAAAGGAATGATAACAAAATCAAACAGTCACAGTAGACTAGGGAAGGGCCATAGAGAGTCATCGTATCCAGGTAGCCAATGGTCAACTGGGGTTTGGCCATCTGGATGTTGCTTATGGATATCTGAGCTGGAGTCGGGGGATATGTGGCAGTTTGAAGGATGCCAATGAAGAGTTGAAAAATTAAAAGACATTCCATCTCTAAGTGCTAGGCCCAGATTTATTACAGTGAGGCAGAGGGAAGAGTCACTTGGCCCTCCAGGAAAGGAGAGTACAGAAGAATTCCACCACTCCCTGTTTACCTTTCTTCTCAGTCATCCCCGCCCCCACCCCTCACTTTCTTCCAAAGCTAGTTTTTGCGGACATCTCTGGACCGAAGCTGGTTATATTATATGCTGGCTTCAAGTGAGTGAAATACACAATTTATTATTGTGATTGATAGCTTCTAAATATTTAGACTCATGGGGTTGGGGGGGGGTGTGTGGCTCAAGGGTAGACCTTTAGCATGTGGGAGGCACTGTGTATGATCCCAGTACTGCAAAATATTTAGACTTATGGCATATGAGCCTCTATTTTACCTTTGTTCTAGGCCACACAAATGTTAGTCATGGCTACTTGACCTCCAAAGAGATTTGTAGAAAGATCCTTTGAAAATAGCCCTAGTCTCCCACAGGGAAGAACACCCTCCCCCTCCCCCTACAACCTCATGCCTCTCTGGTTCACTCCTGGGTGTAGTTTCCTCTATCCCTGTATATCCTTACTCCCTAGGGGTTGCTCTCTGAATTGAGTGTAGGAAATTGGGAGTGTATGTGGAGAAACTCCACTTATATCATGGGAACATTCAGAGGAATGGGAAGCATTCTAAATTCAAACATACCCCAGCTCCACCAAAGCGTAAAAGGACAGATAAATTTATTCCCAGTCCTTCATTCTGTGAGGTGGTCCATGTGGTGGGGAACAGCTCCCCGCTAAGATCTTGTGTGGGATTCAGGCCTGTCAACAGCCACATGGGTGGGGCTTGAGGTAGGCTCTTCCTCCAGACTTTCACAGGGACAGAAACTTCAGGAGAGACCTTGCCCCAAGATCCCCCTCTGCACCCCCGTTCTAAGCTGTTTCCAGCTCCTGGTCTAGGGAAATTGAATATTAAAGTGATGTTTACTGCTTTAACCTGCCAAGATTTGGGACAGTGTGATAGCTCACATGCTAACTGACTACTGTTTTCAGCCCGCTCTTGATCTTCTCTTTAATGCCTGTAATGGCTAATCAGGACTACAGCTGCTGGAAGCATCAGCCTTAGACCCAGGCAAGACCTGCCCTGCGCTTTCCTGTGTCACTCTGGCATCTCTCTCCTGGACTAAGGACTACACAGCCTGTGTTGCCCGACGTCTCCCACAGGACATTGACTCACCCCACTGGGATCTCTGCCAGTAGGTCCCCAAACTGCTTCTAGGACTTGGACCTGGAGGGCCCCCTCAACTCCTGATGGTGCTGTGGCTTGAGCAGATGTGAGATGCCTAGGCTGGAAGATGAATGTGTGTGTTCCCAGGGGCCACTAAGGCATACAGAGTGATATGAGGGAGACGTAGGTTGGGCTGCAGGTTAGGGCTGGCTCTTCCTGGACAGTCTGGTCCTCCAAGTCACTCTAGAGGGAGGGCTGACAGATTTTACTTAACTTGTTACCTTGCTTTTATGTATTTAGATGCTATTCCGTTGGTTAAGTGCTTGCCTAGCATGCAGGAAGCCTTGAGTTCAACCCCAGCACCCTGTAAACTGGGTTTGCTGGTGCATACCTATAATCTCAGTGCTTTGGAGGTGGAGATGGGAGAAGAATTTCAAGGCCATCCCTGGCTAGACAGTGAATTTGGGGCCACCTCTGATACACTAGATTGCATCAGAAAGACTTTTTTTTTTAGACTTGCTATATAGTGTCTGCCATGTTCTGTTAGTCAATAAATATCAGAGTTGGTTCTTGCCATCTGAGCTTCAAAGGGATTTGAAGAAAAGCTTTTTTTAAAGAGCTAGTCTCTCTGTAGGCAAGAAACACCTTTCTAGGCCTGTTTACTGTAGGTTTTTGTTTTAGATCTTTCTCTCTCCCTACTTAAGTCAATAGATACATTGTTATTATCTGTCTACCAGCCACCTACCACCTATTTTTCTATGTACTTGTTGATCGATCATATCCATTTATTATCTCTCCCTCCCTCCATTCAAATCTACCTTGCTCTTTTAGGAAATTTCTTTTCTTCAGAGAAATTCACTCTGCCTCCCACCCTTAGAGACACCTCATCGAATTCCAATTCCTTTGGGTGTTTTTCTTAGTAACTGTGAGTTGGGTAGCCCAAGCTGTTAGACGCCCTAGTGAGTCTGCAGGTTATTGGATTTCTGAACTTGGTATCAGTGCAGTTCCCAATCAGAAGAAAACATCTAACTCCATCGTTTCTCATGCTAGAAAAACCTCTCTGTCCCCAACCTGCTGGTTTGCTGTGTTGTGTTAAGAGTGTCTGTTTCTCAGTCCGGGAGCTGACACACTTTAGTGGTAGAAGAAGAGATAGGCATGGATCTATATTTCTCTTTATATTTGACTTATGGAACTCTAGGTCTGAAGTATTTGGGGCATTTTAACCAGTGGTGGAAGATTCAGAAAGGGAATCATTTTCTGTTCTAAATGAAATTGGGACCCTAAACATAAGCTATATTACATTTGAAAAGGGCCTCTAGGTTTAGTGTGCTCCCAGGAATCTTATCAAATTCTCGTCTTCTAATGAAATCCAAAAGGCTGGCTGGCCATTAGCAAAATCAGTGACCATTAAACAATGCTCAGGTTACCCGACCCCTATCTTTCTTTCCCTAAAGCATGCCATAGAACTGTTTCAGTAAATATGATACCGGAAAGCAATTTTCAAGTTATTTCCTGGTATCTAAAAGCATTTAATAATCTGCAAACTCAAGAGTAGCTTTGTCCGTGTGTCTGTGTCCATGTGTCTGTGCTGGTGCACATGTGCACATACGTATTAATTTTTTTCTTTGATATTTTTTCCCTCTGAAGTTGTCTGACATGCCTCCTGGCTGGGCCCAAATGGCTTGTCTGTGAGAAACACTGGCTTCTCAGAAGTTTCAAGCGTGAGGGGAACGTTCCAAGTTATCAGTGTAACTCTGAAAGACACGGTTATTCAATCCCAACTCATAGAACTCAGGCCATCAAGCCCCTCCTCCTCCTCTGCCAGCAAAGTAATTGCTACCACATTTAACTCGACGACTGTGGTACCATTTCCCTGCAATTGTGGTTAACTAAGGAGAAATCTTGAAACACATAAACCTTGGTTTCAGTGAGACATGTATGTACGTCGCTGTAATATGAGCGCTTGACATTACAATGGTATCCTTTTAGTGAGCCAGGCTGTCCAAGGCTCCTTGGAATGGTTCTTGAAAGACCTTGGCAGTGTTTCCAATTTTTTTTTTAAGGGATGGGAGTACAGATTAGAAGGAGAATAGGGCAAACAGCAGGTGGGGGTGAGTTCTTCTTCTTCTTCTTCTTCTTCTTCTTCTTCTTCTTATTATTATTATTATTATTATTATTATTATTATTATTATTTTGGTCAGGAATCTGCCGTTATTCAGTGGAAGCCGTTCAAGCCCATTTTTAGGCAGGGGCCTTAGAGTCTGACCACATTTGAAACACTAGCCCCGTAACTGTTGAAATTTGTTGGATGGGCTTCCAAGGGGAACGTGTCCAAAGCGTGGGCAACCGACGACAATCAGTGCTTTGAGATCAAAGCAGCCATACTTTATCTGTTGACACCTGAGAACATTATCAGAGGGGACATTGAGCTATCAGCAGCAGATGGGAAGGAATTATTTGCTGGAGATGTAGGGAATTATTGGAGGCTAACAAAAACAAACTTTTTTTTTTTTAATCTCATTTTATACCTGGCTTCCGATAGCTTCAGTTTGACCTCTCCTATGGCAGCCATGTTGGGTTTCTAGTGACAATCAGGGCTTTGATTTGTCTTCTGTGTAGTGCAGTTGTGTTTCCTCTGGTGGGAGCTAATGGGGCAGCCACTTCCACATTCATTTTGCTCCTCATTTGAATTTCCAAAAGAACCATAACGTTCAGGAAATAAACAGACACCACAGGGAGTATTTCTGCTCCAGCAGACACATGCAGGACGCATGCAGGACACCACTCCACGTGCTCATATTTTTCTTTTGGGAATTTGGAAAGCACAGTAATCGTGGTTGAGCTGTCTGCATGTCTCAGAGCTTCCCAGTGAACATGTGGGAGTCTCAGTAGTGCCAGATTAAGGTGGACTAAGTGTTGTCTTCCTTTTAAATGTGCAGAGTAGGCAATGGGAATGGTCAGAAAGTGAGACACCAGCACCGAGCCCAGAGCGGTTTCTGAGTCCCGGGTTGCAAAGCTGTCCTTGATTGTCTTGTCTGCAAGTATTTACTAACCTACCTCCTAGGATGAGCAAAGGAGCCATGTTTCCAGATTTTCAAGCTTCACGTCCTAGTTGAGGGGATAAACTTCAAACAAATAATCATGCCAACATTTCATTTTAGACTTGGGAAACTGCTCTGAAAATTAAGCCTAAGATGCGCCATGGGAACAGAACAAAGGAACCACACTTAGATCGCCAGGTTGGGAAATATGTAGGGAGCCCCATTCCTTGTCCCTGGAAGTGATATTTAAATCGATTCCTGAAGACAAAGTGGATTAAAGCAAAGGGAGGGAAGGATGCGTGCGTAGTCTATGATCTAGAAATGAGCCTGACCTGCTGAAGGTCTTGATTTCAGCCAGGACCAGAGGTGGAAAGAGAGATGGTGGGCAAGCCAGAGTAGGGCTGGGCCAGGAGATGAGGTTAGTTATGACGACATTTCCAACTCTTCATGAGAAAGAGGAGGGACTCCTTTCAGTTTAGGTGAAGGTTTTGACTCCACTTTGGAAAATCAAATATCCTAAAGGCAATTTAATAAAGAACCCAAACAGGAGTTCCAAGCCTCCTGCTGATATAAATCACTTTGCCAAGTGTGTGTGTGTGTGTGTGTGTGTGTGTGTGTGTGTGTGTGTGTGTGTGTGTGTGTGGCGGGGGGGAGGGGGCTTCTGCCTCACTGTCACACCAGTCCTGTGTCTGCCACTGACTGTGCTGGAGAGGCAGAAGAACCAGACATGTTGGAGTTGGTTTTCTGGGAAGAGTTACAGCAGACCTACTTCAGTTTGGTTTGTCTGTACTTCCTAACATCAGTAAGATGTCTGCCGTGTTGACACAGCTCAATGAATCCCTTCAGTCACACAGATTTAAGTATCTTGTCTCACTCAGACCCTAGAGCTACATGCCTTTTCTTGAGACTTTGAGGCTGAATCCTTCACTGAGCCCCTTACCAAAGATCAAAATGAGAAATCAGGGATTACATCTGGCTCCATGTGCCTCAATTCCAACATTTTGGCCAGATCTTGGCTAGATTACAGAGGGAGGAGACTTATCGGGAAATGAAGAGGAAAGTAGAAGCTTGACTTTGGTACCCTTTCCTTCTGTGGGAATGATGGATTTTCTTTTATTGAGAAAAAGGATTGACTTTGCAGTTGTAATGAACAGACCTCTGTGGTTGAGAATCTCCAACTGTCGCTGAGCAACTTGGATGGAGGAGGGAGGAAATGCTTAGAAGCTGTGATTTGTTGGTTTTACCCAATCTATTGACTTTTAATCCTAAAAGACAAAGATGGAAAAAATCAGAAGATTATTTTTGGAAAGAGACTATTCAATGATTATGCTATTCTTAAGTGCCCTTTGTTAATATAGCATTTACACATACTTTTAAAGAAGAAAGTAGGTTAAGAGTACTTAAATTTGGACTGGAGAGATGATTAGGCAGTTAAGAGCACTAGCTACTCTTCCAGAAGACCCAGAATTGATTCTTAGGACCCACATGACATCACACAGCAACTTCAGGGGGATCCAATGCCCTCTTCTGGCCTCCATGGGCGTCAGGCATGCTCATGGTGCACAGACATCCATGTTGGCAAAACACCTATACATATAAAATAAATAAAATAAAGGAGTAAATATTCATGATGCTTTATGTTTTAATTGAATATTGTGAGCATTGCTTCTTTTCTAAGAACTAAGAATCTTTTAAATGCTACAGAGTGCTCAATCCAGAGGGTTCGCCACTTTCAAGGTGTTTGCACTTTTGCTGATGTGACTCATCGTGGGTAAAGCAGGTTGGAATGTAAGCTTTGCATCTACCTATCATTTCATATGGTGATAGATTGTGTACCCTAATACAATTTGCTTGAAGATCAGAGGACAGAACAAGTCACTAGATTAAACATAGATGCCAGGAAGTGGTGGCACATGCTTTAATCCTAGCATTTGGGAGGCAGAGATCCATCTGGATCTCTGTGTGTTCAAAGTCACTCTGGACTACATGAGATTTATTCAGTCTAGGAGAGAAAAGGGAACCAGGCAGTGGTGGCACACACCTTTAATCCCAGTATTTGGAAGGTACACATGCCATTAATCCCAGCACTAGGAAGGAAGCGATGGCTGGGCAGAGAAAAGTATATAAGGCATGGGGAGATAGGAACTAAAAGACTTTTTTGGTTGGAGCCTTTTGGGTAAGGACTCAGAGGATTTTAATCAGAGGATTCATGGAGTTGGTGAGGTGAGACGTGGCAGTGGCTTGTTCCTTTGTCTCTCTGATCTTTAGCTTTGGGTTTTTATTAAAAGATCATTTAAGATTTGAGCTACAATTTCATATGCATGTGTTCCTATGTGAGTAGTTACCCACATTATAAACAGGCTTCAGGCCTCCAGCATTAAATTGCTGGGGTCTAAGTTTCACTCACTACTTCTTAGGTGATTTTTCCTATATGTGAGCTTGATTGTCCCTGTCATAATTTCCTAAACCAATAATGTCCCCAAAACATGAACTACTAGATCCTATAAATACAAATATGATTCCCCCACACAATGGAATACTATTCAGCCACAAAAAGGCAGGTGAATTTGGAAGTATTGTGCTAAGTGAAACAAATCAGGTCAAATGGCTCCTATATTGTATTATCCCATTCATTTGAACTAGCCCAAAGAGGTATATAAAGAATTAGAAAATAGACCAGTAGTATACAACGACAGAACAGTAGGTATGTACCAAATGCCACTGAATTCAGTGATTTAAATTGATTAAAATAATAAACATGATGTTTTGGAATTTTACATCAATGAAAAAGAGCACAAAAACCAAAACAAACCAAAGCCACCAAGACAAGACAAAACAAAAATGATGATAGTCTTTTATATGACTGCTGAGGGAACCAGAGAGGAGTATTATGGGGCTCACGGGCATCCTGTCCATCTGTGTCAGCATATTTGGTCAAGACTATTAAAGAAGGGCATGTTCCTTTTGGAAATGAGAAACTATCAACACACTGGTTCTAGCAGATAACAGCCACTTATCAGGTATCTAGATGACAGCTACTGGGTAAATTAGTGCTAACACACTTCTCCTAGAATTTCACTTTCCCCAAAGAGACTTCCTGACAGAGCCAGATCAAGGTTTTTCAAAATATATTTTTAAAAACAGTGAGAAGTGCCTTTACTGTGCTATGGCCAAGGGGTGTTGTTTAACAAGATGACTTCTCCCAGGGTCCATGCTGTGGTCTATTTGCTGTTGCCAGAAGTTCATCTTTATTTAAAAAAAAAACAAAAAAACAAAAACAAAAACCAAAAACCAACAACCAACAACCAAAAACTTGTCTTGTTCTTTAATTTCCCATCTCACGAAGGCATGAATTATTGGCTATAATGTTGGCATGAGAAAGTTTCTGGGCATTAAAACCCAAATGTGCACTACTGCTCAGCTCACCTGGCCTCAATTTCCAGGAGCGAGGTCTATCCACACATCTCCGTAAGGGCTGCCAATAGCTTACTCATTGGAAATATCCTAATTATGGGGATGTGGCATTAATCCCCTTTCTCTTACTATCTCTAAGATTTAAGATGTCTTAAATGACACTTTTGGCTTGGATTATGCATTAGAATCAGGGTTTCTGCATGTTCAAAGTTACTGACATAAAAGAGAAAGACTGTTGCCTAGAAAAGTGTTGGAGCAAAGAAAAGCACCTCTAGAAAATTCCATTAGAGGTAGCGATGGTGGAAATGAAATTTCCATTAGTCTTATTAACAAAACCTAGGGGACCTTTGAAGGGCATTTTAATAGACAAATCTGCTTCAAGAGACTAAGAATTAAGCCACAAAGGTGAAAAAATGAACTCCCTCGCCTTTACGGTTACTGCATCTGTGATGGAGGAGAATTTGTGTTGAAGAGCAGCCCTTGGCAAACAATGAGTCATTTGTTTGCTCATTCATTCATTTGTTCATTCATTCATTCATTCATTCATTCATTCAGTAAGCATTACTGTGCAAGGCCCCACCTCTGTATTCTGTCCCCACAAAGGCTGGATGACACTTTATGACATGGGGTCATTACTGAGGACTCAGGGATCATAGGTCAGTGGTGTACACACAAAACAAATAGGATGCACACTATACTTAGCAACAAGCGCTACCTACAGATATGTTTGAGCGCCAGAAAGGTCGGAGAAGACAGAGAAAATGATTGTGCACTTGACCCTCGAAAGGTAGGCGGTTGGCTCTGTATTAGGCAGAGATGGGGGAGGTGCACCCTGTCCCCATCAGGGAAAACACTGAAGTATTCAAAAAACAGTGAGTCTGAACCGAGATTGGGGTCCACTGGTTGCATGCTGGCAACTATCTGAGTCCCCAAGAGTAGAGTGGGTCAGGAGACCACAGTGGTAGAGTGAGGTGGGGCAGCAAAGCAGGGGGGTGAGCTGTGAGGCAGAAACTGGAACCTGAGCGTTTCTGTGCAAGGTGGTCACTACGTGGGACACCCTGAGTCTTGCTTTTATTTTTTCCTGGGTCTCTTAAGGACACCAGCTGTCCTCCTGGTCAAGACACTTTGCTTTTTTTTTTGTCTGTCCTTCACTTCTAACAACAACAACAACAACAACAACAACAAAAATCCTTGCATAGAGGGATACAACAACAACAATAAGAAAAATCCTTTCATGGAGGGATAAATATGACACATTCTAAGAGCACTTTGAAACCTTGGACTTAAAAGGCACTTCATCTATTTAAAAATAAAACAAAGCACTTTTCATTTTATTTGTGCCTGTGATTCTGTGACTACTTGAAAGAAACCAACAATTCCCTGACAGTGGGTTCTCCAGTGTCCTGATGACTTAGCACCACACACGGGAGAGCTGCGCTGGTCCCCAGAGATGGTCTTCTTGAACCTCTTTTGCAGGGGAGGAGTGTCAGCTATATCATTCAAACTGGACAGGTGGGATGAGGCCCATGGGATTCTAGCAAGGGTTCTGGACAAAGAGCAAGAGGGATACCTGAGTGAGAAGGGTAGGAAGGAGCCTCCAGTTGCTACATCCAGAACGACTTAGGTGTTGACCTATCTGGGGTGACAGGGAGTAAAGAAATGGCAGACACCAATACAAAAAAGCTAGGACTGGACGAGCCATGTGATCTGAGGGAGACACACCGGCAGGTGGGAAACTCAGCATCCCCCCCCCCCCACTATTGATTGAGGAAGTGGGTTTATTGTATAGAGATGAATGAGGAAGAAGGTTTAGCTAATCTCAGTTGGAGGTATTTATAGGGGAGCAGTTTTAGATTGCTGTCATCAGGAGGAGCAAGCTGTGGTTGATCCTTTCTGTGTATGCCCTTTTATCTGAAAGTCAAATCTTTGTCAATGCTTGTACTTGGACCAGGGAAAGGCTTTGCCAGTTCTGTGGGCCTGGGGTGTTGGAGTCCTTCACATGGTTGTGCTATGTAAATGATACATAGTTACTCAGGACCTCATCTCCCCTCTGAACTTAGGGACACACTGAAGGCCACTTCAAGCCTAGGCCGGTAGGATAATTGGTCCCATAGGCAGCAATAGGACGATGACGGAAGTGGGCGGCTGTCTGTCATACTCTTTGCTGTTGCCTAGGATGACCTCAGGTCTTCCAAGGCAGCAAAGAAAAAGGGTCACTAAGTATCAATGAGTGGCAAGAAAAGACCTGAATGTAGAGTTTAGTGCTTCCTTGATGCTATGGACCTCCTGGTAGGTTTGTTTCAAAAATTCCCATTTGCTATCTGTGAGTCAATCCATCCACCTACCCCTATCCATCTCTGAACACTGTATATCATCATGGCCTCCCCAAATGAAAGCATCATGGGATACTGTCTGGTTTCTTCCTCTTACCTATAGTCCAACATGTCCTCTAGACTAAAACATTCCTGAGGGTTCTTATTTACTCTGTATGTCCAATACCTTGGAAACTGTCTGGAACATAGTAAGTGTCAGATAAATACTCATCAGTCTCTTAAATTGGTATCATTTTCTAAGTCCTTCATTGAGCATTATGTCCTCCTGTGTTCTAGGCTTTGTGCTAGGTTCTGTCGATACAAAAGTGAATAAGATGTTTCTGGGAGACAGTAACTGATATTGAGGAACAGGTGAAACAACATAAAAAAGCACACCCAAAGCTGAATATGGTGGTGGTGTATGCCTGGAATCCCAGCATTCGGGGAGGAGAGGCAGGATTGCGGTTCAAGACCAGTGTGGGCTACCTGGTGCATCTCTGTCCCTGTCTGTCTGTCTCTGTCTCTGTAGTCTCTGTCTCTGTCTCTGTCTCTCTCACACACACACAAACACCCCCCCCCCCAAACCAACCTTATACATTTTGTAAAAGATGACATAGATAGAAGAGAAGGAGGAACTGTGTTTATCACATACCCACTGGGCACTAATTGTTTTTTTTTTGTTTGTTTGTTTGTTTTTTTGGTTTTTCGAGACAGGGTTTCTCTGCATAGCTTTGCGCCTTTCCTGGAGCTCACTTGGTAGTCCAGGCTGGCCTCGAACTCAGAGATCCGCCTGGCTCTGCTTCCCAAGTGCTGGGATTAAAGGCGTGCGCCACCACCGCCCGGCTTCTAATTGTTATCTTCCATGTGGATTTTTTTTTTTTTTGTATCTTTTTGTGAAGCATAATATCCATTTAACAAATGAAGGAACTGAGGTCAGGAGAGATAAATTAACCTGTTTTATTAGCAGAAAGAGCTGTAATGAACAGAGTGTTGCTCATTATGTGTGGGAAGAAATACAGAACTAGTCTAGAAAGATGTTCAAAGGACAGTGGACCTGAGACTTGCAGGGAAAGTCACATGGGCCTCATCCCATGGAGAGGCAGCTTGCAACAGTTCCTGTTTCTAGTGAGGACATGCCAAAGAGCAGTACCAGATCAACTGGAAAAAATCAACAAAATATGTAGGTTAGCAAATATGGCGCACAAGCCATTACACCTCGTGGTGGGGTCCAGATGCCTGTGCCTACATGTTTCACATTCTGTTTCCAGAGTGCTGTCTTCATGACATTGAGAAACGACTGACTTTTCTTTGGGTTTCTTTTTAAGGACAACAGTGTTCGCAAGGAAGGGAAGACCTGTTTGTCTTCCCAGAAATGGATTATGGTCTTAAAATTAGCAGGCTGAGTCAACATTTTCAAGTGCTGATGTCTACACTCAACAGATTAGGTTTTCCTTAAAGACATCATTATCTTTCAGAGCAAAACTGCTTCAGGCTGCTTTGGTCAGTAGCCTTCTTTTGGTATTTAGGCATAAATATATATCCAAACCATCTGCCCCCTCATCTCTAAATTATCCGGATCATTGCCCTGCTCTTAACTCCGAGTTGACAGCCCACTCTGGTGTGAGAAGAAACTAACAGTGTCATGTTCCTTTGCAGGAAACAGTTAATTCATCTCACATGGCTGAGTGGGCTTGTTGCCCCGGAAGTGGCTGCCTGGGCTACAGATAGGGTCAGCCTTAACTGTCCTGAGGGAGTGAGGACTCTGGTTTTCCCACACGCGACCCCTCCCCCACCTTGCCCCTTCTCGAGAACCTGAGATAATCAGATAATTCAAAATAAAATAAATATTTGCTTCATGGGTTCAGCTTCCATAATTCAAACACCTGCCTCACTGTAACGTTGCAATATTTAAAAATGTAGGGCTAATGTGGAAATCCTGGAGAGGCTCGAGGAAGTTATATTTTCTTGATGGTTTCCGAATTAAAAGCGACGGATCAATGAGGAATTTTTTTCTTTTTTTACAAAGGCATTGTCCTTTGGCAGACTGTGAATGGCCACCAGAGGTGCACTCCATCTTTGTGGGCTGCCTCTCAGATTCCAGCTGCATGCAAATGTTGACTCTTAGACACCCCAGGGCTGCTGGGTCTGCTCAGATTTTCTGACTGTTTCACTGAGGTGTCTCCTGGCACAGAGCCCTCCCGTCTTTGATCACCCCCACTGACTTTTCTCCTGGTGAGCCTTGTCTCTGTAACCAATTTGCAGGGACTCGTAGCTCAGTTTCAGTGGCATCCTGGCAGCTGAGGTGACACAGGCTGCTCTTGACCTGGCTCTCTCTTTACCGTCTAGTTGGTACCATTTCCTGGGCACCAGGGGTCATTCACAGGAGCCATCTCTGTCAAGGAAGATCTAGTAAAGGCTACTTGGGACTTTCACTGACTCTGGGTCACTCATCATCCCCACCCCTGGAGAATGTACCTCAGGGTGGTCTTAAGAGTTTATTCCAAATAAGGTGATGAGTTAGGCATGCTCAGGGCTATCCCAGCAAGGGGGAAAGTGTCATTGATGGGACCCACAATGGGCTCTTAGCTGACCCCTTAGTTTTCTATATAATCAGGCAATTGATAATATTCCCTTTTGTGTGGTAGGAAATTTTGTAATCTGATGTAGATGATTCTTAGCATACTCAACCTGGGATGGTGTTCCGATCATAAACATGAAATGTCAAAGATGTGTTGAATACACCTAAACAGCCCAACACCACGGCAAGACTGCACACTGCTTTCCAAAGGAGCCTTTGTGTCCTCCTGTCCCGGTGGTGCTCACTGATGGGCACCGTCATAAAGTTGGCAGGTTGAGCCTCCTAAATTGGGGACTGTGTGTTAGCATGTACATGCTTTTCTCTGTGAAACCCTTCCTTTGCAGAGAAAACAAAACAAAACAAAACAAAAACAAAAACAAAAAACAAAAACAACTTAATATTCCTTCCCAGTTTGCAACGGATGCCGGTAAGTTTTGAAGAATTAGAAACTATTTCCAATCTTAAAATGTGTAAAGACTCAATCTAACTCCCAACACGGCCCCAAACCCACCATGAAACTTCAAGAAGCTCCTTCCACAGAGACTCCTAGTCGTGACCTATGCCCCATAGAAAAGCTTATAGCTTTGCCCTGGGTTGTCTCCCATTGGCCGGTTCACTCTATTCAAAGCCCCCTTCCCCCACTCTCTTATAAACCTATAAATGACAATGGGGACAATGCTTCCCTCTCCCCTTCAGCTGCCACTGGTCTTTTTCTACCCCCAGGAGGTAAAGTGTGTCACGTTGTGTGTGTTTCTCTACCCCCACCCCCGCCCCCACCCCCACCCCAGGAGGCTGTTCAGGATAGCCTAAGGCCATAATAAAGATACCACTAATGTTTAACCCATTTGACCAAACGCGCACGTGCAAAGTCCTAGGGACACCAGAGGACTTCATTGAAAGGTCTGCTGCTGGGAAGAGGGCTTTGGGGGCATGCTGGTCCCCTTTCTTGTCTGATGTCCAGTCCTGGAGAGAAGCTGTTTGGACCATTGTGTCGGGGAACCTAAATATTCCTCCTACTGCATTATGTGGAGTGGATGCCAAGCCTTTCAGAGACCAAGAGGCCTCGAGGGGGGACTGACTGATTGGCCACTTCAGAAGAGAAGCAGGGAAGGAGCCGGCCCTGGAAACAATGGGGCCGAGGGCTTTGTAACCCTGAACCCTGTGCCCCTGTGCCCCTCGAAACTCTCCTCCTCTGACCTCTCCAAATTGGGCCAGACAATGGAGTTCTAAGAGGCCAAAATTTAAGCAGCTTCTTCCGAGGATTTTGCATTCCCACTTAAAGCCTTGTTTCCAGATGGAAGTAAGTTGTTGTGTTGACAGGGGAGACTTCTTGTAGAATAATCCAGGTTAGGCCCCATGAAATGGGCTGATGGCTTTGCCCGCAAATGGTGGTCCTGATCCCAGGGGCTTCTGATTCCTTCAGACTTTGAAATCCGTGCCTGTGCCTAGTGGCCACAGCAGGCTCTGAACGGCATCCCTTTGAAGCGGCCTGAAGCACAGATCAAAACTCCTCTCGGTCATCACTCATTCTTATGAAAGAGCTGACTCCGAGCCTCCCTTCCCCAGATAGTTGGGGAGAGCGGGGAGTCCTGTTGGGGTGTTGGCGTTTTCATTTGTGGTGAGTTAGCCCTGCTCTCTCGCATTCACTCCTGATTTGAGAAATGTGGAAAACCGAAGTGCAAGATGAATTCCACTTGTGAGTTCTACTGGTTAGCGGGTGGAAGAGCCGTGGAGGGTTAACACACAGACCTCAAGACTTTGAAGGGTTGTGCCTGCAAAAAAGGGCTGGACCACAATGGAAATTGGAAGGAGACTTATAGCCCTGTTTCTGATGTGTTTCCATAACTTTTTTTGGTTTAGGTTTAAACAGAAAACCTTGAGCAAATAGTCTTCCTGATGACGGGTACTTCCATGTCTTCTTCTTTTTTTTTTTTCCCAATCTAGAGAAGTGCCCACATTTTCCAACCTCAGAAGGATATTTCCATTCAGATCTGTTCAAAACTGGAGAGCTCCACTTGAGGACTACAAACTTCTAATCTTTACATTTCTTCTACTTGTCTGTATCAAACGTGGGAATACAGGGGGGCCGGGCAGATGGCTCCGTGGGCTAAGTGCTTACTACCCAAGTGGGGGGGGCCTGCGTTCGAATTCCCAGACCTCACAAAAAGCTGAGCACGGGGGTAGAGTGGGTCTGTGTTCCCAGTGCCCTATGACGAGATAGGAGGGCAGAGACGGAAAGACGCCTGCATCTGGGAAGCCGGAAGTCCCATATGAGGCAGCAAACAGCAAAGACCTTGTTTCAAACAAGCTGAAAGATGAGGACCAACACCCAAGGTTGTCCTCCTGCCTCCACACAAGTTCATGGTGTGTATATACTTGCATTCACACATATGTACCTGTGTACACACACATATACACAAAGATTTTTTTTTTTTAAAGTAGAAATGTAGGGCCTTTCTCGGATGGTTGCGTGCTTAATGGAATGTACAGTGTTTTGCTCTGTGCACTGTTTTGCTCTGAGTCCCTTCCCCATGCTGAACTGGTCATCTTCACTGGTGTTTCCTGTGCCTGGAGAAACCTTTCCTACCTCCTCCTTTTGTTCTCAGCTTGAATGTCGTCTTCGCCCACCCCGTCCTCCCCTGATTCCTGTGTTTGAATATATTCACCTGGTGAATATACAAGTTGGTTTTAGAGATCTCCATGGTGATGGCCCTGATTGGGGTGACCTAGAGCAAAATGTGCTAATCCCAGCCGACACGGATTTTGTGCTCCCCAGAAGCACTTATTTGTCAGTGCATGCTCACAGACTTAGGAAAGAAATTTCTCGATCCTGATAGCCCAACCCAAGTGGGACTCAGAGGATAAATCGTGTTGAAGGGCAAACCAGGCGATATATTCTGTTCCTCTCTGCCCTGATTTATTTTTAATAGACTGCTATTCTTGAGCTCTTTTCTGTTTCAACTCTTTTGTTCTCTTGATTAAAATTTGATTTAGAATTCTGCTGGCATTTCTGGAAGAAGGTGGTTGTGTTTGGGGCAAGTTTGAAAACAACCCCACTGTTGTGTTGGTTGAATGTATTTTGCTCATGGAGAGACTGAGAACAGAACACAACACCCAAACCTCCAGGCTAGGGTGGCTCTGGGTCCTGCCCTGGGCTCACCAGTCCCCCACTGGCTTAGCAGAGCTGCATTTGGGGAAAGCTTGTCTGGGCTGGAGCTGAGGACTGAGGGGGCCTTTGCCCCCCTCTGGGTCTGGCTGAGTCAGTTTTTCACGATCAGTAGCTTGAATGTTTCCCATTGAACACAGACTTGTCCCATTCCTCTCCGTGGCCTCACACCCAGTCCTCCTTAGTGTGGCGGCCATCCGCCTGGCTTCTGAGGGCATTAGAGATCCTGCAGTATGCATCTCCAAGCAGCGAGGCTATGTCATGGTAGACCACGGCACAGGCCAACATCTCACCCTTACAAAGCTTTCTTGCTAGGACAGACTGAAGCCAAACATCGCCACAGATAATTTCTGAGAAATACATGCTTTCTAGAGAGCTGTAAGGGATGATGTGAGAGATGAGAATGGGAAGGACATTGCCCAAGGTGCCCAGGGGAGGCCACTGAGAGGGAAATGGAGCTAAACCCCGTGACATCCAAGGCAGTAGCCTTCCGTACATGGGGAATAGCAAAGACAGGCGTTCTCAAGGTTACAGACGCCTCCTATGGCTGCAGCAGGAGGGGTGGAGAGAATGGACTAGAGGACAGCAGAACAATGGACTCTATTGCTGGAGCTGTGGGGGGACTCAAGGCTGGATTAGGGACTGCTGGGATCCCTCCTAAATCTGCCTTTGAGACGCTGGTGGTGCCCGCAAAGGCTGTGTTGATTCTGACCACCGAGATTTCCATGCACTGGGATCTGGAGACTTGTAGAGAGTTCTTTAGGGATGGATAGGGATCATGATGGTAATGCCAATTAGAGGCTGGAGGACGCTTCAGGAGTGGGAAGTGGTGGATCTGTTTATAGCCTTGATGGTTAGTAACGATTTCATGGTGCATTCTTTGGTGGTATTATTGGTGTTTTTAAGGGTCCTTCTGTACAGTTTAGGTTGGCTTTTAACTCCTCTGCTGTACTGGTGTTACAGGTGTACAACATGACATCTGACCATGGTATAATCTTATCCATGAACTTATTAAGTTATATGTAATATATATATATATATATATATATATATATATATATATATATGCAGTAATTTTGATGTCAATCATACTCAGTGAAGTGATTTGTTTTTCAAGTTACATGGCTTCCAGGAGGTGCCCCTGCCCTGTTTTTATTGTTTGTTTTTGTCTTTTGAGACAGGGCCTCACTTTGTAGTCCAGGCTGGCCTGGAACTCACAAGAGACTTGCCTGCCTCTGCCTCCTGAGGGCTGGCATTAAAGGTCTTTGCCATCATGCTTGGCCCTGTCCTCTCATGCCTGGTTTGCCCCTATTTTGCAAACAGAACCAAGGCTACAGTGAGGTTCAATAAATCTGCCAAAACATCACACAAGGAAGAGGCAGCCCTTGAAGCTCAGCCCCTGAGTGCCGCCTCTGAATGCTCTATCCAGTTCCCTCTGCTCCCCTGGCTTGCCTTGTGCTTTTTCACCTACGTGGGTGTGATCTGAAAGCGTGCATTGTTTCGGAATCAATAAGGGGCTGAGTGAGCATAGTACAGTGAGTGTGTGCGCTCCAAGCACCGCCTTATCATCGTGCGCTGAGCAGGACAGGTCCAAATAAAACACATTATCGAGCTCTGTTGACTTTGCCGGCCCGGCAGCTGTATTAATGGAGCTCTTTATATCCCTGCCTTTCTGTGAGCTCCCCATTTTCCTTCTTTGGGAACTTCTAAGTGAAACTCTTGTTGAGGGACAGCGAGGTGCTGGGGTTGGGCGGCTAAACAGAAACCGTTCGCTTTGTGGAATTCATCTTGCAAAACAGGGGGGCAAGGAGGAAAAGAGAGCACCCCCATTCCAAGAAGGAAGGGTGGGGCTTCACTGTTGACTTGAAGGTGTTCCAGGTCATATTTAACCATACGACGCTCTCCCGATGCCCTCTGCTCTCGCTGCATGAGGTGTTTTCCTCTAAATGCCTCCGTCCACTAGGAGAAACTTGAAAACATTTCCGTGTTTTTGCTCCTGAAGTCTCCTAATTGTCAACTCCAGTCTCTGATATTGCGCTGGAGGAACTTTGTAAAGATCCAGATGACCAACATGATGTTTCTGTTAAAGCTTTTAGTGGAATTCTTCCCTGTTAACCTACTCAGTAAGTTACTGTTACGACTGCCTGGTGGGCACTTTTAAGATGAATGATAATTTCACACGTCATCAATTCTACTATATTCAAAACGAGCAGATGTACAAATCTCCATTGCCGTTGGTGTCATCACATTTTATGGGTCCACGGGCCTGACCCTCCTTGGGTGCTTTGCTTGGTTCATATACTGTTTAAATTATGATTTGACACAATCAAGAAAGAGACTTTGCTTTAAAAAAAAACAAAACAGAAACCTGAATTTCTCTCTCTCTTGAAGTAGCAAAAACGCTCTCAACACTAGGTTTCCCCAGGGCCTGTGGCTGTCCACGGTCCTCACCGTTACCTGTTGGCTTCCTGCCTCCGAGGCTGTGCGATTCCTTCCAACGCTGCTGCTCTTCACAGAGGAGAGAAGGATGTGTCTGGACTTAGGTCCTTATCAAAAGTGGAACTAGTGGTTGATTCCCCAGACGGCTCCACAAAGCATGGAGTGTGCCGCCTTTCCTGGGTTCGGCTTCGGTGGCCACTGTTTGCGGGACTCCTAAATCCATCCGTGTTCACCACGGCATACCCGTGTCACTCGGTGGAAGGGACCTTTCCTGCCACTTCGTGTTGTTCTCAGCTGAGGTGTCTTTTCCCTTGCCCCACCCTTCCTCCATTCCTGCCTTAGATTGAGGGTGGGAGGGGGTGGGGGGTCCAGCGCTATGCTGGCCAAGCAGGTACATTCTCTGCTGAACAACAAAACTGAAACCTGGCTGTCTGAATTTGACTCCCTGTTCTACAAGGTCAGTAACTGTCATTTCATTGCTACAATCTGGATTCCACATTATAGGGAGTGGATAAGAAATTAATAATAATTAAAAATAAAGCCACAGATGGATGTCCCTCGCATCTGGATTTTGGGTAAGCATACAATGTGTACTGCTGTTTTATATGAGTTTTGTAGCAACATTTTGGGTCAATTAATCTTTGTTTCTATGTGGAGTAATTGCATCTGAAAAGAGAAAGAGCCCCCAGGTGTGGAGCACACATACCTTTAACCCCAGCACTCAGGCAGAGTGGGCAGGTCTTTATGAGTTCAAGGCCAGCCAGTCTACATAGTGCAGTGGTTCTCAACCTTCCAAATGCTGCAACCCTTTAGTACAGTTCCTCATGTTACGGTGACCCCCAACCATAAAATTACTTTTGTTGTAATTTTGCAACTCTTATAAATCATCATGTAAATAAAAGTATTTTTTGATGGTCTTAGGCGACTCCTGTGAAAGGGTCATTTGACCCCCAAAGGATTTGTGATTTTTTAACCCCATAGGTTAAGAACTGCTCACATAGTGAGTTCCAGGCCAGCTAGAGATGAACAGAGAGATTTTGAGACGAGAGAGCGAGAGCGAGAGCGAGAGCGAGAGCGAGAGCGAGAGCGAGAGCGAGAGCGAGAGCGAGAGCGAGAGCGAGAGCGAGAGAGAGAGAGAGAGAGAGAGAGAGAGAGAGAGAGAGCACAGGAGAGCCTTGTCTCCTTTCCTCCAGTGCAGGAATTGGTCTGAATAGTCATGGTGGGGGCCGTGCTGTGTGCTCTGCACGCAGTGACTAATCCAGCAGTCCGACAGCTGCTCACCGCGGCGGACACACTCGTCTCTTGTGAAGCCTGGACTCTAGTTGGGGCAGCGGTTGCGGACAATAACTCATGGAGACAAATAAGATAAGTTCAGGTCTTGGTAAACACGGTAAAGAAGTTGGAACAGGTGGGTGAACTAGTGAATGACTCAAGGGGGCAGGTGGAGATAAGAGACTCAGAGGCTGGCCTCTCAGCTCCAGCTTTTGTCCTGCCCAGGCCCTCCTACCCGTTCTTTGCACTGAGATCCCAATGATAAGCAAACAGCACCTTCAGAGAGACCCTAGAAAGTGCTGGAGACCCAGGACAGAGTAAGTGCAAAGGGCCTGAGTCCCAGTGAGCTTTGTGCATGAGGGACAAGGGCTGAGGCTGACTGGCTGGACTTAGGGTGAGGAACTGGGTCCTGCAGTGACAGGAGGGAGGGAGTTAGAGGTGACCCAGGATCGCGTGGGCCTTGTGGGGAGCATGGATTTCTTTATTCTCAGAGCGGGGAAGACTGTACCTGTCACAGACAGGCAGGCTCCAGCTTTTCCTCTTGGCCCATGAGTAGTATCCTGGAGAGGCCGTGGGCTTGCTTTGAATCTCTTCTCTATATCCTTCTGAGGATGACCTTGAAGAAGCCATTCGTTTCTCCCGGCCTCAGATTGCAGCTGTGAAACAGGATTAATGCTTCCAAAGGACCTATTTGTTCCTTGGTTCCTTCAACCTAAATACCCATTGCGTCTCTGTCCTGAAAATCCATCTGTGACCAAGACAACAAGACTCTTCTTGTCTTCATGGAGCTGACGGTGCTCTGTTTGGGAGAGACAGTCAATAAGCAATGCAATAATAATCTGCAGGGCGAGGCGAATGCTACAGAAGGGCACAGCAGGAGTCACTGAGACAGGTCCACTTGGCTTCGTTAGTTGTCCCCATTTTACAAAGGGTCACTGAAGTGACATGACCTGCCCAAGGTCACAACGCACAGAGGAGGTGGAGCAAGCGGCCAAAGCTCGTCTTTCCTGGCTCCACAGTCCCCCTCTTTGGGAACACACGTAGCTGGTGGTTTTACCCTCTCCTTTCAGAGAAAAATAATAATAAATGGCTTCTCCTGTTGGGATGACTTATAGCAGAGGATGGAGAATAGATTCCCACAGCATCCTGGCACCTGCTTGCAGGATGCAGAATGCCACTTCCTTCAGAATTACGAAGGTGCCAAGGGGATCTGCGGGGAGGAGTTCGTTCCTGTTGAACAGCCTTGAGAAGTCTGGAGTCAGGGCCTCATGTGTCCCACTCATGACACCCTCCCACCGGCAATTGTCCTTCGTCTCTCCACGTTGTGCTCACACCAGAACCCTGGGAAGGTGACAATGACCTCTCCAGAGGATGGAGAAGAGCTCTTAAGGGACCACCTGAGATGAACTGATGGCACACCTGGCTTTTTCCACGTCCTCTTCCCCACCCATGTTCTCCCAATCCAGACCCTAGGAAGGCATATCAAAGTGGCTCACCATAACACACCATTTTCATTGTGTATGTTTCCAAGCATGGGGTGCGAGCTCATTCCGCACTTGACACCATTGTAACTTGAACTAGTGTTCTGCCTTTGGACACTTAATTTGATTGGCAAGCACCTCTGATGGGGGGGGGGTGACTTTGTCCTGCTGTTCCCTGGCCTGGAGACCAGTGTTATCATTGCCACTGTTACCACAGTCGCTGCCACAGCTGCTTCTACCACCTCCCTGGCACCCCTACGTCATCCTCCTTAGCACACTTACCATATAGTGGGACACTATTCCTGGGAGACATGAATAAAACATCTGATTACCACAGAGAGGGAAACAACAACAGATCAAAATAAGGATGAAGTCCAACTTGGTAAGCCAATGATTTTTATTGGGCTTACTTATAGGAGGATGTGTATCTTAGTTACTTTCCTATCACCATGACAAAACACCATGACCAAAGTAACTTAGAAGGAAAACATTTAATTTGGGGTTTGTGGTTCCAGAGGATTAGAGTCCATGACTGTCATGGCAGGGAGCAGGTCAGCAGGCAGGCAGGCATGGCACTCAAGCAGTAGCTAAGAGCTCACATCTGATCCATAAGCAGAAGGCAGAGGCAGAGGGAGAGGGAGGCAGCATTGAGATTAGTGTGGACTATTAGAACCTGAAAGCCCATCAACAAGGCCATACTTCCTAATTTCCCCAATGGTATACCAGCTGGGAACCAAACATTCAAATATATGAGCCTATGGGGGCCACTTTCATTCAAAGCACCACAATGGATGTGGGATTGGTTACAGGAGCAGAAATGACTCAAAGACAGCTGCATCACCAAAGCCACCACAGTGTGGGCAACAGTGCATGAAAGATAGAAACCTGGAGCACACTGCACAGCCTGCAGGAAAGTATGTTGGAGAGTGTCTTTTCCAGGCATCTTAGATGGTCTGAGCTTCTCCCAAGCACCTAAACTTGTCTCGAGTGTCTCTCAGGAGTCCTTACATCTTATATGTACTCGGGAAGGGAGAGTCCTAGTGAATCTGGTCAGTTTCAGGGACTTCCTGAAGTCTTTGAATTGTTTACTCCCTGTGCTTAATGAATTTCCCTGCAGAATGGAATGTTCCATCCCCCTCAGAACATCCTGTACTTCACCTCCTTCCTAACAGCCTGTGTCTTAATGAGCTTACTTCCAAGATGGAGAGTTTTAATCTCAGAGGAAACTGCTACACAACATACCATCCTCACCATTACTATCACCACCACCACCACCACCACCACCACCACCACCACCACCACCACCATCAGCATTATTACCACCACCGCCACCACCAGCATTATCATCACCACTATACACCATTACCTCCATTAGCATTACCATCTTGGTTACATTAACAATAATGTCACAGTAAGACAATTTAATGTTTTTTTTTTCATTGTGGGACTGGGACATAAATGATTACAGGTAATGAGCTACTGCATCCAGCTTTATTAGTTTTATTTATTATTGTGTATGTACAAGTGTGTGATGTGTGTGTGGCCTTGTGTGCTAACTGTCATGTGTGGAGGTTGGAGGACCACTTGGTGGAATCAGTTCTCCCCCTCTATGTTTGTGTGTGTTCTGGGTCTCGAACTCAGGTCACCAGGCCTGAGCTGCAAACACCTCCATCTGCTGCATCACTTGCTGACCCATAGTTGATTTTTTAATTTCAGAAAATGTGTTTTCCATCAGGACACCGTGGATTTGTTTAATTTTGCAGGTGGGTAAACAATAGAAATCCTTCTGGGGATTCGAACTGGGATCTTACTCATTGAGCAATTATTTTTTAAGTACCTACTATGAGCCTGTGCTTTAGAGACGGCCTGGAACTCGCATTGTGGTGGGAAGAAATAAATAATGAACAAATATACCAGAAATTATGTATTAGGAATAAAAGGGTTATAATGAAACAAAGTGACATGACTGACTCCAAGGGGTGGGTGTTAGGTATTATTAATTGCAAAGTATGTGAGCTTTGTGTTGTGTAACAGCCATGCTTCAATATCAGGGCCTCCCCCAAACAGACTCATCCGAGAGCTCCTCTTTCTTGTGGCTTTGTTGTTTGCTTTGGACCCTTTGGCGATGGGTGATCATCTCAGCACCTACTTCTGTTGTGGGATCTCACCAGAGCAAGGGGATGAGTGTAAACAGGCCCTTGCTCTTGGAGCTTCAGCATGGGCCTGGTCTCCTGCCACTGACAGCCATGTGTCTCTGGCTGAGGAGGAGCAGTGTCGCGAGAAGGAAGTGTCTGCTCACAGTAAGAGGGACTGCGGAGACACCAGGCCAGGGCGTGGACACATAATCCTGTTGCTAGGGAACGAGAACTGAGAGAGCTGGGGTGGGGGTGGGGGTCGGGGTGGGATGACACACTCAGGAGAGGAGGTGACATTTAAGCTGAGGTCTGAACAAAGAATCCACCGCTGCCAGGATGCGCTGAGGAAGAGCGGCAGGCCGCACCCAGCTGGACTGAGGGTCCATGGTTGGAGCCGATCTGGGGACATTGGGGGTGGGAGGTAGATGGGTGCATGAGCAGTAGCAAGCAGAGGTGGCTGGAGCTCTGGGGCAGCGGAGGAGACTTGGGGATCTGAACAAGCTCCCGGCCATGTGGTCCTTGTAGGACACAATGCCAAATTTGAGTTTTGAAGAAGAGGAATGGCAGAGAATTGCCACGTCTGGGATCTCTTACTGGCAGGTGAGGCCAGAGGAGCGATGAGCATTGAACACCTGTAAGATGTAGGCTGCAAACCTTTCCACCTTAAGCCCCCGAGGTTTGCCTTTCTCCAAGGCTGCCGTGGAAAATCGGAAGATGATCTAGCCTAAACTCCTACCCTTCCTTTGGTTGCACAACCCTGGCAGGCTGTCTCCCTGGGCTCTCCCTTCCTGTGGAGCTGCTTGTTCTGGAGAAAGAGAGAGTTCAGGGTGGGCCCTAGATATGTCCACCGCCACCCTGACACAAGCTTCTTCCTAATTCAGAGCAGAAGCCTCAATAAGGAATCACTTGAGAAGAAAGGCTCTGCCCGAATTTATTGTTTTTTCTCTCAAGTTTAAACATTCTCTGCACTCGAGTGGCTGTTGCTTATGCGCCCGACTTATTCAGGCCATTTGCGTGCGTGTGTGGTCTATGCAGCCTGTTTCAGTAAAGTGTATGTTAGGGGCTTGGAAATTATCCAACATGTGCAGAGAGAGAGAGAGTGAGAGACAGACCGACAGAGACGGACAGGCGGAGTGAGACACTCAGAGGGGAAGAGAAGAGGAAATGAGAGGGGAAGGTGGGGAGGGAAGGAAGGGGGAGGGAGGGAGGAAGAGGAGGAGAGAAAGAGGCGACTGGGAGGAAGAAAAATTTGAACTAGCCACTCAAGCGGGAGGTCTGCAGATGAATAGCGCATATTTAATTTGAAGAATGAAATCCCCCCCCCCCCCCCGTTTGGCCATTGTCAGCCTCATTGCAAGCACGGTGACATGGTTTAAATTAGCTTTGTGGAAGCAATAGACTGCCGAGCAGTGCGTGACTGCGTTATTAAGAGCTATCCACGAGGACCAAGCACAAAACCATCTCGGCAAATAGAAAAACTTTCTGTGGTGCTTTCTGCCAGCTGTGTCCCTGGTCACTGAGCGCAACATGGAACAATTTGCCCATGGACTATTTTATTTTGGCGGGGGCGGGGCGGGACAGGGGGAGGGAAGAGTTATTTCATCAAGGGTACAGCTTGGGTTTGAAATTTTGTTTGGACTAGTTGCCAAGAAATTGGGGTCTAAAATTAAACATGAAATATGTTGAAAGTATTGGAAACGAAGGCAGGGAGTTTCCCTCATCGAAATTTAACTATTTCTAAGCTGTTAAAGAGCAGTGAAATTGAGCCACATGATCTTGGTCATAGTACAAAGTTTGTTCTTATACTGTGGTCTCTGTGAGTGAATGGTTTTGCAGTTTTCAAAGAAGGGCTAAGAGGCAGTCTGGGCTTTGTTACTTCGAAGTGATGTGAACTGGGGCAAGTCATCTCTCTTCTTTTTTTTGCATATGTGTGTATGTATGTATGTATTTCTGTGTGGTATGTTTGCATACGTGTGTGTGTGTGTGTGTGTGTGTGTGTGTGTGTGTGTGTGTGTGTGTGTGTGTGTGTGTACTATGGAGACCCGAAGCAAGATGTCTTCCTCCGTCACTCTCAATCTTATATGCTGAGGCAGGCTCCCTTGCTGACCCCATTCTCAACTTGCTGGCCTGGAGAGCAAGTTTACCGCGCCTTCTACTTGCTGGGAATTATAGTGGGCTGCCACACCCACGTCATTTTTTGTGAGCTCTGGGGTCCAAACTCCAGTCTTCACATGAGGCCAGCGCTTTCCAGGCTGGGCCCTTTCCCCAGCCACTCATCTCATTCTGTGTCCCTTCGTTTACTATCTGTCTGCTGGAGTTGGTTTTGCACGCCCCGTGGACTTTTGAGTAGAATCAGAGAGATCATGTTTGTGAGAGGCCTCATAATGTGACACATGCATGCAAATATGACTTTTATTGATAGCCATGATCTGAGGCTCACTGTTATTATACAGAATTCCAGGGTGCTTAAAACAGATCCCTGTGGCTATTTAATTAAACAATCAAAGGAAAAAGATGGAGCCAGTGAGTGTTTCAGCTCTAGCTCTTGGGGACTGGATGCCGAAGGTGGCGGGAGAGGCCAAGTGTAACCAAAGGCGAGGAAAAAGAAGGAGAAGAGCCGTCCTCTGCAGGCGGACATCTGATGTTTGGAATCTTACAGGAGAATCTTGTGAGGGTCCCATATTGTTCTCATTCCCACATTATTAAGCGTCCCATTATTCTCACAGGCGAGGGAGGAGCAGAGAAGAAGGAGGAAGAGGAAGAGGAGGAGGAGACGATGAGGAGGGAGGGGAGATACCGCTGGAATCTGAGCAGGTCCAGGTGGGGACCCGAGTCAGATGTGAGGTGTCCGAGGATGGCACCCTCATTCCTAGCACACAACAATCTTTCCAGGTGTCCAGCATGGCACTCTAGTGAGTGAGCTCAGGATCTGATAATTATACCCCGTGAGCAAACAGGGATGTAGCAGGGAGATGTGTACTGAGGATCAAATTCTGCTCACTATTTTTTTGTTCCAGGTTTGGGAAGGTTTTTTTTTTTCCTTTAAAAAAAAGTCTTAAAACTAATTTTCAAGTTAGCATGCAAAGTAATGGATTTCATCATGACACACACACACACACACACACACACACACACACACACACACACACAGAGAGAGAGAGAGAGAGAGAGAGAGAGAGAGAGAGAGAGAGAGAGAGAGAAATGTACAACATATTTAATCATTAAAGAAATGCTAATCACAAATGTGTTAGAAACCACTTTATACCCACTCGGAGGGCTATAATCATAAGAGCAACAATATAAATAGAAAATAATATAGTTGACAAGGATATGAAGGAATTAAAGCTCTCATGTACTGTTCATGAGGATGTAAAATTGTGCAGCCATTATGGAAAAAAAAATTGGAGGATCTCTCAAAAGCAAAACCTAGAATTGGCATGTGACCTATCAATTCTACTCTGGATATATCATGAAGAACTGAAAATATGCATTTATATTCTCTCTCTCTGATAGTGGCACTATCTACAATAGCTAAGTACCCATCAAGAGATGAATGGAACAAAATGCAGCATATCTATACAATGGAATATTACTTGACCAAAGAGAGAATACAGTACCAACATGCACTGCAGTGTGTTGAAAGAAGCCAGCCAATAACAAACTATGTACAGGATGGCTTCATTTCCATGAAATATCATAGATGGGCAAATCCACAGGTTTGCAGTTTTCCAGGGATGAAGGCCCGTTGGAAGGGGAAGGGACTGCTGAGAGGCAACAGTGTATCCTTTAGGAGAGATGGGAAATTCTAGAGTTCATGGCAGTGGAGGACCAGCCTTGTGAATGTACTTAGTGTGACTGAATGATACATTTGAAATGACTCATGTTCAGTGTCAATTTTCCCCCAATAAAAATACTTCAATGAAAAAGCAACAACAATAACGCATGGCTTAATAAACATTGTGAGAAACATGTGGCTAAGACCTTGGGGACATGAATAAAGATTCATCCCCTGTCTGATGTGCTGGAGGGGACAGGTCTGGAAGTTTCCTGAAGAGAGAGGTGTGGGCTCCAGGTGGAGGAGGACGAGCATGTAGAAGAGTAGGCGGCCTGGGTTGTTTCTGGAATGAATCATCTTGTAAGGCTGGTGAGATGGACAAGCTGGAACTCGTATAGTGGAGAAACAGACCCCATGAAACAAGACACATTCAACACGTATTTACCAGAACCTGCCGAGTACCAGGCTGCATCTTAACCTTAACCAAAATGCTCTGACCCATGCCCCCCGACTGGTGCTCTACCCCCACCTGTGCCCCCCATCACCACCCAGGGCCCCCACTACCACCCAGATCCCCCATTACCACCCAGGGCTCTCCCCTCCATCCCCCCCTCGACCAGTGCCCCTCCACCACACAGTTTTGTCTGGAAAGAAACTGAGAGAAAGATGTTGGTGCATCTGCTCACTTGTGTGGCATACACAGCCATGGGCATTTGCTAAAGGCAAGCCTAAAACTCCATCCTTCCCAATGTACGCTGCTTTCTCTACCATTCGTGTGTTCACAGATGGTGGGAAACACTGTTCTTAAACTTTGTGTGATCATGTGTGTTATTGGTATCCTTTCTGTTGGATTCAAAACAATTTTCTTCTTTCACCATTTTCACATGTGTGTGCTTGGTGTGCATGTATCTGAACGTTTGCATGCATGTGGGCACATGTGTATATGTGTGTGTGGGGGTGAATATTTGTATATATGCATGTGTATATAGAGATCTGAAGGTTGGTGTCGGGGATCATCCTCAATTGCTCTTTGACCTTATTTACTGAGACAAGTCTCAAACCCAGAGCTTGCCATTATGACTAGTCTAGCCCTGAGAGCTACCTTGGTATTGAGAATCCCTCATCTCTACCTTCCAGAGCTGACATCACAGATGACAAGCCTGCCACTCCCACTCGGTGTCTGTGTGTGTTTTGGAGATCCACACTTTTGTCCTGTGCTCTAACCACTTAGCCACTCTGCCCTCTTGTGTGCTAGACTTTAAGGAGACTTGCAAGATTGTGTTACTTTTTAATTATAGTTTAGAAACCAGCTGAGATAAATGTACATTGATACAGTCCAGACTTTTGTGGGCCATTAATTCAACAGAAGGCAACTTGAAAACCACCATCCACATTATTTTATCATATACTATTTGGACTTGTTCAATCCCATTGCTCAAGTAGGTTGCCATCTTATTATAGCCCATATTTCTTTTTTTGTGGTTGTTGCTATCTATCTCTATCTATCTATCTATCTATCTATCTATCTATCTATCTATCTATCTATCTATCTATCTATCTATCTATCAATATCCTGACCTTAGTGTCTCCTCTCTCCTCTCCTCCCATTTCTTCCCTGCTCCCCATCGCAACCCCCTCCCAGCCATTCCTCCTCTGTTTCTGTTTGAAAGGGGCAGGCCTCCCATGAATATCAACAAAGCATGGCATATCAAGTTGTGGTAAGACTAAGCATCTCCCTTGTATTAAGATTGAGCAAGACAACCCAGTATGAGGAATAGGTTCTCAAGAGCCAGCCGAAGCACCGGGACGGCCTCTGCTCCCATTATTAGGAGTCCTACAAGCAGACCAAGCTACACAACTGTTGCATGTATGTAGAGGGTCTAGGTCAGTCCCAAGCAGGGACTGTGATGTCCTGGACCCCTCTGGCTCCTACAATCCTCCTTCTCTGCCTTCTGCAGGATTCTCCAAGCTCGGCTTAATGTTTGGCTGTGGGTCTCTGCATCTGTTTCCGTCAGTTACTGAATGAAGGCTCTCTGATGACAATCGAGGTAGTCACCAATCTGATCACAGGAGGTGGCCAGTTCAGGCACCCTCTTCACTATTGCTGGGGTCATCCTTGTAGATTCGTGGGAGTTTCCTTTGCATCAGGTTTCTACCTGACCCCTGAATGGCCCCCTTCCAGTCATCTCTTTCAGTACTCTTCCCCCCTCCATCCACTCCTCAACCCGATCCCTCAAGTTCCCATCCCCACCTGGCCCCCAGTCCAGCCAGGAGATCTCTTCTATTACCCCTTCCCAGGGAGATCCATGTGTGTCCTCCCCTTGAGCCCTCCTTGTTACCTAGCCTCTATGGGTCTGTAGCCCACATTTCTTTTGACTCCTTCTTCATGTTATACTATGTTTAGTCAATAACACTTATGATGGTAAATTTTGTCAACGTGATTGGATTGAGAAATACCTAGGAGAGTTTTAAAGTCCTCCTCTGAGTGTGTCTTTGAGGATATCTACAGAGAGAGTTAGCTATGAGAGGAAGATCCTCTCTCAATATGGGTGGCATCATTCCCTAGGCTGGGATCCCTGATCTAGTACAAGGGAACAAAGAAAAAAAAGCATCCTATCTCTGTTTCCCAGCCTCTTTGAAGCAAGACACCCTGTTTTGCCATACCCTCCCTTCCAGTAGTGATGAACTGAACCCTCAAAACTCTGGGCCCAAAGGAACCTTTCCCCCTGAACGTTGTTTTGTTCACATATTTTATCATAGCAGTGGAAGTTGGATGAACAACATAGGCTTATTGTCTTGGCCTTGACAGAATGGCTGTGACTTGAGCTTGATGGACAATCAGCTGCCCAGCTCCTTACATAGTTCTGCAGTGTCTGCTTATATGCAGGTAAGTTTGGACCTTTGTAACTGCTAGAAGATTCGTCATAGTTCTCGCTGACATTAGTCATACAATCTTTCTTGAAATGGGAATCTCATTGTAGGAAGAAATGTAGCTCAGTTGGGAGAGTCCATGACTAGCCTGCAGAAAGCCCTGTGTTTGATCCCCGGAGCTGCAGAAATGGGGTGCAGTAGCACACACTTATAGCCTTTTGGTTTGTTTATTTTTTGAGATTGTATTTTAATTTCAACTTTCTTCCCTCCTCATGCTCCCATATACCTCTCCCCACTCTCCTTCAAATTGATGGCCTCTTTTTGCATCATTGGTCATTGCACGCATCTATGTGTATACATGTTTATTCCCAGATATAACCTGTTGAGTTCATATAGTGTTACGCCTATGTATATTTTCAGGGCTGATTGCTTGGCACTGGGCAACCGACTGGTGTTCTCTTCCCTGGGGAGGACCACCTCTCCACCTACCAACTGGTGTGCTCTTCCCTGGGGAGGACCACCTCTCCACCTACATGCCTGAAATCTTCGTGCTTGGGAGGTGGAAGCAGAAAGATCAGAACTTCAAGGCCATCTCGACTACATAAGGAGTTCCATGTCAGCTTGAGCCAGGGACCTTGACTCAAAAACAAACAAGGACAAACAAAACCTTATTTCAAGCTATTTTCAGATTTACAAAATGCTGTAGAAATTCCTAGTGTTTCTCTATTCCCATACCCATTTCTTCCTGTTATTAATATCACATTAGTGCAGTACATTTGCCACAACTGAGCAGTCTGTCGATATATTAATATTAAGAAAATCTATCTTTTATGTCGAGTTCTTTATCTTTAATTCTCACCTGTCAACTTTAATTTCCTGTCCAGGTCCTATCCAGGAGACCAGTTAGCTGTCACATCTCTGGCTTACCTTTGCTGAGACAGTCCTCAGACTTCCCTTACTTTTGATGACTTTGGCAGCATGAAGGGATAGCATCAGGGCACCTGATGTAGATGATCTCACTATTGGCCTTTTCTTACTGACATATGTATGTGTATGTGTGTGTGTATATACTCCTGCCCCCCATCAGCTTGGGGTTGAGAGTTTGAGGAGGTGAAGTGCCTTTCTCATCGTGTCATATCAAGGACACATTCTGCCGACATGGTTGGTCACTGCTGTTAACCTTGTGTCCTGGCTGAGCAGTGCTGGGACCCTTTTATACAGTTCCTCCTGCTGTGGTGACCCCTAACCATAAAATTATTTCATTGCTACTTCATAACTGTAGTTTCGCTACAGTTATGAATCATATTGCAAACACCTGTGTTTTCTGATGGTCTTAGGCGACCCCTGTGAAAGGGTCACGGCCCACAGGATGAGAACCACTTACTTAGCATTCCCTCTCCTGTACTGGTTATTTTCCTTGTTGCTGTGCCTGAATGTCTGGTAAGAAACAGCCTCGGGGAATGTCTTGGTTTCTTTGCTCGTTGCTGTGGTAAAACACTCTGACAGAAGCAACTTGAGGGAGAAAGGGTGTGTTTTAACTCACGGTTCAAGTTTACAAACCGGTCGAAACAGCAGAACACTGAGCGGCTGGCCACATCACATCCCCCTGCCGGAAACTGGGAGGGCTGCACACGTGGTAGCATCAGCTTGTGTTCTCCATTTTCTACAGCCTGGGACCCTCTTACCCAGGGAATGGAGCTGCCTCCAATTAAGACAGGTCTTCCCACATCAGTTAATATAATTGAGACAACCTCCTGCAAGCACGTCCATAGGCCCATGTCCCTGGTGATTCTAGATTCTGTCAAGTTGAGAATTAGCACTGTGCATCACGGGGGAAATGTGGCTATTTCAGCTTGTAGTTCAAGGGGCCACGGTCCACCGTAGCAGGACAGGTATGACAACAGCTGGTTGTATCTCATCCACAGCCAGGAAGTAGACATGCTGGCGCTCAGCTTGCTTTTTCTCTTGTATGCAGACTGGGCCCCCAGCCTGTGGGATAATGCCCCTTCTTCCACACACTCCCAGCAGCTTGACTGTGGTCATTCCAGATCCTGACAACATGCCATCAATCTTCACCATCACTCCTCTCTATTATTCCCAATGGCCACTGTACATGAGGATGAGCTACCTGAGGAGGCCTGTTCATTTTTCTTCAGGCAAGTCTTCTCCATGATGACACCATCAAGGCTTTCGAACAGATGATTCATTGCCACAGGGCCACCTGTGCTTTGCTTAGTAGCATCCTGTATCCATGACCTCCAGACATTGTGAGCCTGAAGCAACATCTGTAGATGGTGGCAGCTCTAAGTGTCTCCAGACATTTCCAGGTGTCCCCCTGGGGCAGCTCAAAGTGACTAGACATTTCCAGGTGTCTCCCTGGGGCAGCTCAAAGTGTCTAGACATTTCCAGGTGTCTCCCTGGGGCAGCTCAAAGTGTCTAGACATTTCCAGGTGTCATCTGGAGTGGTGAGTGCACAGTGTGGGTGGTGGGGGTGGGGATTCCTTCTATCTCCATGCTGATTGAGAACCACTGACTTATTGGAAATCATAGTATTTTGATGACCTTTCAAAAAGCAGATTTAGAGTAAGTCAAAATATTTTTATTTTAAACACAAAATTATTATACCACAGTAAGAATGCCCCTATTCATGAGTTAACCTTGACATAGAATTCAGGAAATACTTCTGTTAATTTTAAATCAAAGTGTTGCCCAAATTTAGGGACACAAGCCACAGAGTGAATGGCTGTGCTCTGTGCATGCAATTTCTATAGAATAAAAATGTAGCACGGATGTCTCTAGTTGGAGTGTACAAGACAGCTAGGAATTTCTAACTCCTAGTGTATCTCTCCATTTGAATCAGTCAGGATGGACAATGTTATGCCATGGTAACAAATAACCCCCCATATCTCAGTAGACAAATATATCACCAACTTATTTCCCATTCATGTTACATGTCCTGTGGGGGTCAGAGATGACACTGCTTTCTGTGGTTCCTGGGGACTCCATAGTGGCATGTCACAATCTTCAAGTCAGAGAGAAGTGACTGCTGCATGTCCTACACTGGCCCAAAAGTTTCCTAAGTAACAGTCATCATTTTTTTTCATACCTTTCATTGGTCAAAGTAGGACACAAAGCCGTAGCTACTGTTGTGAGAATGGGGAGGGACAATGAATGCCACGGGTACCTAAGAGGAGGTAAATCAGAATACCTGTGGACAGCTCGAATGAGGAGCACAGCTTTGAAAGGCAAAAGTGCTAGTACAGTTAAGCTGTTATTAAAGAATGAAGATGCATATATTTCATGGGATCCCTTCCTACTTGATGAGAGAGCTTCAGAGATATTTGTTGACTAAAATGTGCATCTCAAAATACCCATAATTTGTGGCTAGAGAGATGGCTTGGTGGGATAAAAGAGGGTACCGCTCTTCCAAGGACTGGAATTCAGTTCCTAGCACCCACCTTGGGCAGCTCACAATTGCCAGTAACTCCAGCTGCCGGGGAACTGCTGCCCTCTTCTGGCCTCTGCAGTTACCATGCTCACATTGACATCCGCACACACACATCAATGAAAACAAATCTTTAGAAAAAGGAATAGCCAACGTTTTCAGAGAAAGGGAGGAACAAGAGCAGACCTTTACAGTGTACAGACAGTGCTCCAGCCAGGTCTAAACCATGATCCAGGGCTGGGCTGCGTCTGAACCATGCTTTCTCAATCATGCCCTTTCCCATAACTTGATGTCTGTGGTGATGGGTGCATTGGGGCTTAGGTATGCTGGCTTTATGGGCACCTTCCCTGGGGAGCCCCTGTGAACATCAGTGCCGGTATTTGGAAGGCTGTGGTTTGGGACTTGGTAACTTGAGCACGTGTAGCTGAGGCAGAGCTGTGAAATGTTTGTCTCCTGGGAATGGTGAAATGCTCTCTTCTCACCCATGAGGCCTCCAAGGCTAATGCTGTTTGTGATGATTTGATGGCTATTCATGTGGTAACTTTATGTTTGCTAATTGCCTGTGAGTCAACAACTCTAAGGGGCTCTACAAGGAGAAAGCAGTTTATTCTCTGGCATCCATGCTTTCAAGTTTATTTATTTCAAGAAGGAACAGCCCAGAGAAGCCTCTTTGAAGTCTTCCACCTCCAGAAGGGAGACCCATTTGTGTCCTCATCACGATGTGTATAACGAGTGAGAACTCTGAGACACGGTGACTCTAGTGAGGAGGCAATGGGGGACTGGGGGAGAGAAGAGGCGAGTGAGGGCATGTCCAAGTGTTTGCTCAGAGTGAGGTGTAAGTACTCGTAAGTTTGTGAGGTAGATGGAGCAAGAACATAATTAAGGATCTTGATAAGTGAAGACCAACCATCAGAAAACAAAAATGGAACGTGTAAGTGTCAAGCAGGCAATGGGTTTGGTCAATCACATGGAGGACAGGAAAAGAGAGGAAAGAGGAAAGTCACAAAAGTTCAATAGATTGAAAAAAATGAAAAGGAAAGGGCGGAAATAAATCCTAAAGTAACTATAATTATGATACATATACCTCACCATCAAGACAGGAGAACCCAGATGGGACACAGAATGTAAGAACCAGCAACACCTTGTTAGAAAGAGAGGAGCAATGGTAGAAAGGAACGTCGCTGGGATAATAACAAAAGGGTGGAAAATACATTGGAGGTGAACTTGAACCAAAGGGAGCTGGAATAGCAAAATTCTTATCTGATGAAATCAAAGACAAAACTCACAGAGGGTCAAAGAAATATGTTGCATACATATAAATGTAATAGTAATGTCTCATCATAACAGACACAAAGACACTTGACATTATTGCAACAAGACAACTTGATTAATATTGACAATATTAAAATACTAAAGTGATAAAATTCTGGAATTAGATGAGCCAACAACTATAGACAGAATCTTAAAGCTGTGTTTTCAAACTGATAGGTTAAGTAGACTAACGGTGAGCCAATGATATAATATCCTTGAATAATAGCAGCCTAGAAACTGATGAATGAGAGTTATTTATTTATTTATTTACTTATTTATTTTTGAGACAGGTTTTCTCTGTGTAGTCCTGGCCATCCTGGAACTTGCTCTGTAGATCAGGCTGGCTTTGAACCCAGAGATTCCCTTGCCTTTGCCTCCTGCCTTAAAGGCTTGAGCCACCACTGCCCCACTCTAAATATGAGATTTTTCTACTCCACAAACTGGAGAGGTGCCTTGTGTTTTGAGACTCAGCAATTGTTAGGCCTCCAAGGAGTCTCACATGACACAAGAAACTCTAGTTAATACGAAATATGTTCTCCAATAACAGTGCAATCAAATGAGAATCTATGTCAAAGGAATAATGAAAGAAATAGCCCAAATATCTGGAACCCAGCCAACCCAGGTAAAAACAGGAGTCATAAGAGAAATTATGAAACAGAAGATAGGAAAGTTAAAAAATGTAATACACCGAAAATAGCCCCACATGGATGGTGTGGATCACTGTCAGAAGCATCTGTTTGAAAATGAGGAAGGCAGAAGACAAGAAAAGATTTAAATGGAGAGGTTGGAAGAGAAGGAGTGAACACAGAGAGACAGGAGATGTGGATTCTTCTAGGAGAGAGAAGACCAGTGAGACCGAAGTCTGGGGTTTAGAAAATGTGGATGAGGCAGAGTCGTCCTCCCCCCACAGCACCGACAAAGAGACAAAAAGCAAATGCTACAAACACAGAATGAAAGAGAAAGAAATATAGATACAGCTAAAGAATACTAAGAAAGACGATTATAAAAATTAAGCACCATAGATTTTTTTTTTCCCAAAAAAACTATAGGACACGGAGTTTTCCATGAGACTTACACTTTCTGGAAAATCAAGAAATGCCAGACTCCATGAAAGAGACATTGAATAGGCCAGTGAGCTATCAGGAAATGAAAACAGCAATCAAAGGCTTTTCTCTCCCAAAGCCACAGACCCAGTGGTTTTGTAGGTGGGCTTGACTCAGGTTTTAGAAAATATACAACCTGGGGCTGGAGAGATGGCTCAGTGATTAAAAGCTCTTGCTGTTCTTGCAGAGGACCTGGTTTTGATTCCCAGCACCCACATGGCGGCTTGCAACCATCTGTAACTCCAGTTCCAGGGGATCCAATGCCCTCTTCTAACCTCTGCAGGCACAGGCACAGGTGTGGTGCACAGACATAAACGTAGACAAAACACTTATACACAGAGATAAAAATAAATGCATTAAAAAGATAGACAACTCTGGGACATCTAAATTGTGGAAACTTTAGAAGTCATTCTGTAAAACCTGTTCTTGATTCTAAGTTCTGCTAGGGATAGTCAAATAAAGGCATGGAAATGTATATATATAATCTTACACACACCTACCTACCTACATACATAGATAGATAGATAAATATACATGTAAAGGAATCGATGATCCCATAGAGGAAGCCTAAAAAGAAAAGGAGGTTGAACATCAGAAAACGTATCGCTATTAATTCAAAAAGGAAAATTTAGCAGATTGTCTAGGAGAAGTTTGAAAAGGGAGCTGGGGCAACAGTTGAGTTAGTAAAATGCTCAACATACAATATGAAGACATATGTTTGTATCTCCAGCACCCAAATAAGCATAGGTGTACACTTCTTTAATCCCAGCATGCTTGGGAGGCAGAGACCAAAGGATCCCCTGAACCTGCTGGCCAGGCAGCTTAGCTAAATCAGTGAGCTCTGGGTTTACAGAGAGACCCTCTCTCAAAAACAATAAGGTGGAGACAGATTGGAAAGATCTCCCAATGTTGACCTCTTCTCTACACATGCATGTGCACACATACAAACACACATGTGCACCCATAGGTACATATGCACACATATAAAGCACACATATACTACACACTCACAAGAAGATGTTTAAAAAGCATTTTGTAAAGTTTGATGTCAACTTATAATAAAACCTCATAGGAATTCGTGTCCCCATAATGAGGTAAAGGTGAGGCCTTATGCCTCCGGTTTCCAGCAGACATCAATGTTTGGCTTGGGGCTCATTTCCTTACAGGAACACATGCTGTGGCCACCATTGCTGCCACTGCTGAGCACCTTAGGGAAGGTCCTGGTCAGCTCTGTGGGATGAAAGCCAAATAAACAATGCTGGTTTAGTGATGGAGGAGGGCATTGGCTGATGCTGTGACATAAACACAGCTTAGTCAACATAAGATAGGAGGAAGGGGCTCCGGGAATTTGCAGGAGACAGCTCAACTCTGAAAACCCAGGTGCATCTCCCAACACCATCAGGGAAACCAGAAGCCACAGTGTAAAGCACGGTGCCACTGTGATGGTAAGAAAACTTACAAGGCTGTCTAGGCATACAGGGGGTCTACGGTGCTGTACCTCCATGAGAAGACCACTTTAGGAAAATGGAAGTAAGTTAAGAGCCACTCCATGCTTGTGAAAGGGAAGCTTTAACATTTGAAAAATTGTAATTCCTCCCAAACAAATCTACAATTTCAGTATGATTGAAAAAACAATGATGGATACCTTTTGAAGAGTGTGGAAAAGTTAGTCCATATCCAGAAGGTATAGGTTCATGAACAGCTAAATTACCTTGAAATAAGATGGGGAAAATCAACCTTCCCCTACCAGAACCTAGATTCTCTACTGAAACAGTACAGAACTACAGAAAGAAAAAAGATGTCCTGTTACAGAACCAGAAATAAACCCATGGAACAGAAGCAACTGAGAAACCTACTCCTTCAGTAACTTGACCAAAGGTCAATGGATAATGGAGGAAAAATGACTTAACCAAAAATATTGAGAAGATGGGCTCACTATACAGAGGAAAAGAAATCTGAGCCATGCCTCACAGCACACACAAAGTGACCCTGGGTGGGTGGAAAATTCGTCTAGAATACTGAGAGGAAGAAGTGGACCTGGAGTTCAGAATGGTCTTTTTTAGCAGCCCTCCAGGTGACCTGAACCTGCCGGCCTGGTGGCCTAGATAAATCAGTGAGCTCCAGGTTTAGTTAGAGACCTCTCTCCAAAAATAAGGTGGAGACAATTGAAGACATCTCTCGGTGTTGACCTCTTCTTCCACATGCAAACAACTAACGACTGATTGTTGTGATATACGTAATATAAACGTAAAAAGAGAGCATAGGTCTGGAGAGACGGCTCAGTTGGTGAAGCATTCATGGTACAAACGTGAGGACTTGAATTCCGTTCCCAGAACCCACATAAAAACCAGGTGTGGGACAAGCCGGAAGCGCTAGGATGAGGGAGGCAGAAACAGGCAGGTCCCCGGGCTTGCTGGACAGCCAACCTGCTTCATCAGAGTGCTGTAGGCCAATATGCCCTCACACACCAACACAAACACACGTGAACCTACAAATGGCAATAAAGACAAAGTTGTCACTTAACTGAGGGGCTGGGAAAGTGTTTTGCAATTTTCTGGACCAGTGTAAGATCTAGAAATAAAGCAAACCGGTCAACCCAGTGCTCAGGAGCCTGAGGCTGGAGGAGCGGGAGTAGAAACAAGTCTGGGCTGTATCGTAAGACCTGCTTCACTAAAAAACAAACAAAACCAAAACAAAAAAAACAGAACCCGCCCCCCCAAACAACCAACCATCATACTCCCAGACCAAAGCCATGAAAGACCAAATAACTAGTATGCTAAGAATTCTGCCAATAGATGAAAAAAGGAAGCAGCCTCTAGACAACTGTGGACAGACACTAAGGATAGCAGTCCACAGGAGAGAAATGCCCATGGTCAAGAACCCAGCGAAGAGGTTCCCAAACTCAGTGATGTTCAGAGAGGTTAAAATTAAACAGAAGCAAGATAAAATTCTCTACATATTTCAACTGACAAAATTACATCTAATTTCCATCCAGGGGGCTGGCAGTGTATTTGGATAACAGGAGCCTTTTGTCCTTTGTGGTGGGAAGGAATTGATTCAGGATCAAGGGGAGTAACCGGGGCAGGGTTATCTAGGAATCCTGCTTGTGGGCAATCTCAGAAGAAAAGTCTTTGGTCCAAAGGAAGGCGCAGATGCAAATGCTTGCTGCCTACCTGTGCCATGAAGAGATGGAGTCAGTGTGTTTCCATTAGAGAGGAAATAAACCATCGATGGGTCTGGGGAGATGGCTCAGCAGGTGAGGGGCCTTGCCACCAAACCTGACTCTCTGAGTTTCATACTCGGGGCCCATAAGTGGACGGAGGAAACTGACTCATGAAGATGAGCGTTAAAGGGGGGGGGGGGGGAGAATGTGGACCTATGGGTAAGCACTTGCCACAGGAGCATTCGGACCTGAATTTGGACTCCCAGGATCTACTCAAAGATGGTCCTGCTGGGAGAGCACATGGCTGTAATCAGTGTGCTTATGGCAAGATGGGAGGGGGAGACTGGAAAATCTCCAGAAGCTCATGGGCCTACTAGCCTGACACATGCAGCCATGAGTAAGAGACCTTGGCTCAAAGAAAATGGAAGGTGAGGAGACCTTGGCTCAGATAAAATGGAAGGTGAGAATTGACACACAAGGTTGTTCTTTGACCTCCAGATATGGACTGTGGCATGCATATGCCTGTACTCATGTACATCTACATATGCACAGAGAGACAACAAAATTAAGAATTGAAAGCAAAAATATGGTTTTCAGTCCAAGGCCACCAATATAAATTAGAATATAAACATATCTACAAAATAGTATATTTTATGGGGATGCTTACACATTTCAGGCTCTGTATTAAATGTGTTAGAACTGTTTGTGTGTATTGGGAGGGAAAAGGAAGTCAATTAGAACAAAGGAAGGCAATACATAAATGAAGAGAGATGAGAGTGTACCATCGCCTGCCTGATGATGATACCGAGCCCAGGAATATGATAAACCCAACCTCCTGCCTCTGGGACCCTCAAAGCGAGGCAGAATGACAACATGCTTCCACAGTCTGTCCATACACATTTTAGTGTTTGCCACCAAACACGGACAATTTGCAGTGAGAGGTTTCTAAACTTCGAAGTTCCTGTTGAAATAAAGCGTTCAGTTTCCGGTTGCTGCAGTTTGGAGGAAGCGAGCTGCCTGGGTCCTTCACCAGGCTAGTGCTCATCACCTGCTCCTAACACCTGGCTTGGCTTGGCCCTCCCATTGTAGCCTACAGGAAAATTCCAGGGACAAGGTCTGTTTTCAGAATCAGGGCTTCTGAGCAGGCACCCCACCCCCACCTCTGCGGGGCCTGCGCAGACTCTAACTCTGATTGATGCTTTGCTTCCCGTTGGGCTGATCAATTATGGTAGCAACTTTATGGGCTGATATCTGACCTCCTGGCAATCCCAGCTGGCAAATATAGATTGTCACAGGTAACCAGGTCCATAGACAATGTCCAGGGTTCTCAGATAATAACTTCTGAAGATTTATTCTTTTTCATTAAGAGTCTGTTAGATCCCTTAAATTAGATTTTATTTTTTAGCACGGTACAAAGTAGATTATATGAATTCCAGAGACTTTGTCTTCAGAAGGGTAAACCTCTCCTAAATTAAAAAAAAAAAAATTGCTGTGCCTGTGATGAGCTAGCTCATTTAACTTCTGCTGTAAGGGTAGGCATAGCTTCTTGGTGGATTGGTTTTGTTTTCCTGTAACTCTGGGATGTAATGCTCCCCCCCCCCACTATGTGGTCCCTTGAGGGGGAGTTTTTACTTGACTGCAGCCCCACGCTCTCCACGCGGCAGAGCTCAGCTCCAGTTGTGACTTGGTTCTGTGAAGCACTACATCTGGAAAGCATCCTTTGTTCCATAAATGTTCATGAACTCAAAGCCTATTAACTAGTCCCCAAGCAGTCTTTAGTTCTCTCCCTCATCAATTTCTGTTATATCAACATGTCTAACCATAACACTACTGTGGAAGGCTGTAATTCTAGGTCCCGAGCAGATTTCCTGATTGCTCCCCTCACCGTTGTGGGTGCCTGTGGAACTTGTTGTCATCCGGCAGCGTCTCGGAAGAACCCAGGCTTCTTCCTGTGGGTGAGGAGTTGCCTTCAGCCTGTGCCATGCCCAGTGTGTTGTGGATGTGCTTGCTCAGCAAGTTACCATTGCCCGAAACGGTTGAAATAGGCCATTACGGTAAAATGCTCCCTTGATCAAGAGTTTAAGCTTTGTGAGTTCTCACTGTGATGAGTTCAAGGGGCAGGGAGGTCAGGGCCATTGTGGAGCACACCTGTGCGCTCTACTGGACTTTGCTAGACTCCTTACAGAATCTTGACAGTCTCTAGTCCCCTTGTCCATCTTTGAGTCTAATTATATTTATAAAACATATGGCTGTATTTGAAAGACAACTTTTCTTCTAATTAGTTGAATGGCCTTGAAGAGATGAACCCATTTACCTGAGATCAAGTTCCTTCCCCTGAGGCTTTTTACTCACTAGGTGAGGGTTTATGAAGTAGGATCTCGGAGTGTGAGGTACCATTTATAGGTGCTGGGAATACAGTCAATAAGAGGAGGAAGACCAAGGTTATTATGAAACTTGCGTTCTGCATGAAACTTTAAAGTAAAATCACAAGCTAAATATAAATGTGGTACAGCGACATAGAATCCTTCGGAGAGGAGTTACAGGACTTACTAGATAGATGTTGCAAGGATCAGTTGTGGGAAAACTAGAATTCTATACTTCCTGGTGTGTAGCATCTCCAGAGAAAAAAGGGCTGGGGTGAAGGATGTAATTCTTCCTCTCATTGAAAGATCAGCAGGCATGATGGTGAGTCAGTGACCTTGGAGGTAGTACTAGCATGCCCAAAGAAAACACTGGGAGAAAAGTTCATGGGGGCATTGATTTCCTGAGGGAGAGACTGGGAACTGGTATGGAGGTGGGCACAAGTACATGTCTGCAGGGCAGATCTCTACCTGGTGCCTTCCTGCCCACCCTACATACACCACTCTATGTAGCAAGAACATTGGAGTTCACTGGCCCCAACAGGGACCCTAGCGATGTCTCTCTGTCACTGAGCATACTTGGATCAATTTAATGTATGCAAGCATACTTGCACACAGTTCTGTAGGCGAGGGGGGAGCATCCCGGGCCAGGGCTCTTTCTTCTGTTTGGTCTCCCCATATCGACTTGCTTAGAGTCTTGGGTAGCCCACTTCCTCTGGTCCAGCCTCTGCTTCCTAGGCCTGATATAGTGAATCTCTGGTGGTTCCTCCAATTAAAACATTCACTTCTAAATTCAAGGTAGTTCTCACTTCCTCACCACCATAGGACTCACACCCTGGAACCGGAAGAAACCGCTCCAAGGGTGGGGAATTAACCAGGCCTAGCCTTTCTCTGTGGCTTTGGATCTGTCTATCTAGGGCTTGGCTTCCTCCCTGCGTTATACAGAAGCTTGGCTTAGCTTTCCTGCTGTAGAAACCACAGAGTATGTGGCCACTTGATGGACAGAGACTATCTCTGGTGCTAGACTTTGTGGTCCATTTTGGAAGAGACTGTGAGCTGTGATTGAAAGGCACATAGAGGAAAGGAAAATATAAGTGGTGTGGTTGAACAAGTCAGCAGAAATCAAGCCTGAATTTGCGAACGACTTAGTACTGTGAAAGCCAAGTGATTGGAAATAAATCAAAATGACTGAACACATTTTCACATTATCCTTGTTTAAATATTTGTTACATCCATTGCAGTGCAGAGGATTATTGACCTTTTCTAGGGGACGTTGATTCTCAGGCTGCTGGCTTTTGTTTCCCTAAAGCAAGTAATCGCTTGAACTCCCTGGCATTGCTCTTGGCCATGAGGCTTGCAGGGTAGCAATGTGAGGGAGACTAATGCCTTCCCCAGTGGCTGATCGGGCCTGAGCTGGCCAGCTAGCTCTGTGAGTCTCGAAAGCCAGGCAGGCCAATACAAACACACGGATTCTCCTGAACTCGTTAAAAGGGGTTTGGTTGGTTTAGAGTGAATTCCGATGATTGTTCTGGAAAACACAGCCTGGTCTCACAGCTCAGCTCAGCTCTATCACAATACACTAGAAGCGAGCATGCCCTTTCAAAGAGAAACAAAACCTAGCGTTGACTTCCTGCAGGAATTTGATAGGCTGTGGATTTGAAAATATTAGGGCACGGAGCTTTCAGGTTGGGGTATGTTGACACAGACCTGGGATGCGAACAAGGTAAATTCATTAGCTAGATTGTGTTTCAAGCCGGAAGGACGGCTGCCCCGCACACAGTTTAACAGCTCCATTGCCTCCAGCCACACGGACTCCTCGATGCAGCTGTGTGTCAGAAATTCAAGTCAAGTCAGGGCATGAGTGACCTCGCCATATCTAATAGAATGTCAGCTCCTTGTAAGTTTATCCTCGCGGGCTTTTTCTTTTTCTTTTTTCTTTTTTTTTAAACAGTGTTTGCTGACACACAGCCTTCATTAAGCCCCCACAGACTGAGATAATAGCAGGAAACTCTGCCCAGATAAACCCAATATGGGGAGAACGAGATCCAGTCAATTAAATCATTAACAGATATTTGAAATGCCTTTATAATGGGGCTCCCCTACAGCCCGCACACAAAAATAAAAGAACACATCTTATCTCGTTCCATGCTTCATGTTGGGGCCAAAAGATTCTCTCTTGAACTCCCTGTGTTTATAGATGGCAAGGCCGAGGTTTATTTGAACTGGCTTTGTTTTGAGTTTGTGTGGGTTTTTCCTCTCTACTGCATATCCTTTGAGTGTCTGCCTCTCTGGGCCTGGCTTCTCCTTTCTGTAGCAATACCAGAGTTTATCACCACTCATTTCTGGATAGTGTTAATGCCGCAGTCACTTCCTGTCTGCAAAACAATCTGAACATTTACCAGAGTCCTTGAGGTTACAGGCCATGTGGGGAATTTTACCTGAAACGACTAAAATAAAATAAAATAAAAACAATCACAAGATGTTCATGCTGTTTGGAGAGAAATATTCTTGTAAGTTAAACACATACCCATCAAAACCATAGGCAGAACAAAACGAGCCCGCGGCCTGAAGAAGGGAAAATGGCTGTTAGGAGGCGAGGCTGGTGCCTTCTCTGCCTTTGTCTAGAGACAGTGGACAGTGCAGCCCCCGCGCGTGGAGGGAGCCAGCCAGGAGCAGTGGTCGTCTCACTTGTCTCAAGTGTGAGAAGATTGAGAGAGCTTATGACGTACACTACTGTCCTATCTGCGGAACTCCCGATTGGGTTGAGGACAGGTAGGGGGAGTCCTGGCATGTATATTTAACAAATTCCTGGGTGATTCTGGTGCGTGCAGGTCCTGGGAGTGCATTCTCAGCACCAGTGACAGAAGATGAGAAACACAGGGGCTTTGTCAACTGAGGTCGAAGGGAAGAGGGCGAAAATCGCACGCTTTATCTCTCTTGTCGCATTCAAGAGAGAAAACATCTTATGAAAGATTCAGTAGTCACACACCCCCCGCCCCGCATTTACCCACAGTTTCATTTTTCCATGGTTTCTGTTACCTGAGTTCATGATCTGAAAATATGAAATCGAAAGTCCTAGACATAAACACTTGGTAAGCTTTTAAATTGCATGTCATTCTGAGTTGCATGACGAAATCTCACAGCATCCCTCTTATGCCCAGGACATACATCATCCCATTGTGCAGGGTGTCCATGCCTTATACACTGCCGCCCCATTAGTCAGTTAAAAGCTGCCTGGGATATCAGATCAACTGTCATAGTATCATAGTGCTGTGCGTTCAGGTCACTCTCATTTTACATGGTAAAGATCACAAAGCATAAGCAATTTGGATATGCTGAAAAGAAGCCATAAAGTGATTCTTTTATGAGGAAAGGGGGGAAAAATCTATATGTAGAAGTTGCTAAGATCTATAGTAAATGAGAGAGGGGGCCGTATAATATACCTTTTATTATTGTATATTATAATAACGGATTATTTTGTTATTAGCTCTTGTTATTAATCCCTTAGAGTACATCATTTGTAAATTAAAGTATATAAAGGAAAAACATACTATATGTAGGGGTTGGCACTGTGTGTGGTTTCAGCCATTTATTGTGTGCCTTAGACTGTATCCTCATGGCTGACAGAGAACTAGCTTAATTTTGTTGTTCTAAATGTGAACCCAGACATCCCAAGACTTAGAGAATAGAAAAGAAAATTACTGTACAAGTGAATCTATTGGCTTGTTGGACCTTGTGGTGCCAGAGGAGTATTATTCCCCAGAGTAGAATTCTCTAGAACTAATTAGAACCTAAGTGAGGAAGAGACCAATGTCCTGCTCACTCCTGGCATCTTGATATAGGACCCTGGGGTGGGTGCTGTCTCATTTTCTTATCTCTTTTTCTTGGCTGGTGGGGGTGGGGAGGAGCTTTGGGAGATGCTGAGGGCTGAACCCAAGACCTCTCACACAGGCAGCAAGTTACCACTGAGCTACCACCCAGACCTCTGCTTCATTTTCCTCTCTGTGATTTCACCGCCCAGCGTCTTCATGTTTCTATTTCCTGCTTCAACCCTCCTCTCAGGAAATCCCTTGTGTTCTGCAGACCAGCTGCAGAACTCTCTAGGACATGTGCTCACAGCTCATTCTTACAATTTACCTATTATTATTATTATTATTATTATTATTATTATTGTTATTATTATTATTGTCTCATATATTACATCCTGACCACAGTTTCCTTTCCCTCCCCTCCCCCTAGTCTCTCCCTCTCTCCCAGATCCACCCCCCTCCCTCCCCTCAGAAAAGAGCAGACCTCGCAGGGACATCAACCAAACATGGCATTTTTTTTTTTTTGCATTTTTTTAAAAAAATGTCCGACAATATATAGATTTAATATCTGGCTTCATTTGTAGAAATTGGCTCCAGAATCTTTTGCCATGCCTCATACACACTTTAAATGTTACGTTCGTTCAGGTTGTGTAAAAGACACCAGTGTCTCAGAGTATCAATCCTCTGCCGTTAAAAACTGCTTCTGAAATGTATTTCCGATCAAGGCGAACTCTGTAGCCATTTCCCCTTGACAGGGTTTTTTCCTAAATGGGAGGACATGAGGAGGCCATGCCCAACGGCAAAAGCCACAGAGGTGACCACATGGCCTGATGGCCCTTTTAAACCTGGGCAGGGAGTTCCCGGGGACAATCGACACAGGGACGTGTGGACGTGTTCGGGGCTTCCCAAATGGGTGTCTGCAGCCACGGATTTTTTGGGGGGGGGGGTGGATTTTTAGAGGAATTTCTAGAATGTAAATTATTCAGTCTCTTTTAACAATCCAAAGCACGTCAGCAAGTGTCAGGAAAACCTATTCTGAAGCTGCAGTTAAATATCGGATCCAGCTAGAGATAAACCTGCAGGTGTTCCTGCCTGAGGCCGAGAAGTCAGAAAGGAAGGGGGAATCAGATTAGCCGAGGGGAAATTTTTCCCGTGTGTCCTACTTTGCTTCTCTGTTGCTGTGATGAAATATTCACCAAAATCAAGTTGGGGGAGGAAACAGCCTGTTTCATTTTTCAATTCCTGGGTCACAGTTCATCACTGAGGGAAGGAAGTCAGGGCAGGAACTTAAGGTAGGAACCTGGAGGCAGGAACTGAAAGACTCCGCGGAGGAGTGCTGCTCACTGGCTTGCTTTTCATGGCCTGCTCAGCCTGCCCGCCCAGAGGTGGCATGTGTCATAGGGGTGGCCCTCTAACATCAATCATCACTTAAGAGAATGCCCCACAGACGTGGACACAGGCCAACCTACCGGAGGTCTTTTCTCAGTTGAGGCTCCCTCTTCCCAGACGACTGTAACTTGTGCCAAGTTGACAAAAAACTAGCTGGTACATTGTGCAGGGGAAAGGAGGAGGGGGGAGAGGGAGGGGGAGGGAGGGAGGGGGAGGGAGGGGGGAGGAAAGCCAACAACACCCTTATATTCGCCTCTTGGCCTCAATGACCTACCCGTTCGTGACTGATTTTTGCTTCTTTCTGTATTTGTCCTTCCAGCAATCATTTTGTGCCTGCTTCCCTTCTGCTGTCCCCTCACAGTCAGGGCTGCCACATTCTGGCTGGCTTCCCTTTCCTGTCTCTGCAGGAATCCACATGTGGCAGTCCCCAGTTGTGGTCCCATCCACCTGTCTGAAAGTGTCTCACCCATAAAGCCAGTCCCCTGGGCTTCCCCTTGAACATGCTCAAAAGGATAATTGTGGTTTCTCAGTGCCAAGAGTGATGTGAGGTGACCGTGGGTCCGACTGCATCTGAAGTTGAAATCAGCCAGTTTGTCTGTACACGCCCTTCCGGAACTGTTCGGCTCCACCTTTTTCTGGCCGATTTAGCGTCTCCCCCGGTGGAGTGCACAGCCAGCTCCCATCGTGGGGCCTGCTGGGAAACAGCTCCCCTTGCCTTTAGGAGTTTGTCAGGCCAAAGCAGTGATGGAGAGCTCGAGCCGCTCAGAGTCTCCTCTGTTGTTGATCGCAAGGACCACTGTTTGTAATGTGGTAGAACATCCCTTCTCTCCTCCCAGGAGGGCAAGGCTTTCTAAACTCTGTTCTTGCCTCTCTATTGAGTCCTCTTTTACCTCTGGATTTTGCTGGAGGTAAATGCTTTGTCTCTGAATGAGTCTTGTTGTGTAAATAGAAAGAAGACAGGAAGAAATGGATGGAGCATGACGTTGCGGGGGGGGGGGGGGGGGGGGGGGAGTTGTCTGTGGATCTGGGAGTCATTAGGAACCATGCAGTTTCCTACGCCACCCTTCAGATTCCAAAGAGGGTCACACAAGATCAAAGCACTGAACTCAAAGATGATTCCAGAAGGAATATTTGAAAAGTCCTGACTGGAAACCCCTCGGCTGTTTGCTGTGCACATGCTTTTCCTTCGCCTTTCTGGTTTGTAAGCCACCTTGAGCACGTCTTTGGGAAATGTGGTGGTCTGTGTTTGCATTAGGAAGGCTACCTGCCCGTGAGGCAGCTGGGGGACAAGGCTGGGTCAGCTTGGACTCCTCGGGAGGGGAAAACTTGCAGATTTTACAGAATGTACTTTCTCCATGTTGTTGCTAGGATTCAGGGTGCAACTTTCTGGAGTCTGTAGATGAATATAGCCCCGAATTCTTGCAAATCCTGTTCAAGGAAGTATTCTGCCAACATTTTCTTTCTCAAGTGAATGAAGCAAATTACCTTGAGGTAAATATTGCAAAGGTACAGAAACAACTATGCCAATTTTTTTGTTAATTAAAATTTTATTATATTTACTTATTTATTTGTTTATGTGGTAGGTGGGGAATGCATGCATACATGTGGGTGTGCTCATGCCACATATATGTGTGGAGTTAATTCTTGTCTTCCACCACGTGGCTCCTGAGGATCGAATGCTGGTCATCAGGCTTATTGGCAGCTGACTTTATCCACTAAAGCCAACTTGTCTGCCCACCCAAACTTTTTTATCTTCTTTTTGAGACAGGGTTCTCATGTACCCTAGGCTGGTCTGAACTTGCTACCCAGCTGAAGCTGGCCTTGAACTCCTGATCCTCATAGCTCCATCATCTCAGTGTGCCTGGATTCCAGGTGCATCCCACCATGCCTGACAACCGAGCAAACCTCCAACGTTCTAGTGTTCTGAGAGCTGGGATTAGAGGAGATGTGGGGCACAGTGGGAAGATGGGAGAAAAGAAAAGAATAGGAGTACTTGGGGTGCGACTTGCTTAGAGAAGCAGGCCCATGATAGAGAAGGACCAGAGGGCTCTTGTGAAAGATGACTAAATGCTTGGAGCCGTGAACCACCTGGTGTATGGAGAGAATGGTAAGGGAAGTTGGAAAATGGGATCTTGTGTCTGCTCGGGGAAGATGGCTGCAGATAGTAAGGGCAGATCAACAGCATTTCTTACTATTGAAGTCTGAGTTGCTTTGTGTCACGAGCAATTTACACACTTACCGACAGATGTGTGCCCTTTGTGGTTGAAATGAAACTATGAAAAGTCTCTTTAGGCTAATCTATAAGGCAGAAAGAGTATCACCAATGTTGGGATGCAACTCATCTCCTCCTCCACAGATACTAGAATTCTGCAATTCAGACTGCATTTCTGTGTGCTAGCTGTGTCCGATGCTGCCTGCATCTGGGACTAGAAGCATGTAGAACTGAGTAGTGGCTGAAAGGGAGCAGACACAGGTGATTCTTGATCTCAAGGGCCAGTGTGGAGCCGAAGCCTAGTTGCCTCCACGTCTAGGTAGAGCCTGGCTCCATTGTGTCAGATTAAATAGCTCCTGATTTATTTTTCCAGGCTTCATCAACATGCTTCTAAGTCTTCACACCCTAGCCCCATGTTCTCAAATCTTCCCAGCAGAGGAAAGCCAACACATGAACCATCCAGTCTGGCTAAATGTTGGCAGATGCCTTATCAAGAATTATAAAACATACATTCAGCAAGTTAGCTGAGGACCTGTTGTAACAAGCTATTTAATGTTAATGAACTTCTCTGAACACAAGTTTTTGTCATATTTATACTGTGCCTTTCACTAGCCTCTTTCTTTTAAAACTCTGCCCCCACCCCTGGGGGGGGGTGGCGGGAAAAAGGAAGAAGTCAGGCAGGAATGAAGGAAAGACAGACATAAGAAGGAAGAAAAAAGGCACCCCAGCTTCATCTCTTCTGAAAGCAGAGCTTAGGACCCAACTTTGCATGCAAATGCTTTATTTTGAACAGTGGTCCCAGAAAAGGAGGAGGTGATGGAAGGGACAGGCTAGAGGAGGGGACGGTACAGTAGAGGCATTTGTCACTGAGCTGATCACCAGGCAGGGGACTGGAGCTCCCCAGGGAGCTTTGGAGGAGCCTTAGGAAAGGGAAGAGCAGGAGTGTATCTGCTACAGTGATACAGACGACTGTGTGGACCCTCCTGCACCAGCCCAAGGGACCCCAACTCACATGTGCATCTTGGATATCTGGAGATCGATTGCGCCCCACACCAGGGCACCAGAGAAGATCCAGGGCAGAAGGTGAGAGGTTGGGGTTAGGTCAGGCTGCCCTTGAGTGAGGCCAGACCAAGCAGGCTTGTCAAAGGGGAGTCTGGAGTCGGAGCTTGACAGAAAAGATCTGAAGTTACGTGTGTCCAGGAGTGGCTGACACCACCCTTGGTCTAACGAAGGCTGTCAGGGGCACTTACTGTCATCACGGCCTGGCTTCCCCAAGACTTCAAACTGCTTGAACATAAACACTCCGCCACCTCCTCTGGTCTGGAAGAGATCTTTATTTTCTGGTGGGATTTTCTCTATTCTAATGTTTCTGGTAAATTCCTACAGCTCTGTCCTTAGAATTGGCCTAATATAGAAGATACCTCCTCAGCACTTTCTAAAGATTGACACATCCAGCAAAATTACAGACTTTAAAGGGTTTTATTTCATTCACGTTGACAAATGCATATAACTGCAGAACCTACATTCCAGCAGGGTACAGAGCAGGTTACCCACCCCAGGAGGTGTCCCTGCCTGCTTCCCAGTGCTTCTCAGTTACCTCTCCTCCTCTCAGGCAATCACCAGTTTAGTTCCCCTCCCTCCCCTATCTCGTGTGTGTGTGTGTGTGTGTGTGTGTGTGTGTGTGGTTAATAGGAACACCAGTTTGATTTCTATCACCATATATTAGTTTTCTAATGTAGAAACTATGTATAAATATACAAATGGAATGGTATAAACAGAATTCCCTGGTATATGCCATTTTGTGTCTGGTTACATTCAGTGTGATATTTTCCTTCGGCACTCAGCATTGTGTCTTAGAAACCCACGTTCTCTTGTGTCCCTGCAATTTGACCCTTTTTGCTGCGGTGCGGTATTCTATTGTACAACCCTAGTCCAGTTTACTTCCTCCTGACTGCTGACTGACACTGGGGTGGTGTCCAGCTTGGGCCTGTCTGAATAAAGCTGCTATGCTATGAGCAAATCTTTCTGTGGAGATATACCTTCCTGCTCCCCAGAGCCGGGGAAACCGCCGAGTCATAGGAGAGATGGACATTCAGGATAGCCCTTATCTGAAATGCTTGGGACCAGATGTGTTTCAGATTTGGGGGTAGGGGGGAGGTGTTGAGGGTTGTTTGTTTGTTTGTTTTACCATTTGCAAGGACTTTGGCTGAGCACATCTTATCCAAAACTCTGAAAGCCCAACTTTCAAACTGAGGTTTAAGGAAGTTAAACCTGTCTATTAAAAGTGGCTCTAAACGCCACTCTCTGGCTGACAGTGTTTGAGGCTGTTCACATCACACCATCCCTCAATACCTAGTGCAGCCAGTCTTTCCATTTCGGCCATCCTGGTGGGCATGCGGCAGTGTTCTGTTGTAGTTTTTAGATGTGTTCACATGTGGCGAGGGCAGAGGGTGTCAAGGGCCTGCTTACACTTCCCTCCACGTTATTTTTGGGGATGGGGTCTCTCCTTGAGCCTGGTGTTTGCTGATTCAGCTAGGTGGGCTGGCTAACGAATCCCAGCGATCCCCTTGTCTCCCCCTCCACAGTGCCGCAGTCTAGGCTCGCACCAGGCTGGCACCGCTACACTGAATTTTTTTATGCAGGTTTTAGGGGATTGCACTCGGGTCCTCCTGCGTGCATGAAGAACAGTTTACTGACTGAGCCATCTCCTCAGCCCTCTGTTCTACCTTTAATTTATGTTCCCCCCAGGGACTACTGATGGCGATTGAGCCTTCCTGTGCTTGTTGAACATTTGGGTATTTTCTTTGGTGAATGTCTCTTTGGACCTTTTGCTTCCGTTTTGACTGGGTTGCTTGTTTCTCTGCCATTGAGTTGTAGGGATTCTTATGCATTCCAGGACCAAGCCCTCCAGGCTCTGTGTGTGGCCAATGGTCTAGTCACAGCTGGGGTTAGCTTGCTTATTCATCCGCAGTATCTAGCAACAAGAAAAAAGGTGAATATTTGAGTTTGCCCAACAATTATTCCTCTCTTTGATGCCCATGGCTTTCTGTGTCTCCTCTAATCTCTACCCACCTCCCCCAGGGTCATAAGATGGATTCCCAACCCATCTCCCATGAGTTCTGTATTTTTATGCAGTATATGCTGGGTCATTCTGTACACCCAGTACCAGTTTAAACTTCGTACCAAGGAAAGTTGGTAGTTGGTACTTTTATTACCTGTGAGTTCTGATGGAGTGCGGCCTCCCTGAATGATGAATTATGAAGGCCTTTGAAAGTCCCATGAAGCTCTGTTAATAGGAGATGGGTCCAGGAGAGGGAAAGGGGCCTTTAACATGCTCCTTGCATTTATTTTGGGTGATGATGCCGTTTGGCTAATTCCAGCCCACATAAGCTTGTCACAGTATACCAGGGTCCCTCTGCTATGGAAACCTGACATGTTAAATGCCTGTGTTGACACGTCTCTTTTCAAATGAATGGTCTTTTCTTTAACTGGTGGCTGCTGACTTTGTGGGGGCTGCCAGGTCATTAAAATGATGTTTGTTTGAATTTGGCAGAAAGAGAAGTTGGACTTATATTTATACTTTTTTCTGATTCCCGAGTCTGTTCTCACCACTCACGCTTCTCACAATACTCTTTTGATTCCACGAAGCAGCCATTATAAGAAGGGTAGAGCTCGACAGAGGTCCGTAGCTTGTTCTGGGATGCTGTGCACAGGGACTCTTTGAGGAAGGCAAACGGTTGGGAGGGCTGTTTCTTCTGGATTTGCTACATAAACGGTTACTGAAAATCAACTAGCTTATGTACCCAGAAAACATCTCAGCTTTTGGGGAAAGCTCACTGCATTCAGAGAGCTTGAACCCTGCCACTTAGCGCTCAGTATGGTCCTCAACCTTCCCATGTGCTTTGATTCAGTTTTCTCGTCTGTACGATAGAGACAGGAAGGGATAGGTAGAGTATTACCCGCATAGGCCGAGCTGCACCGCAGAGCGGTCCATGCCTACTTTCCCCCTTGGGCACAGTTCACTTGTAGCTGGAGTTTTCTCTCCAGGTCCCGCCAAGCCCTGGCAGTCGGACTGTCCACTTGCCACGTGGCTCATGGCTTACTGGCATCTTCACATGCTGCTTGTCATGGCAGCAGCTGGCAGTGTCGCCCTGACTCAGCCTTCCACTTCCCAGAATTCTCCTCTCTCCTTGTCCCGCCTATACTTCCTGCCTGGCCACTGGCCAATCAGTATTTTATTTATTGACCAATCAGAGCAACACTTTTGACATACAGACCATCCCACAGCATTCACTCTTAAGCCTTTCAGGCTAGTATTCTTCTCTTGAGTCTGTCTTCCAGGAAGTTGCTCTGGTGAGCTCCCTTACTCTTATTATTACCATCTTAAGCAGGGATCTGTAGTCATCATGACAGGAAGGCATGCAGGAATGAAGGCAGCACATTTCCTGTTACCTGCCGCTCACACTGCATGTCCTGCAGGGCGCACTGGGGAATGCCAGGGGATTAGTACATGGATTACTCTGTGAACGCTTGTCTTTGCCCTGGTGTTCTCATGATTTCCTGGTTTTGCCTCATGGGTCTCTGTGTGATGCATGATGTTCAAGTGAGGTTACATGTTAAAGAACATTGTGAGCTGTACTGTATGTAACAGGATCGTATTGCTCTGGAGTCCATCCAAGGCATGCTTATTCAGATATAGTTGCTGTTTTTATATACATTTACCAATTTCTAATGTTGTCTTTATTTGAAGTAAAAACAGCTTCCAAGACTGCTCCCCTGTATGTGTGTGTGTATGTGTATGTATGTGTGTGTATGCTATGTGTGTGTATGTATGTGTGTATGTATGTGTGTATGTATGTGTGTATGTGTGTGTGTATGTGTGTGTATGTATGTGTTTATGTGTGTGTGTATGTGTATGTATGTGTGTGTATGTATGTGTTTATGTGTGTGAATGTATGTGTATGTATGTGTGCATGTGTGTATATGTATGTGTTTATGTGTGTGTATGTGTGTATGTATGTGTTTATGTGTGTGTATGTGTGTGTGTATGTATGTGTATGTATGTGTGTGTGTGTATATGTATGTGTATGTGTGTGTATGTATGTGTATGTGTGTGTATGCATGTGAATGTATGTGTATGTGTGTGTATGTATATGTGTGTGTGTGTGTGTGTGTATATGTATATGTGTGTGTGTGTGTTTATGTGTGTGTGCATATGTCCAGACCAGAGGTCAACCTTGTCACTTCTCTGTCACTTACCACCTTTATTTCTTCCCCACTGATTACTGCCCCAATTATATATACATATCTTTTGTTTTGAAAAATATATAATTTTAAAAAAGTGTAATTTGCATTGTGATCAATCAACTTCCCACTTCCTCCCCTCCAACTCCTCCCAGCCCAGCCTCCAGCCCCCTACCAGGGTGAGAGAATTCAGTTTTCTTTGAGGATGTGGCCCTTGGTAGGTTGCCCATACTCCAGGGGATGGTTAACCTGGCTTTCTGAAACAGGGGTTCTCAGTGGACTGAAACTCTCCAAATAGCCTAGGCTAGTTGTTCCAGTGAGCCCCTGTCTCTGCCTCCCCAGTGCTGATGTCACAAGGCACCGTGCCCAGCTTTTTATGTGGTTCTGGGATTTAACTAAGGTCTTCCAGCTTGCATTGCAAGCATTTTACCACTTGTGTTATTTCCCCGGCCCTCCTCCTCCCTCTCCCCCTTCTCCTATATCTCCTCTTCCCCTTCCTTCTCCTCTTCCCCCTCCTCCCTCTCCTGCTCCTCTCCCTCCTCCCCCTTTCCCCTCCTCCTACATGTCCTCTTCCCCCTCCTCCCCCTCCTCCCTCTCCCCCTCCTCCTCTTCTCCCTCCTCCAAGACTAACAGGCAAACATGGTTCTAGATGCTATCTTTTTGCATTAGCAGCATGGGCAAATGACTTTTTGTTTTGTTTTGTTTTGTTTTGTTTAGTTAGAGCCTCTCTACATAGCATAAAACTTGCCACGCTCCTGAGTGGAGGACTGTGTGTACCAACATGCCCAGCTCAAACCATATTGGCTGGCACTAACAGTCTCGAGACACATGGATAAGTGGAAGATTTCGAGTGCAGATTTGGAAAGAAATGCATGGGTCTACCGGGAGCTGACTGCCGCCAGGCCCTCCACGCGTGCTTTGACCGAGGTTAAGACACATCTCCAAGGAATGATGTCGCTTGTGGTAGGCTGTGTGCTGAACTTGTCTCCCTTCCTCAGTCTCCCCAGGATGCCCATCGATCTTTTTTTTATATTATTGATTTGTTTAGAAAAACCACTACTCAGAAAGAGTACAAAAGCAAGCTTCAATGCGGCTCAGGCCAAATTATTATAATTCTGGACTGAGTGGAATCTGACATAATGAAGCTTTATTTTGCTTTGCCCAGGAGGAGTATTGGGAAAGGGAAAAAATATTTGTCTTTATTTTTATTTTTAAAACACACACACACACACACACACACACACACACACACACACACACACACAACTTTCATTGTGTTCAAAATTGGAGTCAGAAAACAAATCAATAAAAGAGCCTCGTGACACAGCGAGGTCTCTGTTGTTAATTTCACCGTTGAATTCATTTTACTCCAAAAAGCTGCGGTGCCTCCCCCATTTGCTTCCTTTAGCTTTGAACTTTGAACTGCAAAGCCACTGTCTTTGCTAAGAATTTCTTGTTTGATTCTTCTGAGGCTCTGAATCACAGTGGTGTGTGCTCCGTCTTTGTTGGACGGCATGCTCTGTACAGCGGTGGTGCCCTACATAGAGCCCCGTCCTTGGAACACATGCTGCTGGGCTTGGCAGATGAGGGCTGCCAGCCTTCTTCCCTTTGGCATCTGTCTCTCCCTTTTATGTTAAGGGTCCTCTTTGCTACATTGGTGCCGTTTCCATGTGCTGTCAATCACATGTTCCCTTTTGACTAAGCTGGGAGCTCATGACCCCAGGAGGTCAGTTAGAATGACCTCTCCCAAAAACCCGTATGCGGACCTTGAGGATGGAGGCCATGGGTGTTGACTCTGTGTAGCAGTTGGCCACCAAAGAAGTCGGTCTCATTTCTTGCTTCCTATACTCTGCCAGTCCACCCTCACACCTCAGGTGCCGCCATCTTCTCCAGTGTGGAGCGCCCCGTTCTTAGTTCTTACCAGTAGTTTCTCTTTTTTCTTAGGATGGCTCGCTCTGCTGGGTTTCTGTTACCAGCAAGTATAATCCCGGTTCACTATGTTATTTATACTTACAGAATTTCAGTTGGTTGGAAACTAAAAGACTGACTCATTGTGCGTTCAAACAGGGATCTAAAAGGTTGGTCTCGCCCTCTTCCTGCATTACTGTTTCCTATGTTTAAAGTGGCCAAAGGAACCATCAACTGAAGATTGGAAATACCCCCCCATAGTCTCCTGATCATAATATTTAAGTTAATACACCAAGAGAACCTTCATTATTAAAGATTGTAATCCCCTCTCCACACCCCCACCCCCCATTCAACTGGCATTGCTACTTAAAGTCTTCAAGTCTTCTGAATTCCCTTAGGCCCAAAGTGCTTGAGACACTTAGTTTTCCCCAAATTTGTCTCCTAGGGACCAGAACAAAGGAGAGTGGAGTGAAATGATCCTCTGTGTTTACCTTGTTTCCATTTCCCACCTGACATTCTTATCTAAAAAGGGCCATGGACAAGAGCAATTTAAGGACATGTTCTAGACACTTAAAAGCATCTATCATCTACCTGACTGCCCATCATGTTTGTCATTAAAATTGCGGTTTTTTTTTTAAATTGGAAAAAAAAAAACAGTGAGAAAATCAAAACTGATCTTGGTTTACTCCCGATTCCCCACCCCCTCCCCCCGCAGCCCACAAGAGTTTCCATTAGCATTTTGGTTTGGCTCCTTTTCCAATGCATGCTAGCATGGTTTTGCCAGTACTGCACATGGCTTTTAAACCTCACTATTCACTTAAAACATGACACGATAACCCATGGTTATGCAATGCAGTTTTCCCCCGGCCATCTTCTAAAGGGCTGTCTATTATTTTCCTAAGTGACTATTCAATATTTACTCGGCTATTCTCCTGGACGTTTAGACAGGTTGAGTAAACATAAAAATAGTCTTATACTCACATTTTCTCTGGAAGAAAAGGGTGCAGACAGCGCTAAGGCTGGCATTTGGGGGGAGTTTATAAAGCATTTGTCAGCCATTTGCTTCATTTGCTACTAGAGACAGGAGAGCTCAGATAGGCATGCCCATCACAACATAAATATCTGGATTCCCAAAGCAGCGGGCAGCTTTCAAAGTCTAAATCTGATGCTTGCCCAGGAAAATGTGGAAGGACAATAGATTTCTTTGTGCGTGTACTCTTAGCCTGGAGGCTTGGTACAATTTTTTAATAATTTGTCTTTAATTTCTGCCATTGAGTTTATTGGGTTTCAGTTTTGGATCCCAATCCCCTTGGATTTATTTCTGCTGCTGCTTCTATATTTCAGCAAAAAATGATTGTGTTTGGGTTTCCATTCTTGGAGGGCGATCCTTGGTCTGAAATGTTTTCATTTATTTTATTTTAAAATTACAAAGCCATTTCTAGTTATATTTGGTTTTGCAATTCATTCCTCCCTCTGTTTCACAAAAACCATAAAACCCACATTGTCTAAAAATGCTGTGTTGAGCAAAATGTATTCAGTCCTCCTTGGAGAGCAGGAAAGGACGGAGCCAGCATATGTTATAAACAATTCCAGGGAGAGCGCTGCTTTCCCAGAACCGGCTTTAGTCGGGGGCTGCTGACCACTTGTGCGATCTCAGTGGGGTCGCTGACTCTGGGCCATACTTGACCCTGACTCTGGAGGTCATGTGGGCATCTGCCCACATCATGGCCACATCCTCTTTGCTCTCGGCCTGGCGCCCTCTCCTCCTGCTTCTCTGGGCCCCTGCTGTTATTTTTGAAGGATCTGAGCCATTAAAAACCAAGGCTGGATTCCTGAATGAACATTTCTAACATTCAACTTGGAGGCTTCCTGTCACGAAAGCGCAGACTCAGTGGGTTCTGAGCGTTCTGCGAAGTGAACCCTTTCCCTTCCGGTTAGACACCCCAGTTCCCCTGACTAGAGTGTTTGCTCCTCCATGCCTACACTCGGTCAATTCTCCCAGCAGGTTATTTTTAGCAGATTCTAACAAGCCTTTCATTTGACAATCTCAGAGAAACTAAGTGGGACTGTGGGGTTTCTGGATTTTCTTTCTTTTGCTGTTTGCCTGGGTATTTGAGCCGAGGAGCAGGCTGGCTGCAGCTGACAGGGACCTCTTTCACATGGACTCCTCCTCTGATGGCACGTGGGCTCCAAATCATCGGACTAAACATGCTTTCCCTGTGTGAAAGGGAAAAGGTCTTAATATCTGGCTCCGTGTCAGTGGCAACTGTGGTCTCAACCCAACTCAAAGAGAATTTGAGAGAGTCGAGGGGCCTTCTCCTCACACGGAGACCAACAGTGCTTCCTCCTGTCCTGCCTGGAACAGGGAGGGGATAGAAGGGAGAGGCATGCAGGATTCACCCTGCTCACAACCTTGGTACTCCTGGATTACAAGAATCACCCTAGTTGGACCCCAGGTGACAAGCACACACACTACCTTTTTTGGAGGCCCTGCTGGAAACTGGGACACAGTCTCTTGTCCACATTAGCGTGTTATAGAGTGCTTCTGTTTGTTTTTTCAGTCCTGCCCTCCCCCAGCGGAAGGAAGGAGGACATCTTTGTCAATGATTGTTTGTTGAGTGAATCAATCAACTGTTAAGTGTTAAGTTGTCATTGGAAAGTGTCTCTAAGTGTGTGAGTTACTTTCCTCATAGCTGTGACCAAAGACTGGACAGAACAATGGAAGGGAGGGAGGGCAGTTACCATTCCCCTTGGTCATAGCTTGAGAGGAGATCAGGTACATCACTGTGGAGAAGGCCAGGCAGGCGTGTGAGGGCACCGCTCTGTCGGTGGGAGGCTGGCTGATGCAGCCCAGGAAACAGAGACGTGAAGGCTGGTGCTCACCCTGCTTTCTCCTCCTTGTTCAGTCCAGGGCCCCAACTGTGGCAGAGTGACACCCACAGTCAGGATAGGTTTTTCCCTTCACTGCTAAATCTTTCTGGAAACACCCATAGAGACACACTTGAGTTGTGTTTCCAAAGTGACTCTAAATCTGGTTATGTGGACAATGAAGATCAGCCACCACACCTACTGATTCTAAGAGAGGGAGCAGGGCCATGTTGGATTTGTCTGAGGATGTTTAGAGGTATTTCATGGTCTTCTTTCCCAGAAGACCCCTGTATTGTTTCCAGAAGAGCTGCAACAAATTACCACAAACTGGGGGGCTTAAATAACAGAAGGTTATCCCCTCATGCTTTTTTGGGATCATTATTTTTTTGGGGGATCATTATTCAGCTCCCCTTCAATGAGTCATGTAGAGCAAATGAGACCTGAGGGGTTAGTAGTCTCCTGCTATTGGCTGGATTGGAGCTGAGTGCTGTCAGGTACACATTCAGGGGCAAACTGGTCTCACACTCCTCTTTCCATTCCCATCCACTCTTCAAGAACAGAATGGACATATCTATAACACAGTTCCTGCATCTACGTATGACTCAGGGAACATTGTGTAAGAGGTGCGGAAAGACAGTAAGAGCCAGAGGGCCAGGCAGTCCTCTGTGAAACAGTCGATCCTAGAAATGGCTGTGAAAACAAGACAGGAACAATAGAAGCATCACTGGACACATAAGCATGGAAGGAGAGGATGTTCTCAGGGTCCTATCCATGGGCAAAAAACTGCAGGCAACTAATGACTACTGGGAAAAGGAAAATTAGCTTGTCCCAGGGATGATATCTCTTATTGATTGTCCAATGCAGAGAGATGAGACCATATACACACAAACAGCAAAACAAGACTCAGCGGAATATATATATATATATATATATATATATATATATATGTAATAGTAAAGAAAATGAGGGGTTTGAGAGGGAGCACCTAGGAGGGGCTAGAGGAAGGAAAGGGGGGGGAAGTGATGTCATCCTGTTTCAATTAAAAACATAGTTTTTAAAAAAGAAGTGGAGATGGGCACCACATTCTCCTGTGCCTTTTCCTGGAGTCTGTGTTGACTGTTCTAACATAGGGGAGGCTCTTCCTCAAGGATGTGGGGTGCCTGCATTAGGCACTATTTGTGAATGTGTAACTGATAAACATTGCCTTCTTAACAAGCCATTATTTAGTTACATGTTAATTATTTCTGTAGACTGTGAGAAATGTCTGTTTTATCGCAGTGTTTCAACTAACTAGCCTCACTACAGATGGAGCGACAGCATCATTTTCTTTCCCCAAGATGATTCTCATTAGTTCCATGTCAAATCAAGGCCCTTTCAACTCCAGAGAACTAAAAAGCTTCAGGACAGTGAAGAAACAGTCAGTCACAAAACTTACAGCCTATTGTTACTGCCCCTGGTTGCCCAAAGAGGTAGAAGTCCCTATGTTTGAAGACACCATGTGCTTCAGAAACAGGGCCCAAAGACTCCTGAGCTGGAATTGACCCAAATGCCCCTTCCCTGAGGACTAGTGTTCATGGTACCAAAAGGCACCTCGCAAGCTTCCAAAGGAGGAAGGCAATCAATAACCCTAGCCAGCTATGATGCTATGAACCACATCAAGGACCAGCATGGCATGATAATGCCATAGATGTAGTACTGGCACACAGACCTTGGCAGTAACCAACAGTTCTCTATTAAACTTAAGACCCGTTCAGTAAGAGGGAGACCATGGTACTGGAAACCTAGTTAACTACTCAGGCTAGTGAAGTCATGGTTTTTGGAGGAAAATCTACAACCACTTATTTACTAAACCAGTGCAATTCCTAACAACAAACTATAAACATTTGTCCGTACATCCACAGGTAAGTGTAGTCTCCATACCTCATCAAGGGAACTTACCTTTGCAACAGGAAGAGACCATTATAGAAAATCACAACAAATAAAAAATGCAGCTTTGTGGAGCCCAGTCCCAGTGGACACATCTACAAACCACTCCTGTGCCTAAGGCTCAGGAAACATCGTGGAAGAGGGGGCAGGAAGACTGTAAGAGCCAGAAGATAAGGGAGTTTGCTGTGAGACTGTGTCCCCCGGCAATGTCAGAATCTACACCCATAAAGTCTCACCAGCATGACTGCCCAAACAGTAGCTGAATAAGGATAACACCATTGGACATACCAAAGTGGATGGAGAAAATCCTGCAAGACCTTAACCCTTCACCAAGAGCTATCAGCAACTGAGGAAAGCTGAGAGTGGGAGAGATAGCCTTTCCTAGGTAAGAGCACACCAATTAGTTGTTCAGTGCCAAATGATGAGCCCTGAAAAGAGACATACAAGTAACATTGTATGGATGAAACACATCATATTTAGGAATATATATTTATATAACATATGCAACAACAATTAGTGAAAAAAGAGGGCATGAATTTGATAGAGGATGGGAAGGGGTATATAGGAAGGTTTTGAGGGAAGAAACAGAAGTGAGAAATGTAATTATATTATAATATAAAAAAGATATAATAGTTAAAAAAATCATCAAGGCCCTTTTAACAGTTAAGTCCATAATATGCCCTGCTATTACCTTTTGTTTTTTTTATATCATCATCATTATCATATGATCACCATTGTGGTTATCATCATCATCATCATCATATGGTCAGCATTATGGTCATCACCATCATCATGATCATTATCATCAGTTTCAGTTGGGTTGAGTCTCAGCAATACTATATCAACTATTAGATGGTTTTTCAGAGTATGGCTCATGTAGACCCCCTGATCACCTGGGCCCTACTCTGGACATAAGAAGTCTCCAGTTACCATCTTCCTTTTACTTATGACTCTAGGCTTTAGGGTTGGAGAGATGGCTCAGAAGGTAAAGGCTTGTTGCCAAGGCTGATGACCAGAGTTCAGTCCCCAGCCTCACATGGTAGAAGAGAACAGAGTTTTGCCAATTGTCCTTGGACCTGTCCTAATAAACCATTGCCTAAGCATGCTTCTCCTAATATAGATCATAAATATAATGAGTAATTTAAACAGAATCTGGGCCTTAGTTCTGTAGATTCTAAAGGGAAAAGACCCAATTGGTTAGATGTGGCAGATGAGGGTCCTGGTCCCTCTACTAACTGCTTAGTGACCTCAGATACGTCACTATCCCTGTTTTACAATGATCTAAACTCCTCCAGGTCCGAAGATGTTTCCTGTGTCTCTAAGGTTCATTCTAGCTCTAAAATTAAGTTTCTAAGATGGATACCTTTAACTCAAGTATTTATCAAACTCTTTGGGGACAGACCTGCCTGTGACTGTACTTGCCAGCTTTTAGGTCTAATCCAACCAATGACTGTTAGCTTCTAAACTCCATTTCCTCTGCATGTCTCTAGGGTATGTGTGTGAATAATGATTCCCCAAAAGATATGTACAGCATCTGTAAGTGTGGCCCTATTGGAAAAGGGGTCTTTACTTTGTGAGGTAGCTTTAGACTCCACGATTCTGGGCTAGTTACAGTACTCTTCACTATCTGTACAGACATCCAACCCTTCCCCACGACGTAGAGTTGTGATTATTTAATTTTAGTTGTTTATTAGATTGTGGCTTAGGGCTCCAGGCTATTTTGAGACGGGGGATTCTTGGGTATCCTGGCCTACGTCTGAACTATCCACTTTTGCACTTGGGTCTATCTTTGAGATGGTTTCTTACACACAAGAAGTTTCTAGAACTTTATTAGGGAGATGAATCAACTGATTAGTGTAGTTCACCCATCACCTTTATCAACAGCCCCATTAACAGCGGCGCAGCACAATGAAATTGCATGACTTACTTGCAGAAAGTACCGTGTGAGAGCTCCGTGTCTGGCTGTTGTACATGGTGGGTTCCTGTTGGGAGGACCCATCTCTGAGCTCGTGACTAGGCTTCCTCCATCCTTTCATTTTGCCGCCAAGTCTATGCTTATGGTCTAGAGGAAACAGGACAAGAGCATGAACACAGAATATGGCACTGGGAATGATACAGTGTCAGCCAAACTGCAAAGCATGTTGGGAATGCTGTCTTACCACATCGTTGGGAAGAAAGAACAGGCTTGGCGAACACATGAATTATCCCTGCCACAGTAACTACCTCATGCTTCAGGGAAATAGAGGCAGGAACCACACATTTAGCCATAGTACAGCCAAGCAGATCTCAGAATTTAATTTAAAGTTTCTATTATGCACCCGAAGACACCGATCCTAGCTTGCCTGGTCAGTATTCCATACCACAGTAGCATTATTTAGCTCAGGATTGTGGTTTTATCCTTTAATGAGCATCACATGCTCTTGGTGCCTCATGGGAAAAAGATGAGAAATAACTTCGGTGATGGACAGTCTCTCCTCACCGAGACTGATATTTGCTCATGAAAGGGAATCTAACCACATCTTAAGAACTTGGGAGGATGACCGCGATAAAAATCACCACCCGTTACATGCTTACTGTACACTTAGCGCCATGGTAAGCGTGCTTTAGGCCTATCTCATTTCATCCTCTCATTTAGTCCTCAAGATTCCTTGTTACCGAATGACTTGGAAGCTGACTCGAATGAGTGGATTTCTAAGTGGTTATGAAGAAAAGAGCAATTACACTTCCTTTTAAGGTGATCTTACCGAGAACAGCCTTCATTTGGATGGATGAGTCCTGATGGGTTTGTGGAAACACTAGTCATGTGACCATAGCATCCCATCTCAAGTGACTTGGTGTCTGCCCCCCACAAGACTGGCCTGTCATCACTTCTGCTAACAGATGGGGTTGCCCATCTGCTCTTCATTTTTATTGTTGTCTACTCAGCTGGTTAAGCTTGCCAACACGATACTGGGGGATCTCCTTGCCCACCTAAGTGGATAGAGCTATCTGTGAAAAATGAAGAGTCTCTGTGGTCTCTTGAAGTTTCTCATTAGGGAAATGGTGCTTTGGGAGACTCTGATAGAAAAGAGACTGCAGTGTTTGGGGGTGATGTTGTGGGTTCAGGGGCTTTTTGATGACACTTGCAGCTTTAAATAGCTTTCTTAGCCTTCCTTCTTCCAGGAATAATGGCCAGATCTTTTTCTTCTCTAGCTGAAACGTGAGTTGATATCCACTGTATTCTCATTTACCTTATATAAAGGTCTAGAGTGTCTGAATCCTACCCCGCCCCCAGCTCTAGAGGTGGCCCTAAAGATAAATGCCCCTCTTTTGTGAGCTGCAGATGAAGGTCGTTAGCTGTTAAAATGGAACACTAGTCTTTGGACAATGGTTACTTCTAGCTCAGACAATGCCCCTATTTGAGATGGATAGTCAAAAACTCTTGGAATCAATGCTTACAGGACCTGTAAGCTACCAGGACACACACAGAGAGGGTTTTCTACAGCTGAAGAGAACTGGCAATGATAACAAACTCCTAGCATTTGAAGGTGAGGTTAGACCCGGGGCTCTTAGCTTTATAACAACGTCTGTTTCAGTAAACCATTAGGATTGCAGACATAAATGAGCTAAAGTAAGAAATGCTGTAAGAGGCACCAACCACAGCTATTAGTTCATGAAACATGGGTTAAAAGTATCTGGATTCCACCCAGCTATCCAAGGGAAGGGTAGGGAAAGTGTGGTGGTGACTGCTTTGGAGACTCCATCAGTTCATTTCCTGATACCCAAGTGAAATCCCTGAGACTGTTTAACTTTATAAAGGAAAGAGGGTGATTTGGCTCCCAGCTCTGAAGACAGCAGGACACACCACCGCCATCACTTGGTGTGTGGTGGGAACTTGTGATGTCTGACAGTACAAAGGGTGAATGAGGCAAGAGTGAATGCGAGAGGGAGAGACCACGGGCCTGGAAAGAAAGAAGCTCAGGCTGGGGCATGTCTACGCTTGTTCTCAGCAGCACTAACAGAGTCCCACAGAACTATTTTAGAGCTGTGTATGGTGATGCATGTCAGTAAGCCCAGTACTTGGAAGGCAAAGGCTAGAGGGTCAAGAGTTCGAGGGCAACCTCTATTACATAGGAAGTCTCAACAAAGCTTGAGCTAGAACCTAGTGGTTCAATTCCGTCTTCATTCTTCTAGGCCCCGCCTCTTCCTGGTTCCACCTCTTCCTGGTCCCACCTCTTCCTGGCCCCACCTCTTCCTGGTCCCGCCTCCTTTCACCATGACAACGCTCGGGAAAACCACAGGTATGCCCTTTTTAGAAGAAGTCACTGAACCTGAGAAGATGCACAGGAACCTCTCCACACATCTTCTCCAGAGGCTTCTCTGTCGGGTCTATGATTTTTGCCACAATGGCTTCATGACACAGCCTCAGAAATGGCCACCAAACAGCCCAACTCGCTCTTCCATCCATTCACTGGTGGCTGAGCCCTGGGGTGGGTGGTGAGGGTGAGTATGATCAAAATACATTATATCCATACGTGAGAAGCTCATAATGTAGCCCGTTATCATGTGCAGTTAATATATGCTAATAAACATTCTAAAAGAGAAGACAGGTACAGACTTTTCTTTTCAGGACATGATCTCAGAGGGTAACTACAGCCTTCACCTGTGTCCAGGGATTGCCTGTGGCCTTAGCCTCAGGGTCCTCTCCTGGAAGCTACAGGGTTAACTTCCCTACCCTAAGTCTCAGCATAACCCTGGCCTAGTGTCTGTGGGACAATCAGACACAGCCTCTACCGTGTACCGCACCTCTGCAAGGTTGTCTGATTCCAAAAGCTTTTGCTCAATAGTCATAATAGCCATAAACTGCTAGAGAGAGGCTAACGATGATCATAAAATTTATTACTGAGAATATCTATTATCTTCTTTGGCGCGGCTCTCCCTTGATCATGGTCATGCTGATTGCATTTCCAGGGTTAAAAACTCATTATGGCCTGAGCTTTTCTCTGGGTCCCTATCTTACTCAGAGCTAGATTCTGTGAGCTGGGAGCTCCTTTTGGGAATTTGATTTCATTAATACTTTACGGTTAGTAGCCTTTAATTAGTGTTAAATAAAAATGAGATTCTAAAAGCATTACAGAGGACTTTCCACTTGGGTGTCAAAATAATTTACTGTGATTAATAAGCTCTAGATCACCATTGTGAGACTGGGAGTTTGAATTCCATTTTGATCAGAAGGCACTGACTGGAATGTAGTTATGATTTTCTTTAAAGTGTGTTCCTGGAAGAAATTTCAACCCGATCTTCCCTAGTACAAAATGTAATATGCTCGCTACTGGATAATTGCTGTATCCTGAATGCAGACACCATGAGGGACAGCTCTTAGAACAACTGCTTTGGCTGTGTTTATGGCTTGGGGGTCATCACAAGATGCTAGGATCAGTTTTATTTATCCATCTTATTTCCTGTCTGTTCACTCAGCTCAGTGAATACATGTGCACATCATACATGCATACACATCTTGATTGTGTAAACTGGTGGACTATAATCAAATCAATAAATACTAACATTATAGAGAACTTGTCATGCTCCACCTAGCCATGTTCTCACGGCATCTTTCCAACATCACTTTTCCGATTCTACTCATTAGACACGAGGATACTGAGGCTGGGAGTGATGCTGGAGTTGACTGTAGTCTTTGTATAAGAAGCACTAGAGCAGAATTTAGCCAAGGGTTGGTCAGAATCCAGGGTCAGTGCTAGACACCATTTCCTGGATAGGCAGGTTCTGTTCAACAACCTGGCATTCCTGCCAGCAAGGATCACAGGAGCCTGGAGTTCAGGGCAGGTCTCCATGCCCATGAGAGCAGGTCAAGAGATCAGAGCAGATGTCCCATTAGGCACAGGCAAGCTCAGGGGAGGCTATTAGGTCACCAGGCTGGTTACCCTTCCTTTATAGAACTCATGGTCTGCGTTATTCAGGAGCAATGCTGCCCGTTGGTACCGAACCTTGTTCAGAAAAGACAGTGGACTCGATTCTACCCCATTCCATTAGGCTTAGCCAACGTGTGTCTGTAACACTCCTCTTCCTATATGTCTCCATTTGGCACATTTGCGGAAAGGACATTCAAGTTGCTTCTGGATGATTCTGTTTTGCATCATACAGTGACAAGTTTCCTTTCCCCATGGCCCCTCTTCCTTCAGTGTAGGACCTGTTCTCCTTGAAGAATGCAGAGCCAGGACACCAAATCCTAGGGAAACATCAACACCAACTTTGATGAAGCCATTCTATGTGCTAGCCACTATCTTCTAAATATTTAAAACACCTTTTCGTTAGTGCACCAACTAGTAAGTTTTATGACATTTTCATGGTTAATATCCTTGTAACCTGCATACAGTCTGCTGGGTAGTGCACGGAGCTCCCTTTGCTCCACACGTGTGTGTACATCAGTGTGTATGTAGGTATGTTCATGTGCCTGCCTCTATGAGAAGTGTGGGACAGGGTGTCTATGTGTGGCTTGGAATATGTGTATTAGTGTGTGTACCCATGTGTATACATGTGAGTATGTGTGTATTGGGCGTGAATATATGTGTCTATGTGGGAAGTGTCTGCATACATGAGGGTGCAGGTTGGATTTTGTCAACTTGACACACACCTGGACATATCTAGGAAGAAAGAATCTTAACTGATGAATTTCTGTCATCATATTGGCCCCTGGGCATGTCTGTACAGCGTTTTCTGGATTAATGATGGATATGGGAGGGCCAGCCCACTGTGGGTAGTGCCATCCCCAGGCAGGTGGTTCTGAGTTGTATAAGCAGGCTAAGTAAGGCCTGGTGAGCGAGCCAGTAAGCAGTGTTCCGCCATGGATTCTTTCAGTCTTTCAGTTCCTGCCTTCAGGTTCCGTTTTTTTTTTGTTTTGTTTTGTTTTGTTTTGTTTTGTTTTGTTTTTTTGTTTTTCAAGACAGGGTTTCTCTGTGTAGCTTTGCACCTTTTCTGGAACTCACTCTGTAGCCCAGGCTGGCCAAGAACTCAGAGATCCGCCTGCCTCTGTCTCCCGAGTGCTGGGATTAAAGGCGTACACCACCACCGCCAGGCCAGGTTCCTTTCTTAAGTTCCTGCCCTGACTTCCCTCAGCAATGGACTGTGATCTGGGATATATAAGCCAAATAAACCCTTTCCTCCCAAGATTGTTTTTGATCATGGTGTTTATCACAGCACTAGAAATAAAACTAGGAAAATGAGTGAAGATACATTTGTGCATACATTTGACTGTGTATAAAGGCTAATAAATGTACAAGTGTTTGCTTGGGGGAATGGGTTTCCGTGTGAGTGCTGATGTATCTATGGGTGAATAATATCAGTATGTGTCTTGCATGTGATCATACACATATGGGAATATGTGTCTGTGTGGTCTGTTTATGTGCATGTATTTGTCCATATACATATGTGCTCACATGGGGTTGTGAATTTCACAGAGTGTGTGCATCTATATGCGAACGTGTTTCTCTGTGTATGAACATGTATCTGTGTACTTCTGTGATTCCCCCATCCTTGCTCCATGCCAGCCTGGGATGGAGATGATGGCTGGTGGCGCTCTCCATCTCTCCACATGTTGATATTATCACTTTGGCTTCCCAAGTCTGGCAGGAGACGTGGAATTAAACACAGACACTCTGGTGCCAAAACAAAATAGTGGAAACATTTGAAGCCCCGGTTCCCTACACTTGCAGCCTATCAAACTGGGAACAAGCCCGGCTTTGTTTTATTTCCTGCCCTGCGCAGAGGTAGAACAGTCTGGAGCCTTGCTGGTTCTGATAGAAGAGCTGACTGGGAGCCAGGGAATTTAAAATTGCTGAAACCCAAAGCAGAAAGGAGACAGCAAGATGTGATGTGAAGGGGAGTGGGTATGCGAGAGGGGGGCGGACCTTCTGACCTCCGTGCTAGGAGTGGGGAGAAGGTTTTAGGAGTGCAGAAGCTCACAAAGGAAGAGAGAAGGCTCTCAGGAGCCAGGCTTTTCATGGCCCTGCTTCATTTGGATATGACCAGCCTGGGTGAGGGTTTGCGGCTTCAGAGGACAAAGGGCAGAGGCACAAGAGGCAGTGGGCAGGCTCCTCACGTGCAACCCTTAATCTCATGATGGCTGGGGAGAAGAGGGCCCAGACAGGGCCTGCCACCTGATGTCAGGGGAGTCTGCGGCCCTGTGGCTGGTGCTCTCTGAGTCCAGCTCTGAGGTTCCAGAGTCCCTGCACAGGCAATGCTGACAGGGAGATCTGCCTTCCCTTGGAGTCTCTACCCGCCGTGAGCTGCTCCATCATTTCCTCATTTCCTTCTGAGCTGGAGCCTTTGGTCTTACACTGGCCTTGCCCAAGTTTTCTGTGTCTAACTGTGACGGTGGTGGGCACGGTGTCGTCAACTAGTTTAGGTTTCCTCTGATTTTTGGCTAGAGTCCACCCTTCCACACACCCCCCCCCCCCCCGAGGTGACTGATGGCAATTCTGTTGTGTGTGCACAGGGAATGTGTGTCTGTGTGAGCGCTGATGTATCTATGGGTGAATCATGTCAGTAGGTGTCTGCATGTGACCATATACTTAAGGGAATGTGTTACTGTATGGTCTGTGTATGTGCACATATTTGTCCACATGCGTATATGTTCACAGGTGATCCTGTGTTTCACAGAGTATGTGAATCTGTATAGGAACATGTTTCTCTGTGCATGAACACATCTATTTTGACTACACATCTGTTGTGACTCTGAAGGAGAAGGGTTTGTAGCAGAGGTGTGTGCGAGGCGTAGACGGGATAGAATGTGAGCATGGGGGGAAATTGTCCCACTGTACCATGGAGTCTGGTAGAACTTGAAAGGCTCATAGCTAGCCCCATGGAGAATCCATTGGTAACACAGGGTTCCAGAGACTGTGTGACAACAAGATCCTGGGTTTGCTCTTGGATTGGAGCCTCTTGCACAGGTTTAGGGTAGATGGGCCTTCTACCTGTTCTTCCTGCTCCAAGCTGTCCTCCAATGTCCAGTGACCCCTGCAGTGGCCACAACTGCTTGCCCAAAACAGAAAGACCTTTCCTGTATCTGGAGAGCTGGGGAGCTGTGGTTAATTCTGCCAGTGACTGTCTCAGCCACTGATTCAGCCATGGGAGACCAGCCCAGAGCTGTTCAAGCTAAGTGTCTAATGCTCAGGCCCCAGTGAGGACTCCTCTTTGTTAGCTTTGGTCAAGTAATGCCTAGGGAGATTCTCCTAAACTGGGGCTTATGTACACTGGAGTGTCTTCATCTGTTGGATTATTTCAGTCACTAAAAAGAATGTAGTAAACTTTTATAAAGGAAAGATGTCCATGGTATCATTCTCTTGTCCCCACTGTGGGGCCGGCGGGACACAGAGAAACTTCCCTCTACATTTGGCTGCCCAACGTTGGGCAAGAGTTTCCACCTAAAACCTAAGAGAACTGAAAAGAAATTCTAAAACTGAGCTAAGAACAGCTTCCTAGTTCATGCATGTTATGTGGGCTGCAGTACAGAGATGGTGAGGCATTCCAGCTTGAACGCAGCAAGGCAGATTCCTGCCACGGTACATAGAGGCATCTCCAAGCCGCGCAATGCACTGCATGGTGGATTTAACTTTTGCTAGTACAGACAAAAAAACAAAAAGTTTTCTGGGTTACACGATGCTTGATAGAGGTATGGACCCCCTACCTCCCAGAGTCTGCGATAACCATGGCTCCCAGAGCTGGCAGTAAACATACCTTCACTATGGTGGGAAGTCGAAGGGGGCAGAGTCAGTAGCCAGGGCTGCCGCTTTGGTCCTAGCCACACAGTTTAGCAATTTAAAATCTCTCCTGGTCAGAGAAGGATTATAGATTCACAATAAGACAGATTCAGATGAAATAAAACTCTCAATGGTTTACAGTGTTTGTAAAAAGGTACATAGGCTTGAGAGAGAGAAAAGAAAGGATATAGACAGCCATAAAAATAAAGACTTAAAAATAAAATAATATATAAAAAATATAATAAGGCATGAAAAGATGGAAATTACACAGAGAGTTTGGATTGTGTTGTCTTTGGGATTTTTATCTGGTGAGAGACATTTGACTATAAAGGCTACTGAGTTAAATATATATAGTATCTTTTTTTTTTTTTTGGTTTTTCGAGACAAGGTTTCTCTGTGTAGCTTTGCACCTTTCCTGGAACTCCAGGCTGGCCAAAAACTCAGAGATCTGCCTGGCTCTACCTCCTGAGTGCTGGGATTAAAGGCGAGCGCCGCTGCCGCCACCACCACCTGGCTATATATGGTATCTTGATTTCAAAATTTGGGTCTAAGAATATGTTGCTTTGGAAAAGAGGTTCTACTTTTGTTTCCACAGAAGATGAGAACTTGTGGATTGCTTCCAGGTTAATATGGTTCCATCAAGGAAGATTCCCTGAGAGGTCTCCAGATGATCCAACATCCAAAACAGCTTCAAGGCAACTGGCTGAGATGATACAGCTTCATAGACTACTACAGCCAAGATTTAACTATAATTCTTAATTTTTCAGAATCCCCATAAGATTGTCAGCACCCCCAATCAGCAGAAAGTAGTATGGAAAGATATGCCCAAATTCCCAAAAAAGTGTTTATTTTTATTTAAAGCAGGTTGATTATAAATATAATCTCTTTCTAAAGAGGAAAAGGGGATATAAATATGATAGGATAAAAGGGTAGATTATTGAATCTACTTTTGAAGAGTAACAACTTGTTTGAAATGTTTTACATTGCTATAGATTTTAGTATATTGATACAAATTTAAAGTTAATTTTGTTATACTGTATGTATATTTCTACTCTTGTTTAAGGTATTATGTTTTATGCAATTCATTTAAAATTATAAAATATAATTAAGAAATACAGATTAGTCATCTATGATAATCAAAGTTATAGTCATGTTAGTTAAGTTTTTTAGGTATACAAAGGTATATTTCAATTAGGTAAGTAATCTTCAAACACTTGAAAGACCTACAGAATATGGAATTTAAAATGTTTTAAGAACTTAGACTTTTCTGGACATTGAGACGTCTGATCCTGGCAGCACCAATCTATTTCAGAGAAGATAATGGGCATCGAAGGAACTCATTATGGAGTTTGCTTTCTTTGTGGCAAAAGTTAGCCACTGGGCAAAAAAGTGCCTTTGCCTTGACTGCTTGCCAGGATGCTGTATAAGCTGGACATGCAGGACCCATAGGAAGGTGACCACTGAACTTTGCAAGGCAAGATGGTTCTTTAGGTTCTTGCTTCATAGAAGAAACTGCCAGACATTCTACGGGACACAAGGAGAAGTAACTGACGAACTTTGCCAAAATGGACGGAACAGTTCTTAAAATTTCCTGCTTCACTGAAAGCTATGCCAGAGACTCTAGGCCTGTAGGCTGAAGATAGATGCCCTAATGTTACAGAGGAACTTTGGATGACTGTCCAGGAAGCCAGATGTCTCTGTCATTTCTATAATTACGGAAGCTGCTTACAATGCACTTCCTGTTTACTCAGGTAATATTATATCCTTCTGGGGTCTTTGATGGAGTTGAAGATTAGATAGTTATAATTATAGATTTCCTTAGTCATGATAAAAGATAAATTAGATATAAAACTTTAGACTCACAAAAATAGGATAGATGATAGAATATTTTCTTAATTTTGCCAAATACAAATAGTCTAGATATTGTAACTGTAATTCTTCCTTGATAACTGTTTTGTTTTATTATATATATGTTAAAGTTAAAACTTTCCTTTTTGATTAGACAGAAAAGGGGAAGTGCTATGGAATGTCTTTCTGTATGCTGTGAATACGTGTGGCTCCCATTGGGTAATAAATAAAGCTGTTTTGGCCTGTGGCAAGAAAGCTTACAGCCAGGTGGGAAATCCAAGCAGAGATACAGAGAGAAGAAGGGTGGAGTTGGGAGTGATGCTAGCCTGCCGCAGAAGGAGCAACAAGATACCAGCAGATTGGTAACGCCACAGCCATGTGGCAACATATAGATTAATAGGAATGGATTAATTTAAGATGAAAGAGCTAGCTAGCAAGAAACTAAAGCCATAGACCATATAGTTTGTAATTAATATAAGTCTCTGTTGTGATTATTTTATAATCAACTGCGGGATGTGGGTGGGAGAGATTCATCCTTATCTCAGAGCTGGGCGGCATAGAGAAACTTCTCTTTACAGTAGGGTAAATAGATGCATTATTTATTCATGTTTATGTAACAAGTGCAGTGTGTAAAAAGTTCTATGTCAAATCCATCCCAATAGTAACCTTGGGGATTAGAACCCAGAAACTCATACTTTGTATTCATATGCCTGTTTCTCTCTCTTCTTGTCCTATCTCTAACATGAATAATTTTAAAATTAATAAATCTCTCATCACTATGGAGGTAAATATTGGCTTAATCTGATATGGTGGGTCATGCAGTAAGGCCATTTTTGTGTATGAAGAATGAGCCCAAACATTTGGAGGACCTGACTTTCTCTTAATTGGGGATTGTAGTCTTTGCATATGTGTTCCACAGATCCTACCCAGGGGAGTAGTACAGTCTTTGGTGAAGTCTTTGGATCCCTTCTTAAGATGATGATTTAAGCACATAAAATGAACTCTGTAGACTCACAAAGGAAGTCAAATATATTGAAATGTATTTAGCAAAGTATTTTGAATTATGTTGCAGTAACACAGGTTCTTGATGCATCAAGAGACAAGATGGAGATGCAGGTCTGGCAGCTGTGATAATCTGGGATTAGCAGTAGGCTATGTGAAAATCTCCATGATCTCTATGGGTGACAAAGCCGGACATAAGAACACTATGGTGGTTTGTCATTTGACTTCGTAAACAAAGACAGCACCCTATCGCCACAGTCAAGAGCAGTGAAAATGAAGGCATGGCTTCCCACCTCACACCAGAGACCCCTGTGTGAGTGCCCATAACGATGAATGCTCTTAAGTGGATGGGAGACACTGAACACTGCTGCTCCCCGCTTCAGTTCCAGTGACTCCCTGGTGTAACAGAGGACTTAGGGGTGGCAAATGTGTGTCACCTTAGACATAATGTGATCCATTGGGAATGACTGGGTTGAGGCTGTTGGAAACACGCATGTGATCACCCTGATCCAAGTGAAAAGGATAACATGTATGACTGTGATGTCTTCAGTGGGTACTAGATGGGAAGAGATTTGAGCATAGATTTCCACTCCCAAACTAGTTTGGGACACTCCTATTGCTAGTTTTGATATTTGAATGAACCTGAAATTATTATCATCTAACACTAAAATATAGACCTGGTACCCAAATAACAATAGCACAAGTGTTTTAGTCCCTCATTAGGTACCAGGTGTGTGTGTGTGTGTGTGTGTGTGTTATACATATGGAATATATGTGTGTGATGTGTGTAGTGTATATGATGTGTATGTATAGTGTATGTTCATATGTGTGACATGTGTGATGCACACATGTGTTGTGTGTGGTATATACATGCATGTGTGTGATGTGTGTGTAGTGTGTGTGTGATATGTAATGTGCATGCATGTGTGCGTGTGATGTGTATATTTGTGATGTGTGTGATATGTATGTTATGTGCATGCATGTGTATGTGTGTGATGTGTGTATTTGTGATGTGTGTGTATGTATATATGATGTATATGTGTGTGCACATGTATATGGTGGAATGTGTGTGTGATGTCTGTGTAGTGCATATGTGTAATGTATATGTGATGTGTGTATGTGTAATGTTTGTGGCATTGGCACCATTGATGTGGTACTCAGGTTGGCAGTGTCTTCAGATGGATGTTCTGCTGAATGAACTTGGAAGCCTTACCTCCAGAGTGTTCATGATAAAATGGTTGCTGGGAACAGATTGTCTAGAAAGAAAACAAGAATTAGTAAACACGGCCCTACAAATGAGCCATCTGGAGATTTATTTACATAAGAAAAGAGAAGAGCCTTGGCGGTTTCATCCCAGAGTTTGTTTTCTCCTATGAGTAGCCACAAGGGTGTATTTGTCCTGAGCACACACTGAGCTTTTTAGTGGAGATCTCTGAAAGCATGAAAAATAAAAACAAAAACAAACACAGCAGTGTTCATTTGGTTGGTTATTTGAGAACTGGGGAAGAGGAGAGGGGAGAGATGGAAACAGACACACAGTTTTTTTTTTTTTTCTTCCAAATACGATTTCTAGCACGATATTTTAACTGTTTGGAAATAGCTGCAGTGCCCTCCCACCCCAGTTTTGAAGTTGTTTATTATTCCCCAAGTGACAAATGAGAACTATTTTCCTTCCACAAGGTCACATTTGGAGACCCTCAGCCATGTGCAAATGCTGGACTGAAGAATGACTCCCAGGGACCAAAACCTTGACACAATTTGGTTACCAGTGGGAGCAGTGACCCGGTGACCCCGAGAGGCCCCTCCTTGGGTATGGGACCAGCTCTGCAGAACCACTTAGTCCCCGTGCAGCTTACTTTTGCCTCTGCCATCCTCAGGAAGTACACATTTTAATGGTCCTCTCTTCCCAGGAATCCTGACCCCCTAACCTCCGCTGCCTGGCTTAGTTACTATCCCACCAGGGTTGTTCATCCCTGTGTGTGAAGAACACAGCGTGCAGAGGGGCAGTGGCTGTCACACAGGTGTTTGCGCTCAGCCAGGGACACCTGAATGTTCTCTGCACCCTGTGCTGGATGACATGACTGAGATCCTGGCTGCATTGTGGGCCACACCTGCACAGTGACAGTCTGGATAAAAATAGTCCCGGGTTGTCTGGGCAAGTCCTGCGTGGCTGATAAAATACTAATTAACAAGACAGTCATTGGAACAGAAAGATAGCTTTCTGCTCCTGGATTGGGCTGGGCTGTGAAGCACCTTACATGTTTGTTCTGGAAATTGTATAGCTCAGGGCAGTGCGTCTTTATAGGGGCAAGATGAGGCAGGATGGAAAGGCTGAGCAGGTTTGCTGCCCTGGGGGCTGCCAGAGTCAGGAGCAGCTGCATGAAGGACAGGAAGGGAATTCTGAAGAGCAAAGGTAGCAGGAAGATAATTACCTGATGACAGGACTGTGATTTACCTGGATGGTGGTGGTGGTGGTGATGATGATGATGGTGTGTGTGTGTGGGGGCAGTGTTAGGCATGTGTGCATGCATGAGCCTAAGTGCAGGCTCAGGTTACCTGGGAACTTGGGAATACATACCCCATTTTCTACCTGGGCAGCAGGAGGAAGGGCTGCTATGTAAAGATCAGGACCATAAAGCTTTGACTAAGCTGGAACACATAGAAGCTACCAAAAAAAAGTCTTTTTTTTTTTTTTTTTTTTTAATGGCTGGTGTGGGGGGTGACTTGGTTGGTAAATTGATTGCTGTGTAATCATGAAGACCTGCGTTCAACCCCCAGAAGCCACATTAAAAAAAATCCAGGCATGGTGGCACATATTTATCATCTCTGCACTGGGGACATGGAGACATGTGGCTCCCTAGGGCTCACTCGCCATCCAGCACAGCCTACTCTCCAAGCTGCCAATGAGAGACCTGTTTCAAAAGACAAGGTGGGTGGTTCCTGGGGAACAGCATGGAAGACTGCGGGCCTCTGGCCTCCACATGCATGCATACACATCTCACATATGCATACATACCTGTGCATGCATGAACACACACACACACACACACACACACACACACACACACACACACACAGAAATTAAAATGTGGACGGTTCTGGAAGCTGTGCTCTGGGTTGGTACCTGATTTGGAGCAGGTGTTTCCAAAATGACCTATGGAGGAATGCACAATGACCGGATCAGCAGATGGGCTGGAATCTTAAGAACAGCCAGGGTGATTGGCAGGCCCTGAGGCTAAGCTCCCCCTCCCATCTCATAGCAGGAACTCACTGGGGTTCTGTTTATTGTATGAGTGTCTCCACGCTGAGAGAGGGCAAGTTGAGTAAGACTACAGAGCTCTGAGAGGGAGAGGTATAATTTAAGTGGGCACAGTCTACCTTCTTAACTTTTAAACAAAGCTGAATTTTATCCCATCAAAACAGTGAGTCGCTGTGTGGAGTTGGAAGGGATATTACAAGGGCAGGAGACCTGAGCTCCGAAAGCTGAGGATCTACTCACCACTGGGCCAGCTGAGCTGCTTCTGGATGCTGTCCCAGATGCCCTATCATTGCTATCTTATGGTATAGCTTTCCAGTGTGTGGAATGGGAACAGTAAAGTTCTTGAATCTCGTTTTTCAAATTTTCACAGTCGTATTTAGAGGGATCTTGAAAGTAACTTTGATGATGTTAATGAAATCTGATGGCCTCCTAGCTCAGCGATTCCAAACATGGTGGACCTACTCATAATGTCCATTCTGCAGACTGTCATTGGGTATTTAGTGTCAAATGTTGACGACGTGTGCAATGCCCAAAAAGCTACTTTAAATTAAGACATGCTTTTACATGAATTTGTCCGGTGCTGTTAGGAACACTATCTGTCTATATCTGAAAAACAGTCATGTCTATGAGGTGAAAACAATATGACCATGTTCCACAGACCACATTTCCTAACAAAGTGGCCTTATGGGTTTCTGGAGACCGGGAGCTACTACTTCAGATGCACTGCACTTCTAAAATGAGAGAGGAATGGATGCTTCCAAAGTAGCACAAGGTGCCTATCTCCCAAGAATCAAAGGAATCTTTGATTTTTATGGAGTTGAACATTTGGGCATGCACCCAGAATGGAAGGTGCAGGGACTTAATTGAGCCTGGGGAAATGGAAGTCTCCTTTGACTACCGAGGAAGCATTGGATATTGTTCCACTAAGGCCATTACAGAAGAGAACCTTTCATCATCCCGGAAGAACAGGACCATATTTCTCACTTCCAAGAGAGAGTCTATTTCTCACCTCCATTTTCACTACCGAGATCCTTCACTGGCATTCATGGACAGCAGTCAGGGAATGTGGCCTGTGCTGGAAGGGAGCCTCGTTTCTCCCGAAGTCAGGTAGATATGCACAGCCCCGCCCCCACTCCCTAGGCATAGTTGGCTCTCTTTGGCTCCCTCTTGCCCTTTCAGTCCCAGTGCCAGGAACAGCAAATTCCACAGACACTTGGTAGGGTTTTATCTGATTGTCCCTCTCAGGATTGACACACAGCACATTGCTGATGGATAGGGAAGGTAATTTGATACCAGTATTATGCTGTTTTCCCCATGGGGGCCTATAAGCAAGACCTGGGGCTTATGATCCGTTCATCTTTTTGTCCTTCCTCCGTGTGCAAAACTTGAGTCAGCCAGAACAAATTTGTGTGCCGTGTCATCATTTGAGAACCAGAGTTGGAATTTTCTAATGTTTCTGGTATTTTCACCGTGAGTGCCAAGTAGATTTCTTTCTCCTTAGAAAAATGGCTTTAGTGCTTCGAGAGGCAGATACCAACAGGTGACGGCGTACCTCCCCAAGTCCTGACTATAGAGTCCATAGGAATATGGAAGGCAAGGGTGCTAGTGGATTCTTCTCACGTCTGGCACACAGAAGATGAGATTATATTGAGGTAGCAATTCTCTCTCCCATTGTGAGAATGATACTGTTCATCTCGCTAAGCTTTCAAACATGGTGCACGTGGCAAAGACTCCACAATAGTGTGAACAGACTCTAGTAGGCTTACAGTTCCAACTTGTATTGGGGCTTTACTTCTGGAAGGCAGCCTATAAAAACAGCAATTTACAGGAGGGGAAAAAAGAGCGGGTCTTGAGGCATTCGGTCAGGGCAGACATTAGTTCCATTTAGGGCTCAAAGCAGCCCACAGGTAATTGTAGGTCTCTGCATTAGCTTGTCAGAGCAGAGAAAGCATGGAATTCGAGCTAATCTGATGGGCACATGAACTGGGGACTCAGTGCCAAGTGAGACCATGGAACAAAAGGACACATGTGTTTTCGGGGGTGGGGGAAACCAACACAACATAGATCCAACTGTTGGACGCATGAATCTCTGGGGAGCCTTAGAGGGCTTGTCGTTTTAGAAAAGTGAGCATTCTTTGAATGAAGCCCTGGGGCCTAGGGCCTCTCAGTTGCCTGAGGCATGTGGCCTGGAATCTTTTGAAAGGCAGCTTTCAGGGCAGAGTTACTTCAACTGTTTCTCAAAGCTCTCTTTAGGAAGCCTGTCTGTCCGGTGAGTCTGAGCGTTCACTCCACCTGATTCAGTAAAAGGAGCCCAGGCTCCACCCTGTCCATTCTGCTTTAACTGGTTTGGGGTGGGGCTTGGGAATCCTGGGATGTAAGCATGCTCTCATCTGACTGCAACTGGACAGACTGTAGTTAGGATCAAGATCCGAGAGCCTGTCATGGTACATGTCCGCAATCACAGCCACTTGTGACGATAACTCTGGAGTATTGCTATCTCCAAGCCAGCCTGGGCAGCCTCGTGAGACTCAAGTCTCAAAATAAAAACTTAAAAAGGCCTGAAGGTCAGGGCTCGGGGAGATGGCACCTTTGGTAAAGTACTTGCCACACAAACGTGAGGACCTGAGTTCCATTCCCGGAATCCATGCAAACGAACCAGGCACAGTGGCAAGAGCTTGTTATACCAGCCCTGGGAAGGAGGGGACAGACCAATCCTTGGGATGTGCTGGCCAGCCAGCCTCACCTACTTGGGAACCTGTAAGGGACTCTGCCTGAGGAATAACAACTGGGGTTGACTTCTGCTCTCTACATGTACGTGTGTACACGAGCACAAGAACACACACACACACACACACACACACACACACACACACACACACACACACACACACACCCGCATGCACAAGGCTGAAGATACCACTTGCTGGCAGAGTGCTTGCCTTCTCTGTGTGAGGCTCGAGGCGCCAAACAAGACAAAGCAAATCCAGTAGTGCCTACAGCTGAGGGATGTCCTGAGAGGCAGTTCAGGCTGCTTGAGAAGGACGTGCTGTAAGGGTCCCTGGGGATGGAAGTGGAGTTTGGTCCTTTGTACTTCGGGGGTTCGTCTTCCCGGGGAGTTAGTACATCAGCAGGTTTCTCACTGCTGTTCACCAGCAGCCAGGCTTCCTCAAGCACAAACGGAACACAGCTAAAAATGAGACCGGTTCTCACTTGCACTAGGAAGGAGCACGTGTCTCAGAGCAGGCTGACCCTTGATCCTGCTTCTGAAGACCAAGCCTCAGGATAGTTTCACTGAAGGGGAAATAAAGAGAATGCGTGTGTGTGTGGGGGGGGGGGGGCGCGAAAAAGCAGAGATTTTAATTTTCTGCCTGTGAAGGTACTCACATCCTGAGCTTCAACCCTGCAGGGCTGCCCTCTTGGGGACCAGGGGGTTCGTGCCTGTTGCTAAGCTGGTTGGTGTTAGGACATTAGAATGATCGAGTATTTAATCACATAAGTCAGAGGTTACCCATTTCAGTAAAAATGTGTTAAAAGAGTCAACCACTGTGCTTCTAGTATGTTTTTACTGATTTAAAACAATTGTGTAAAAAGTGGTTTTAAAATCAGACCTTTTGTGATCCCCTAAAAATAAAAGCACTCTATAGGAAAAATTTAAAAGCACTTTTCTGACTAAAATACAGGATTTGAAAACTTAAAAAAAAAATAGGGATGAGAAAATAAAATAACTGCAGCATGGGCAGATATGTGTCTTTTCTGTTTGCTTATCTGACACAGGCTCTCACTCTGTAGTTCAGGCTGGCCTTGAACTTGTAATGATCTTCCTGCCTCAGCCTGCAAAGTGCTAAGATTACAGATGAGCATTAGCATCAGGCCTGGCTCCGTATAAGCCCAGGAATGTGAGAATTCTTTAGCACATGTCACTGACAGGATAGTGTGGTCTTTGTGTTCAGCACGCCATGTTAAGATTCTAAAACAGTGGGTGTGTTGCTTTCTGCCTATGAGCGTGGACAGGGAAGGACACCGGGAACAGGACGGTCCCATGAGCAGCGTGACTCCACGGCAAGGTCTCAAGCCATTCCTAACGGCGAGACCTCGGTAGTGGGATCAGGTGTGTGCTTAGCCATTTCGGATGTGGGTGAGCAGGCATGGGAATGGAAAGACAGCTGTGATTTCTTCTTCTTTTTTGAGTGGGGCTGATTCCTTTAATTTATATTTTGGTATTTTTTTTTTTAGCATGTATTCATTGTGTAGATTAATGGGCCTTGTTATAAAATTTTAATTTATGCACATCACATATTTTGCTCCTATTCATTGTCTCTTCCCTTCCTGGATTTTTGAGACAAGAGCTCAGGACCTCATTTTGTAGCCCAGGCTGGTCTAGAACTCACTGTGTAGTCTGGGCTGCCTCAAACAGAAATCTTCCCGTTTCAGTTTTCCTAGTGCTGGGATAACAGGTATGAGCCAGTAAAGCCTGGCTCTTTGCTTATCTGTGAGTCATTAATGCTGAGGATTTTGCAGATGATTTAATTTATATGGGTTTTCTGTTTCTTTCTTTCTTTCTTTCTTTCTTTCTTTCTTTCTTTCTTTCTTTCTTTCTTTCTTTCTTTCTTTCTTTCTTTCTTCTTCTTCTTCTTCTTCTTCTTCTTCTTCTTCTTCTTCTTCTTCTTCTTCTTCTTCTTCTTCTCTCTCTCTCTCTCTCTCTCTCTCTCTCTCTCTCTCTCTCTCTCTCTCTCTCTCTCTCTCTCTCTCTCTTTCCTTCTTTCTTTTTTTTTTTCCAAGACAGGGTTTCTCCATTTAGTTTTCGTGCCTGTCCTGGAACTCACTCTGTAGACCAGGCTGCCCTTGAACAGAGATCTGCCTGGCTCTGCCTCCTGAGTGCTGGGATTAAAGGTGTGCACCACAGCCGCCCGGCTTTTATTTGGGGTTTCTAGAGGGATATAAACAACTGACCTGAGAGCTCCATTCTAGGACCTGATACCGGACTCCTCTTCCCTTTCTCATCTGACAGATGTCCTCTGACATCCTCTCCTCTAGGCGTGGTGATAAGACACACACATCCATGGATGTAGGCCTTTGTCTTGATGGGGTTCTCTAGAGAATTGGAAGGTGTGTGTGTGTGTGTGTGTGTGTGTGTGTGTGTGTGTGTGTGTGTGTGTTATGGGATATTTGTACACTGTGTGAAGATGTATTGTTGTGGTTGGTGTAATAAAAAGCTGAACAGGCCGGGCGGTGGTGGCGCACGCCTTTAATCCCAGCACTCGGGAGGCAGAGCCAGGTGGATCTCTGTGAGTTCGAGGCCAGCCTGGGCTACCAAGTGAGCTCCAGGAAAGGCGCAAAGCTACACAGAGAAACCCTGTCTCGAAAAACCCAAAAAAAAAAAAAAAAAAAAAGCTGAACAGCCAATACCTAGGCAGGAGGTATAGGCAGGATTTCTTAGAGAAAGGAAGAGAAGAAAGAATCTAGGCATGCAGAAGATGCCAGGAGACACAGAGAGGAAACAGGAGGTTTAGGATGGAAGAGAGGTATGCCACATGATAGAATGTAGATGAATAGAAATGGGTTAACTTAAGTTATAAGAGCTAGTTAGGAACAAGCCTAAGCTACAGGCCGAGCTTTCATAATTAATAAGTCTCCATGTCATTAGTGTCATTATTTGGGAGCTGGCTGGCAGGACAGAAAAAGACTCATTTTGTGTGTGTGTGTGTGTGTGTGTGTTTAAAGCATATATATGTACATATATACATACATACATATACATGCATGTGATATGCATGTATAACATTACAGAAAGAGACACACAGAGAGACAGGAAAGACAGAGAGTGAAAAGATTGGCTGACTGGCCAATTGATGGATATTAAAGGAATTGGCATCTGGCAAGGCCAAACAGCAGGGAGAACCAGCAAGCTGGAGACCAGGCAGGAGCCAACACTTCAGTTCATACCCAAGGCCATCTGTAGGCAGGATTCTTATTCTTCCAGGGGTCAGTCTTTTTCCTACTAGTGCCTTCATTTTTGGGGGAGGGGGTGGGGTGAGGACCACCAGTATTGTGGAGAGTAATCTTTATTAGAAGTCTATTGATGAAAGTATTAATTTCATTTAAAAAATACCTTCTTAAAACATGTATAAAGTTTGACCAAGTGAATGGGTAGCACAACCCAGCCAGGCTGACTGGTAAAATGAACCGCTATGGACTGTGGCTCACTTTGCCCGGTCAGTCTGGCTGCCCTCAGTCACTCTCAGGACGTGTTTAGTGAAGACCTCTGAGAATTAGCCATCTTAGTGATGGATGACTTGCCAGGAGAGGCGAGTAGACCAGAGAGGGAACTTCTGATCTGTCGGCAATTTCTTCCCAGAAGACAGGATAGGTAGTTAATGGCAGCATCTAGGGTTCGTGCACAGAATTCAGGAGCCTCTGTTACTAACTCTGTTCTTTAAACACCAAGGTCATAGAGAATCACACTCTGGCCTCAACTAAAGCTTTGTCTTTCCTCTCCTTCCTTCTTGGCTGGGCCTCTCTGATGACCATGCTTTGTCATCAACAGCACAAGTGTAGTTGGTAATGACAGCATACCTTGGTTAACGGAATTGTTTCTCATGAAATTTGTATGGTGTCTAAATTTTTCTAGACTATACAACAGCTCACATTGTTGCATTTTATAAACATGGAAGAATGCATATGCCTGTGTGACAGTGTGTCTTTACTGTCAACTTGATTGCATTTGGAAATACCCAGGAAACACACTTCTGGGTGTGTCCATGAAATTGTTCCCAGGGCTTTCACCAAGGAAGGAAAACCTACCCTGTCTATGGGCATCACTCTTCCATGGGCTGGGGTCCTAACTGAATGAAGAGGAGGAAGCTGGCAGAGCATCGTCCTGATGGGTGATGGAATGTGACAAGCTATCTCATGCGCCCACCACTCTACTTTCTTGCCATTTCTTGGCAAGTCACCCAATCTTCAGTGCTCTGTACCCTCAGACTGTGACCCCGAGTAAACACGACCTCTGTTAAGTTTCTTTTTGTCACAGCAATGAGAAGTAAGTAATACAGCCCACCAAGATTTATACTTTTACACAGTCCCTTCCACATAGATAAACTTGCTTGCATAATTATAATAGTCTACATTTTAATCCTCACCCCATTATATCATAAGTCATGATCTATTGCTTCACAAGTACCTTCCATCTCTTTATGGAGATTTAACCTTCCATCAAAAGGATGTACGGTAATTTCATTAACCAATTCCTATTCTCGAATGTTGAGCTTTTTCACGTTTTATATCATATTGCTGTGGCTTGCTTTTCCTTAGGATAAATGTCTAAAGACAGGATCATTGAGCCAAGGAACATGGACATTTTTATAGTTCTTGATACATGCTGTTTTTGTTGAGTTTGACTGAATTGAGTAAATTCAATAAATTTTTGTTTTGTTTTGTTTTTGTTTTTTGATTCTTGGGTGATGACCTGGCTTCCAGTGCTGACCTCTGCAGCCACCACGGCACGCAGATGCCGTCATGACTCCTTGATTTTTTTTTTCAGTCACATCTTTCTGACAAAAATATTCTCGGGGGCTAAAAATGTCCTTGCCTAGTCCTTGCTCAAGAGAGATTTATAGCTTGGAAAATCTGAATGCAATCTCGGCAGCCATTTTTCAACCAAGAATGGAAAAAAAGCACAGTTCACGCTTACAAAG